>NW_022280033.1:15498087-15523845 GCF_004355925.1 Anarrhichthys ocellatus | reverse complement strand
CACACACACACACACACACACACACACACACACACACACACACACACACACACACACACACACACACACACACACACACACACACACACACACACACACACACACACACACACACACACACACACACACACACACATATAACTGACCTACTTTTTACTTTTACTAAGTACATTACTCAAGTACTTTGAGTCAACGTTACGTTTACTTGAGTACAATATTTCCACCTCTGGAAAAGGGGCATAGTTGCAAGTGGACTGCATATTATTTCTTTTCATTTTTCACGCCATCGTGGCTCCACTGATCTTCATGAATAAGAAATAAAAAAAGTTCTTACATTGCTCAGCATCATCCACTCTTCTCATCCAATCAACCTTTCCATGCGGCACACTAAGACTTCTAGCCGCCGCTACCTTGTCCTTCACTACCTGTCTGATGTGGTCTGATCAAACATTTTATAAGTGTGTTTGAAGTGTGCGGCAACCTTAACTTGTAAAAAACTTAACAAGGCAGATGACTGAATACTATACTAACAAATGATACAATATTCTAAGTGTACCCCCTTCTTAAGGCACTCTAAGATGTGTTATGCTGGGTCCCTACTCACCATCTTGTG
The DNA here is from genome assembly GCF_004355925.1 of Anarrhichthys ocellatus. Classification (NCBI taxonomy): domain Eukaryota; kingdom Metazoa; phylum Chordata; class Actinopteri; order Perciformes; family Anarhichadidae; genus Anarrhichthys; species Anarrhichthys ocellatus. Next base: position 15,523,232 of record NW_022280033.1, on the reverse strand, counting down.
TACAGGCCCCCAAAAGATTAATAATGTTCTTATGTTTGCCGATCATCTTCATCATTTCCATCTCCGACACCAGGTCAGACAGGTCTTTCTCCGTGGCGTCATCTAAGAACAGAAGAAGTAGGATGGAAGGTTGTCAGGGAAAACCTCCGCAAAACAAACACAGCGTGGTCCTGTCTTCCCTTTTAACCCTGTGACCCAGTATCTGGCCAGTGAGACAACACCTTGTTTTGTAGGTGCTTCTGATTAAGTGCGGCTGACAGACAATGTGGGCTTAAGTTACTGCAGCGAGGGAAGCTCCTCACACAGACTACAGAGACATCCTTTCAGTGCCAGGAGGAGGGAGGAGGAGGAATTAAAGACGCTCAATCAGGATTCATTATCTGCTGCACAGGCTCCTTTTTCATGGGACTGACTGAGCCAGTGCAGGTATCCAGACGGTCAGAATGGCATTGCCTGCATTCCTCTGGACCATTACCTTACCTGGAGTAGTCATAAAGAGTACATTTCCATTGTCAAGGTTGGTCCAATGGTCCCCCCCCCCTCCCGCTGATTTCATTAATCATAGCAGTGCTGCTAGTGTGACTTGCCTCTTTGTGTGGGTGCTGACTGAGCTCCAGCCAGCTGCTGCTCTGGGGTCAGGTATGCGACCGCCCCTAACCCTCACCTACACAACCCGCCTCCCCCTAGCCGTCACTCAGCAACCACCAATAACGAATGATAATGACAGCCCCGGGCTCCGCCTCGCACCTTTGCTGAACCCTCGCTGGAGCATAAATCACCTATAAAATGTACTTGGGTTGCCCACAAGAAATAATGAAGCAGTGTGCGTCTTATCCCTGTGGTCTGATTTGAAGCAAGACGTTTACCATTACAAGCTCACTGTGATTGTGCGGCAGCAAGAGAGCCGCTTACCTTTCAGCATCTTGACAGCGACTGTTACGGCCTCCTTGGGTTTGTCCTTGTCGATGCCCAGGGCCTCTGCCATTACAACTTGGCCGAAGCAACCTTCACCTAGGGGCTTGCCCAGGGTCAACCTGTAGCCAGCAGAAAGTAAACATAAAGGGGGGTGGGGGGGGACAGACAGGAAGCTGTTTAGCTGCTGAAACACAAACTGAAATTCATCGACTTGACCCGACTGTGGCATCGATTCCCTCCCTGTGCAGAAATAAACAGGTTGGATAGAGCTAGAGAGGTAATGAAACCAGGCACCAGGCCAGTTTCTCAACCTCACCCTGTGTTTTGTTTTTTACTAGATCGCTCTCTCTGTTTCAATCAGATTGTGTCTGAGTGAGTGCTTTATTGGCGTGGTGACTGCAGCCCGTGCCAGGGCAGTAGGTAGGAACTTGAAGGCAGACATGGCAATGATAATCACCTGATAAAGCAAGGGAGAGGCAGTCATTTCTAAACTGTTTACCCTGCCTTGGCATGTTCCAATATACACTCTTTACAAGTCATTACACAGGGCTTAGCTTAGCGCTGACGCATTAGCCTGTGACGAATGGGATGCTGGCTTTGTGTTGCCATACTGGTGGGCCTGACTACAATACCAGATGGAAATATAAGCACTTTTTTCATTGGAAGCAAGCCATGTCAGAATCGCTGGTGTGTCCAACTATGTGACAGTGATTAATATGGTGAGGAAATAATGCTCGCTCACACACACTCTTCCACAACTATCCATGAGAGCCTCAGCAACTATCTGAACCCAGAACTAGCAGTGTACCTTGGTGCTTTTTCCGTTTGATTGACAGGTGTAGCCCCACCCCTAAGGCCCAGTGTCCTGGCTATGTAAACACTCACACCGCATGCCACAAAGCCTAGAGGCTGAGGCCGGCGCCCTGCCGTAGTAACACAATCCCCTATCTGTCCACACACTCGCCACACTCAATGGCATCCATTCTGTCCATCCAGCCACACATAATCAATGTTATTTTTTCCTCCATGAAAACCGCAAACGTTAGCATTCCCCTGCGTTCTGCAATCCCAACATGACGCTGGCGCTGGGACGACAGGCGAGGAATAAAGACCCAAACAGAAAGGCACACATCTATTCAGCCTGGATGAAACATCCCCTTTGGTGGGCTCATCAATTAAAATCAAAACTTTTCCCCAGAATGCCATTCTGCATGCACAAGAGAGTCTAGCTTTACGTTAGAATAATATTTTGCACTTATGAGTGATGGTAGAATTTAGAATCCAAGCAATTTTTTTACTGCTTTTTATAACCATTTCAACAAAAAACCTTAAACCTTAAACCAAACCATAAACCTTCGTGTTTATGGTTTGGGATTTTCCCTTTTCTTTCAAAACCAGACGCCTCAAGTGGGTATTAAACAACTCTAACCTTTGCTGTCCTGTTAAATCCACCCTCAAGCTTATCACCGGCCGCTGCAACTGTGACAAATCGAAACCTCAGTGGTGCTAATTCCTCTGGTATGAAGCCGAGCAAACACTCCTAGCCCAAACACGCTGATGAAAGCTGCGAGTGCGAACCAGTAATTAGCACCGTTCCTTTACTTACCATCAGAAGCCTGTGTGCGGCTATGTGCGAGTGAGAGTGTGACGCGGCAGCACTTGTAAAGATGAGGCATGGGGCACGGTGCCAAGTTCAGGTCATTTTATTACAGCACCAACAGATGAGTCAGCAGCCTTTATCTGAGACACCACAACCATTATTCAGCAGTTAGTCGTTATTGCCTGCTGTCTGTCGGTGTTAATGGTACTCTTCACCTAGAACAATGGTTATCTGATCATTCAGTAGCCCAGATACAATCAGACAGATGTGCTTCATGTACTGTAGTAATCGTGGTGTTATCAGCTACAGTAATGCGCCCTGTTAGCCAAAGATAGTTGAGTTGGCATTGAGGACAATGGCTAAGGGTGTAGAGCTGAACGTTGTCATGCATACTGTCAAAGAGGTACTGTATGCAGCCATGAATGCTGAGTGTGTAATTATGAATACCCCTTTTAGATAAAAGTGGTGTTGCACAGCAGATCTGCATTTGAAAGTATTTTTAATGCTTTATGCAGGAGCTGAATCTGATTTACATAATTACGTATTCAGCATTTTTGTAAAATGGTAAAACTTGCAATTAGGGCTAGGTCATAATGACTATTTTCAGTGCAACACATCAATCTTCATGAGCACAAAAACCAGCAGAATCACAAAAGTCTGCCAAACTGTTTCACTTTTTCCTGATGTAAATAACACGGGACGAGGCAGCAAGCTATCGTGTGCATGAGAAACGAGCGGCCCTCACCTGTCTCGGGAAAACTCCCAGCGCGGATCCTCGGGCAGGTCATACTCAGGGATTGGATCGTCGTGCGCCGAGCTCCGCCGCGTCGTGATGCGTACCAGCGGAGTACTGGAGTTCATGGAAGAGCTTGAGTCTGCCGACACCTAAAGGAGTAGAAAGATTGGCTGATCACCGGAGTCTGGGTTCATAGGTCAGATAAAGCTCCAAGGCATCACTAGAGGAGTCAGAGTTGATCTGCATGTTTGCAAGATTGACTATGGTACTTTTATTAAAACTACAAGGTATGTTGTTTAATAAGAATACATCTTAAATTTCCACGGTTAATGCTTTAACATTACAGTAGAATCTATCTCTAGGCCAGAGATTACATTTCAGTGATCATTAAGAAGAGAGCAACAACAGTCATTTTGATGAATGTGTGTGGATCATTCATCCTCGCCGTTGTCCTCGGGGCTCGTCTCTCGTCTCTCCACCCTAAACTTACCTTGACACAGGAATCAGTCTCTCCGCAGAATGTAATCCAATACTTTTTGTACCTTTTGGAACATACCTTTTGGTTTCCCTTGAGGGGGAAAGCATGGCTCACACAGAGAAAAAAAAAACTCTGTCTGCAGTGTCGGGCAGCAGTGGTAACTTGCTCAGAAATGCATGCCCTCTAAGTGAGGTGGATTGTTTAAAATCCTGCAGCAGTATATATTAATTGTATACAAAAGTTTGTAGTCTGACATTGTATTTCTGCAATGTGTGTTTTTCTCCTCTAGGGGTGTTAAATGCCTTTAGAACTCTTTATCTACTTTCTGTTACCTGGCGGCGCAGAGGGATCTGCTTGCTCAGTTTGTGGACCGGTGGTTGGCCCCCAAAGTCGGGTTTCTTTGCGGTGTTCCTCATGCGGCAAATCACCACAATGCCCACCATGCAGGCGATGAGGAAGACGCCTGCGCAGTATATCGCGATCTCCACATAGTCCGGGGAAAGGGGCCCTGGGGACTTCTCGAGTGCTGAGGGTAAAATAAAGGGTGAGCAGTGAGACGGAGGTCAGGGAAAGAAAGTTAAAGGAAGACTCTCACTGATCTCTCTCACACACACACACACACACGTATGGGTGACAGGCACATTCTCCATTTGAATAGACACACATGGGTATCAGACGGGCAAACACAGAGACAAATGCTTTGGAGATGATTCACGCGTGAATGTAAGCACCATCGGCAGGCAAACTAAACAGAAACGATTTTGTTACATCCTTCTCTCGCTCTTCTTCCCACGGCAGCACTCCTACTTTTCTTTTTGTTTTTAACCTAACAGACCTGTATAGGGCTTAACAGATTCTACATCATGACTCAGCCAGTACAACCAGGCCTGCATATGTCTGCATTCTGTGCTAATGTTGGAGACACGCAAACACACGAACGACGGAACTATCCACGCTTTCACTTCAGATCGCAAACAAGGGAGAGCGGTGTCCTACGTGTATGTGGCCTGAACTTCCTGTCAAGGAAATGGCCTGAGTTTGTGTGTGTGCGTTTGTGTCATAGACATGTACTGCTCAATAATGCAAAACCCTCCCTACCACGAACAAGGCTCTTGTGCAGCTCAGCGAACCAAGCAGTCTGCAGGAGGTGACGCTACAACTATAGCAACCTTTCTCATGTCTGTCTTGTATCTGCCCGACCAGAAACCCACAGTGCACAGATAGAAGCCACAGCCTCGAAGGCGCCATCAGTGCAGATAGAGCACATCAAGGGCAATAAAAATTACATATTGCTCCCAGAGGAAATGGCTCGCCTGTGATCATTACGCTGTATTGTTTACAGACTAAACAAAACTATCGTCTGCTTACGACATTAAGGGAGGGTTGATACCGGTTGTCTGTTGCGGGCTGCAGACAGTAAACTACTCTCATCGATCTCATTTGATGCCCGCCCGACTTTCGACTAGAACTTGAGCAGAGACATTTTGTTTCTGTTTAGTCTGGAGTGAACTTGTGCGGATGCTGACACTGAGTTTTATGTATTTGATTCTTTAGTATGCATAATTACAGGCCAGACATACAGCAATGGACACAAATAGGATAAAACGAGTTGATAAATGAGAGCACACGAATGGACAAACATTGGCATGCATGAGTCCTTCACGGTGTAGAAGCGGAGAGAGGTTTGGCCCTGATAATTGTGAAAGGCAAGCCAACTTGAAGCGAGTGTTGAGCTTTACCTTTCGATCTTTATTCCAAACAGGCATAAGGATCTTAAAAGAAGCCAATTATCAGAGCCAGGGAAGGGGTGGAGAACATTTTAAATCATAATAAAAAATAAAAATGTTTTGTTTGACATGCATACTTGGAACAAAAATGTGGCACCAAAAGACTTTTCCCAAGGTGCAGGAGAGAGATGTAATAGAAGAAAAAAAAAAAAAAGAAGGCGGGCAACAAACCCTCCCCTCATTTTGGAGTCCAGAGACACTCGAGCTGCTCTGGGAGCTCCACTTCCGTCTCAGAGTTATAATAAGTCGTCTGCAAACTACCGCGTTATCTGCTCTGAGCTGTCAACAGCTCGCCAATCCAGATAAAATTATGGAATATATGCTCCCTGCTCTTACGTTACACTATCTTGGATGTTGACTGTGCTGGTTCACAGCAGTAATCTAATATTTGAGCCGTGTGCCTCAAGACTCCGGGGGGAGGACTTGCCTTCCACAGAGGTCATTGAAATGACATAATCCAACAGTTTTAGACAAGCCTGAGAGAAAGAAAAGAGAGGACAGTAGACGAGTGTATATACCTGGAAGCACCGTCAACCAAGCAGTGTGAAAGGAGATCCCAATAGAATTACCCGCCAAGCACGTAAACTCCCCAGAATCTTCAAATGTTACATTGGGCAAGTTGAGAACTTCTATCTCCTTATCTGTGGTGTTAACACCTGCGGTCTGGTGAGGAGGAGAAGAGGAGGAAGTGGAAAGGGGGGAGGTGTAGAAGAAAAAAAATAGGGATGAAGATGAGAGCAAAGAGGGGAGGGGGGGGGGGGGGAAGGCAGAAAAAAGGAAGATAAGTCACAGAGAAAGAGGGGGGGGGGGCAGAGAGAGAAAAAAAAATGAGACCCAAAACACCAAGAGAGAAATAAGCTGGATGGCGTCCTTCGTTGAGGTCCAATCTAGAGCAAAGGATGTTGGGAGTTTCCAAGGGTGAGAAGGAGGAGGGTTCATAAATACAGATAGAGCCCAGTATGCCACCAAAACATGAGAACCAATGAACTAATACACCAAAAAAAAAAAAAAAGGTTCCCGTCACCAACAGAACCTGCTAACAGAAGCCAGTCGAATCCACTCATTTGACTGGACACATGCACAAACAAACACAGAGAGCATGGAGAGCACTGCACTGCAACACCATCTTGACACAGCTTGCAAGAGAGAGAGAAAGAGAGAGAATGTAAGAGAAGGCAAAGTGAGATGCCAGCTGTGTCTAGGTATGCAGGTCCGACCAGTGCTTCCATGGCTGTGCTAGTCTCAGCAGTGGAGGGAGCAGCTGAAACACAAGGGTCAAACATTAGGGGAGAGAAGGTCTGTGAGCCCCAGGACCACCAAGAGACCACCAGCAGGACCAGCACAGCACAGCAGGTCAGGGATGAACCCCAGGAAACCACACCGGGGAGAGAGGGAGGGTAGTTTGGGGTCAGGTTTCGAGGGTTACCTGGGATGACAGTCAGCCAGCCCGACTGGCTGGCCTCGCCTATATAATTGGAGACTTTACAGATATACTCCCCAGCATCTTTCTCCGTCACGTTGGTGAGGGTGAGCATCTCCACGTCGGAGCTGTTAATGCCTGAACGCTGCAATCCACACGAACACACACACACACTTAGAACTTGTGAAGTCAGACAAATACGTAGAATGAATCAGACAGACGTGCAAACATCGTAACTATTTCAATATGCAGGAGAGAGGAGAGAGCAGGAATCACCACCAAGAGCCAGCATGGAAGAGACCTATCAGATCAGTAAGGGAGGAAATGTAATGTTCAGTTCTTTTATATTACACCTCCAACCGCTAACAGAGAACCAAGAAAAAAAAGAAAGAAGGAAGTACTCTAATCAAGACAATAAAATCTAAAAGAGGAAGTGTAGAAAGGTACCTTTAACACTCGGACGTAAGGGTTTCCGTCGGGGCCTAAGCGACTGCCGTTCTGGCTGACGTGTTTCAGCCACTGGATGTGAGGTTGGGCGTCGCTGTAGACCTTGCAGACGAAGCGGGCGTCCTCCCCAACATGAACAGTGACGTTGGCCGGGAGACCAGCCTGGAGAATGGGCCGGTGAGGGGACCGTTCTGTTGAGAGGGAGGGAAATATTACCTATAGGAGGCCGGTTACATTACGTAAACAGATATGCTGACCAACAGGGAGGTGTTTTAAAAAACTGTGCCGGCCTTGGAATGAGAAACACCTTCATAGCACCCCATCTCCAGCTATCTGCATTCTTTTACAAGCAAACATTTGGCCTGCAAATCCAAACAGAGCGAGACCTGTTGAACAATGCCCCCTTTCAAAACCCTACCCGGCCCTCGCAACCTAACTGAGGAGCCTAACCCCCCCACACACACCCACACACACACACACACACACACACACACAGACAGACAGCAACCACCCGCTACCACCACACGCACGCACATACACAAAAAATGACATCACTAAGCCTGGGGCGCTGCATTGCCTTTCCAAAACAAAGCCTCGAGGTAGGTGCAGTGAATTTTTGTGTGTATGAGGTCGGGGGTGGGTCAGGGGGGGGATGGTAAGAGGGTGAGGCCGGGTTTAAGAAGGAGGGCTAAAAAGGGAGAGTGAATTAGCGGGATCAGTGAGGGGCAGAAAAGGGATCAACAGATGGAGAGTGCAGAGACTGGGAGCCAGAGACTTCTTCCATATGTCTGCCTGTCCTCCTGCTCCATCTTCCTGAAATCTGTCAGATCAGATGATTCTCCCTCCCTCCCCATCTCCCTCCTCCTTCCAGCACACTCCAAGGGTTCGCCTTGTTTATTGTCGCCAAATCTTGGTCAAGCCAACCAAACAGAATACTTTCAGGCATGGTATAGATTTACTAAAACAAGAGTAATGCAGAAAGATATATGTGGAGATGAGACTTTCATTCTAACCATCATTATAGCTGATCCAAATGTTAGCTGGAGCATTTAGAGCTGCATGGCCGACACCTCAGACCAGATGGGTGTGTAGTGCGATAAAACAGGCCGCATCGTGAATATGGAGAAACCGCAAAACAATAAAAGTTTGTGGAGGAATTCTCGGTTAAATTGGAAAAGGGAATATTGTGTGTGCGCGTGCGTGTCGATGTGTGTGGTCAGAGAAGCTCCTTTATGGCCCATCGACCTCACACAAAAAAACTACACTTAAGGAAGGAACGACATGAAGGACGACGGCAACATAAATAGTAAAAGAAGGATTTGACTAGTACAGGTTTTAGGTACTTGTATTTTACTTGCTACTTTATACTTTAACTTTACCAGATTTCAGAGGATATATATGTACTTTGCAGTTTCTAATGGTTTGTGGCCCCTTTAAACATCTCAGATGGTTTCAATAATGTCAGCGCTCAAAGAGGTCAAGTCATCCAATTTTTCACCAAAAAAGCAAATATTTTTATTGGAGAAAACTGAAAACAGATTCACATGTCAGAACTTTGTTTTTTCTTCTGTCGCCCATTAATCATCTCACGACCCCTCAGATATGTTTTGTGAATCTTTGGAATGGCCGACCACTAGGTTGGGAACCATTAAACTAAAGTAGTTAACCGAATATTACGTTATTAAAACTATCTCAACCTCAAGCAGCTAGAGAATGCCTACCCATTGATGTAATCGGTATTAACCATAAAATGATGTCATACAGAGCAATACATCAGTCACAGGATATTTTACTGCCGAATGAGTACTTTTACTTTGATACCTTAAGTAAGTTTGTTGATTTTGAATGAGGGAATTGTAATGAACTTGAAATGGAATGAAAGAGAAGACCCTGCTGTGGAGCTTTTTCATGTTTTGCTGTGACCCATATGTAGTGACCCGTTTCAAAACTGAATCCATTTATCAATTAAATCATTAGTGGAGAAATTTGATGGCAACGGCGGTGGGATAGAGGCCGAAAGAAGCGTAAGGAGACGAACCAGGGGCATTCCATGGTGTCCCCATGCGAGACCGCTGAACTCTGGGTAACCTGGCGGCTTGGCACACAGGGCCCTAAGGGTCAGGGAGGGGTAGAGGCACAGGAAGAGAGCGCGGCATGGCACAGGATGGCATGGGGCTACCAACAAAGTGCCGCATGGCCACTGGGTGCCACAGTTCTGATTGAAAGAGCCAACGTGTTTTGACTCCTCGTTTGTGTCTACTCGTCATGTGTGTCTGCTCGCAGACGTCCCACTGCGGCCCTTTCTACAGAGGCCAGTTTGAACCGGTTCCTCGTGGTTTTAATAGCTGATCCTGCAGGTCATTTGGGCAAAAAAAAAAAAAAGAGAGAGTGATAAGAACAGCCTTTTCTGTCTCTGTTTCCCCTCCTTTTCTCTGTCTCCCCCCTCCCCTCCCTCTGTCCACCCCACTATAATGGAGGAAAAGGTTGCAGGGACCAGTGGCTGCGGAGCCAGACGTGGAGGGGGTTTACTGCTCTGCAATAAAACAGAACAAAAAACTGAAATATGCGGTCTGAAGGAGAGCTTTAGCAGCAGAGCAGGGGGCCGCAGTTGGGGAGCATGTGTGTGCGTGTGCGGACCTTCACATGTTTCTGTACATGTGCGGACCTTCACGTGTTTGTGTGCATGTGCCTATAGGCCCTTTAAAACTTGACATACAACATAAACATTCTCAACGGATCCCTTTGTATTTCCTGTTGCAATGTCTGGTAATGCAGGAGCTGACAGGGAGTAAACTTGGTTCTAAGCTGTTACCCTTGAAACCTCGAAAGGTAATCGATCTCCATCTAATATAATGAAAATAACACTACTTATTACCATGGAGACACTTATCAAAACAGAAGTGTGTCATTACAGTAGGTCTGCTCAAAACAGTGGTGACAGGAGGAGAATAATTCTACATACATGTGGGCCCTAAATGCTCTTCTGTGACTCAAACTGCTGCAGCTCCATGTCTGTCAGAGTTATCTGTGCATTACTGAGCAGCCTTTAGAAGAATAACTGTGTCAGATAAACTTTGATTGTTTGTATTGGGATTTGAGTGAGGCCAAAGGAGAGAGGGCCCGCAACAAATTGACGGCAAAGTTGCTGTGCACTCTTACACATTGATCCATCTTCATCCCACTCCCCTTGTACCCGCTCCCTATCGATTCTGCAAACTGAGCGGAAAAACACCCTTTGATTTCTGCGCTCCAAAGGTCATAGCGAGGGGTTGACTGAGGGGTCTGAACTCGCTGTGATACAGTAGTGCGGAGTCAGCACTCTGTGTCCTCACAGAGCAACGATCATCCGCAACCGGTTTAAGTCCCCATCATACCTTAGCTGAACTGAAGGGGTCAGTTCATCCAAATCACACAAGAAGCATCTATCTTTCAGTTTGTTTTATTAGCCAAGACTGTGGTGTTCCAATTATGCAAAATTGCATATGAAAAACTGGACAACAATGTGTTTTTTTCTTCAGAGACAGTTTCCCTGTTACTCAAGATAATCAACAAACTTCACAAGTCAGCAGTTTTTCGAAGAAAATATTTCTTTACTAAAAAGGAGTTACAGTTCATTTTTGTGTGTGTATGATTTGGGTGAACTGAACCTTTAAATCAACTGTCAGAAATAATGATTTACCCTGCCTGGAGTTAAGGTGGGTGACGGACAAAACAGCCACCACGTTGGTGCTTCAAACAGAGAAGACTACCTCATACATATAATATAATTGGACCATTAACACATAATACCATAATGAATGTCGGATTTGCCCAAATTAATTAAAGAATATATAATATAATAACCCAAATTATATAAATGAACGGAAACTACATGAAAACTGTTGACACATGCATCTTTAGATCCCACACACTTGGCAGCACTCCTTGACCTGCACCTGCATCCAGAGTGCACCTGGGCCATCAAACAGCGCACACACTATCCTCACTGTGAGAACTCTTTCCGCATGCTTCCCCTTCCTCACCCCCCCCCACCACCACCGCCTTCATTGGCCTCACAGGTGTGCTCTGAGCCCGAGGGTGTGTTTTGCACACGGTACTGACCCACTACATCCAGGGTGTAGGTGTGGTTGATAGCTCCGAACTCGTTCTCCACCAGACAGGTGTAGTTGCCCTTGTCTGACGGCACCACGCTCTCCATGATCAGGGTCCAGTGCTGGCTACGCACCTGGGAGTGAGAGGCAGGAGGTTTCTTGTTACACAGACACAGTCATTGATACGCACACTAATAAACACGCACATACAGAGAAATTACCAGACATAAAGTGCTGCCGCTAAATGAGAGAGATGAAATTAGAAAAACGACAAGAGGGGATTTGGTTGGAAGAGTAAAAGGCGAGAGCTGGAAAACTATTTTGAGGTGGATGATTCCACCAGGTAAACTCCACCCTGAGCAGTTTCAAGCACAAACTGTATTTGCAAAAAATAGTTTCACCCTGTATGGAATCCACAGGTGTGAGCTAACAATAGTCTGAATGCTGAAGAGAGACTGTGGCTGCTGCTTGTACCAGTCTACATTTTGCACAATGGAGAGATTATGCCACAGGGCTGGAGCTCAGGTACAGCTTGAGAGAGCAACGAGCTGCCCGCAGTGTATCTGACAGCCTGACTGTATCATTTCCGTCACGTCGCGGCAGTTTTTTTGTCACGCTGTAATGGGTGTGCCGAGAGGGACGCGGCATTAGCAGCTTCATCAACATAATCTGCTCCTAAACTGTCCTGGCAGGGAGCGAGTGTTTCCTCATAAGCCGTCAGTCATTAACCAGGAACCTCAGACCTGTTCAGCATCACTGGATCTCTCAGTGAGTCACTTTCATAACTGTCTGATTTAACTGTTATTCCTCTCTATCGGTACGGCTCTAGCATATGCAGTAAATGCTATTTATTTAGAGAGATAAAGGGAGGAATTTAGAAATAAAATAACTGAACTGCAATCCAAATAGACATCGGGGAGGAATTCTTCACCATAAGACTAGTTGTAGCTTATTTCAGGCTCTTTTTTTATTATATGAAGAGGAAATAAAACACAACCACACTAGCTTTACTTTCCCATGACATACATTCAGCACATAACGAGACAAGAGCGAGAGAACATTTTACGAGGAACCACAGTAAAGAAAGTTGTATGTTTACTACTGACATCACACATATAAAAGAAGCAGAGAATGCATTGAAGTTCATGTCTAGTTTTAATTTGAAGTCAGTTTGGTTTTCTTTATGTAGAATGTTTTAAACAGAGCAGCACACCAAGCTCCTCCAGTTTAAACTTCTACCAGCTCAGCAATAGTGTTTGTAAATCACATTTCACAACAAAAGCATCACATGCTGGAATCACATTCTAGTTTCCGGCCAAAGCCAGTGGGACCTGTTCTCCCTGATTGAGTTACCTCAGCATTCTCAACTCAGTTCAACCCTGACGCTACCTACCGTCTCTATACGTTACTGTCTGGGGGCATTTAACCCTTAAGTCCCCGGCTTAAGTTTCTAATTGTTGGGGGTAAAAGAACCATTTCGAGTTACAGTGAGAGGCTCTGCAAAGTACCCTGGCGAGAGGAGGCGCACGGATGAGCAATTCCAATTTCACACCAGAAACCCTGCCCTGGTTTCCTCTGTCTACTCTCCTCCCGTCTCTCCAGTGAAGGGTGGAAAAGGGGTGAAAGGACGGCCAGAGAGTGATTGGAAGAAGGAAGGCTCGACGTCCCTTGTAAATACATTCGCAAAACAGCTAGAGGTACTGTAGCACAGAAAGCAATAAAAAGCCAGAGGAGGCAGTGAGTTGACGTTGGTGATAAAAAGTATGATGTATTACTGTTTATCCTACCTTATACCCTCCCATGCGGTCCTCTTGGCGGAAAGGCCTGCTGTTTTTAAGCCAGCGAAGCTTAGGCCGGGGGTTGCCTCCTGCAGCACAGCGGAACTTGACTGTGTTGGCAGCCGGCACCGCGTGCAGCTTCTTCTCCATCTTTGCTGACGAGGTCCAATACGGAGCGCCTATACAACCAGAGAACAGTTGGTGTCCAGTCAGGGAGAGATATCCTCATCATGTCCTCAGCATTAACAGTTTGGCTTCAGGGCCTCGGACTGGCTAACGCAGATATACATGGAAGCGTGACTGCAGAGGAGCCAAACCTGAACTATTCCTAACACCCCCCCCCCCAGCACTCCTTGGCAACACTGACTGATCCGCTGTCTACATAACACAACCCAGAGCTCCACACACACAGTTACATAAAACATCGGCTCTGAGGGGAGAATGTGCCTGGGCGTTGCCAAGAGGGTAACTAGACCATCACATTCGATTTCATCTCATTCCACTTACCAGCTCTTTTTTCTCTCTCCCCCCACTTCCTCCAATTACCATAGCTCCCCTGTTAATCTGCCTGTCACTTGGCTAGATATGGACGGCAGGGCCAGGGGATGCTTATCACCCTCGGAAAATCATTATGTGCCATCAAGGGAGAAAGTGAATGTCCCGTTTAACGAAGTATTTCACAGCTCTCAACGCACACTTTGGTCAAGATTTCATCAATGGCAAACTGTTGCCATTTCTCCTACTGTAATCTGTCACCCTCCTTGTGTTTTGTCCAATCTCTGGTTCTGTCTTTCCTCCCAATTTCTGTCTCTCAGTCAGCTGGATTTCCCCCCCCCCCACCCGCCCTTTCCTCTCTGCACCTGGGAGTGTGATTGCCTCAGCAGATGGGGCTCAGAGGGGAAGAAAAACTCAAAGTCAAACAACAACCAAAACGGTCTTCCAATCACTTCCTCCCCGTACAACAGGAGTACAAGCAACATCGGGAATACCCACAGATAAGACCACTGCTGACTTTATTATGACATCCCAGGGGAATATTCCCTCCACTCTCTTTCCCGCCTGTCCAATCTGCATACTATCAGACACCTCCCGTCGTTTTCTCTGGCACGCACAACCGGACAAGTCGCACATACTTGGATAGTAAAGTCAGTAAACAGTGCTCTTCCTTCCTGAGTGGATGCATAGGGTGAGTGCTCAAACTATAATTAGCCCCCCCCCCCCCCCCCTTTCTTCTTCTTCCTTCTCACTCTCACTATCTGTGCTTCTCTTCCTGCATCTTCACCCCTCAGTCCCCCTTCCATTTCTCTTCATTCACTCTCCCTGTCATCACTCCGTCCGTTCAGACGGAGACAGATTAGGTGGGGACTGGCCCATTGCGAGGCTGTCTCTCCGAAACGACCTCTGACCCCAAACTGGCAGCCGGGTCGGAGGATGAGGTTGGGACATGAAAGGTGAGCGGTGCCATTTCCCATGCTCTCCGTCCGGAGGGGCAGCACTTCAAACAAGACGACCCCCAGACCCCTCTCCAGATGAAGCCAAACTCTCGTTGGCCCAACTGCTGTGGACTCCAGGAACCCCCGCCTCCCCCAAAGCCCCATGCATCCGGATCCCCACTCACGGCTGTTTATCCAAACAGGGGTGAGCTGAGGTTATCGAACTTCTCGATGAGTCAAGATTTTGCTTCTCTCTAAGTTCCTCCGGAGAGCAAAACCCATCAGTGACCCAAAGTAGTATTTCAATGTTGATGTGTTCTCTCGTAAAGCTGTGATATGCTCCTGTTTAGCGTGTATCTATGCCAGCTGAACAAGGCAATTCAGGGCCACTGTTTGGGAAATGTTTTTTGAGAATACAGTTTCAAGAGTATTGGTCTATTGGAGTATTGGTCCTGTGAAAACCCCACTCACGGGGTATCTCCAAAATTGCAGCATTTCAGGAGCAAAGAGAAACGGCCTCATTTAAAGCTTCATGGCAATGCATTTTTAACTCATCCAAATAGTTTTTAAAGAGGTTAAGAAGTAGGAGAATTTTCTACCCGGAAAAATAATAAAATCAATAAAATCAAGTATTGCTAAATCCTGATTGGTTTATAGAAATATGTGAATTTTTTGTCCAATTGACTTTTGCCATTACCCTTTGTAAGAAGCTGATTTGAGTAAATACGGTTTCAGGACCTTTAAAATGTTTTTGTCAAAACTGTTTTCATGCAACCGTACAACTTTATGTGACTTTTTTCTCGAAATTATGACTTCATCTTCATATTATGATATTTTCTCTTAAACATACAACCTTTTTCCGGTAGTAAAACTAAATAGTATGACTTTACTTTAGAAATCTCAAATTTGTTTTCCAACTTAAAGTTGAAGCAGCACACTGGAGGCCTCATATACTGTTTATTTATTCCTTTGAACAGATGGACTTTTTCACTTCAGTGATAACAGGACATCAGTGAGGATTTCATATTCATTCATTAACAGTAAAACAACAACTCTTCTCTCTGGTCTGTGCACGAGTGCTTTGGCTTAACTTTAATCATGAGATAGATCTGTTCTTCAATGAAAGTCCTGCCGTGCAGCTTTAACTAAAGGGGAGGCCCAATGGCAAATGAGTGATGACGTGAACAACGATCAAAGTCATCAAACGGACAGAGGCTCTGAAACAACAACAGCACTGAACGCAGAAAGCAAGGCTCCACGTGGCTTTTCAACGTCTTCGTGACATCAGTGCTACCCTGCTCCACCCCCACCCTTCCCCCTACACACAGCTTCCCTCACAGATCCCTGTAGAGGCTCTTCAGTGTCTCCTCCAATAACACCACCCACTTCTGACTATGGACAAACACTTTTTGTGGTTCAATCTTCTATAAAAAGTCAGATCAAAATGGTCTGTTTTGCAGTGGCCTGATGCCCAGCCCATTCTGATTGCTCCGAAAAAGAAAAAAAACACCACGAATATATAACTGCACCCCGCACTCTCCGCTCTCATTCCCTCCCACGCCTACGTGCACCCTCCTCCCCCGTTCAAGTCCACGGTGCCTCGGCCAAGGCGCCACGCCGTGCTCAGAGAAGTTCTGGTACTGATCCAACAACACCCCCCACCCCCCCCTGCCTCTTTTTCCCGCTCCTCTTCTTCCCCTCTTTCTTTAAATAATAATCTTGGTTTTGAATTTTCAGAAACACGCATGGCGAGAAAATGCAACCGTACTGCCAGAACAGCTTTCCTTTTGTTTTCAAACTGCTTATTACCACCAAAATGGCTGGATCTTTTTTCCTCTCCCCCATTTTTCCTCTCACTGAGTCCCCCTCTCTCCCCCATATTTAATGGCTTTCAGGCAATTACAGTCGGCCCAAAAGTGGAGGAGGAGGTCACACGTTGAGACGCAATGCGTGTGGAGAATTTTAACAAGATGTGGAAGCCCTTGTCTTTACTTCAGTGAGTGTATGTGTATGTGAATGCATGCATGTGTGCACGTGACTGCATAACCGCATTACTAACCCCGATACTCACAAACGCATAGAAAAACTTGGGTAAAAACTTTCTCTTTCTCTCTCACACACACACACACACACACACACACACACACACACACAGGCCCATCAGGTGGGTAACTGGCTCCAGATGGGTTGTCTTGTATAATGGATGAGCCCAGCTGACTGGCTCCATGAGGCCTGACTACCTGAGGGACGCTAGCTAAAGGAATGTCAGAAATCTCTGTATTCCCTGGAGACACACACACACACTCACTCAATACAACTCCAAAATCTCACACTTTAGGCTTCGAATGCTACGGTATATATAAGCTCAGATGTGGGACGTGAGTTTCGCCATCGCTAATCCCTGTCTCCTCCTGATCACAAACATTTCTTTCATAATCGCAAAGTCTGACCTGTGCTAATAGACACTGACAAAGCTAAGACGATTATTTCACTTTGGGATTTAGTCTTTGGAAGTGTTTGGCTATCACAATCAGCATTCCAGACTTACGTTTTGACGCGCTGTTAGGGACTGCTCATTATTGTTTAAGACCAGAACACGGCATCAAACAAAGGAGGTGTGGAAGATTTAAGCTTTAGTTAAGGGGAAAAATGCTGAGTGTGTGTTGAGTTCTTTTACCTTTTTTGCCATGTCCAAAATGTGCATTTTTAGTGAGTCATCTCTACTGGTTTCATTGAAACCTTTTGAGGAGGGGTAGCGCATCATTAACTGATTCATCCCTCTTTTCGTTCTTCCCATACTCACTTATCTGCTCTCCGTCCGCCCCAGTGTCCTCTGATCGCTCAGTATCGTCCTCGTCATCCCCCGACGAGATGGCATCTGCACAGAGTACCCACGGTTACTGCCATCTGTTTTCTGCATCCCGCACGTACAGTATCGCATGCAGAAATGTTCATGCAGTCACTTTCTTGCGAATTTGTAAAGCAAATGCTAGATTCGGGCCCTTTTTTTGATACATCTCTTGTATGAGTTGGACACACACACACACACACACACACACACTGGAACCCAGAGTCGTTGAGGCAGAACAAAATCCAGGGTATTCATGTCTGATCATATCTGCTCCATGGCCACTTCCTGGACTCAACCAAGCTCTGCAGTCCAACCCTAACTGTCCAAACTCCTTGTCCCATCCTGACCTGGCTCACCTGTGACATTCACTATGAAGCAGACCGTGTCTTTGCCCACGCTGGTGCAGGTGTACAGGCCTGAATCCTTGGCCGTGGCATCACGGATCTGCAGCACCTCCTGCTCTATCACCGTGCGATTGTTGGTGCCCAGAGAGCTGCCGTCTTTGGTCCAGGTGATGGTCCCCGACGGCGGCAGAGGGCAGCTCAGCTTCAGCAACTCCCCCGGGTGCACTGAGCACACCGTGGGCTTAGAAATTTGGTATTTGTTCGAGGCTTCTGCAAAGCGAATGGGGAGGGAAGGGGGGGGGGAGAAGGCAAAGAACAGATTGGAGAAGGAGAAGGGTGCACAAGAAGGTAGGAAACAGAGGTGGGAGAGGAAGAAACAAGCCATAGTGTAAGAAACAAAAACACCACATAACCCCCAATGGATGCACTTAAATCAACTTATGCAGGAGGAGCAATACAGAAAAGAGGACCAACATGTCATAACCACAAATCCCCAGTCAGTCATTTGAAATGGAGCCCTTAGAAAATACCACCATTCTGTTATCAAGTTAGCAGTGTGATTGCTGTTTATAGATTCAAAGCATGCATTTACGGCCACAGCAACATGTGTAGAGAAAAAAAATACAATCAATGCTTTGAGAGCAGGTGAGAATTGGACATCACCACCAGCCTTCCCTTTTAGCATAGATGCCAAGCAGCCAGTGGGTAAGTAGTAGCAGTACAGACAGATGTCTGCAGCCTAAACAAAAAGGTAATTCCAGCATGTATGCCCATCAGAAAGGAAAGCAGCCAGAAAGAGCTGGGACGGAAGCTGTTGTCAGGCAGGGGAAGATAGAAGGAGGGGGTATGGGGGGGGGGGCTGCTTTCTCTTTTTTTTTTTGCGTTCCTTTGGTTTTGACTCCGCACTTAAGCTTTGAAAATCTTGACCTGGCTGTAGCCTGACTCTTCTGTCTGACTCCTGTTTTCCATCTCCCTCTTCTTCGTTCTCTTTCACAACACGGCCAAGGAGGATCTACAACCGCTGCACAGGATCTGCCGGCCAAGGCAGAGAGCAAGAAACTCCTGTCGACTCCAAAGTGCATGAAACCTTCACTTCTGGGACAAAATCCAAGTCCGCCTGTGTGTGCATGTGTGTAAACCGTGGCCCCTCACTCGTACAACTAGACGGAGAGAATGAGGTGAATGTCCAATATATCAAAAGGACCTTCGGAGCGTCCGAAGCTGAGACTGCACTTTCACATCAGGACAGATTTTATACGTTAACTCTAAGCTGTGACTGAATGTTGAGCAGAAGGGGTGAAAACATGCCTAAAATGCAAGATGGCGTCTGCCATATATACCGAAGCCAATTCCAGTCACCTTGAGGCTCTCGCAGACTTGAACACACGCACACACACACACATTCATGCACAAATGTGTCCAGCGAAAGAATGTCCCCTTGCGGGATTAATAAAGTAACTATTTATCTATCTATCATTCACCCCGCTCAGACGTAGATGTCTTTGCAACCATCTTCAGTGAGAAAAAAACTGGAGGAAAAGTTCTTTTTTTATTGCAGTACAAAAATGTCCCAAACTGTTTGTGTTTTTCTTCAGAGGGAACTGAAAGGGGCAACCAAGGGAGGGATTAAAAAGTTTTGTGTGTGGGGGGGGGGGGCAAAGGCCTACGATGAAGGTATATGTAGTGTTTGACTAAAGGCTGATAGGTGTAATTAAAGAGGCGTGCCACTGCCTCTCCCAGCCTTTCCTGTACCTCAATACACCTTTTCAACAACATTCCAGCCCCTTTATGTGCCCAACGTGTGTGTTAAATGTAAAGTACACACACACATACACACACACTCCAGACTCGACAGGAAGGGAAAGTCATTCCGCCACAAGCCAGCGATCGAGGCATGTGTGCAAGCCTCTAAACGTTCCCTCTGGGCAAGTAGACACACACAGGTACAGTTCCTGTATTGTCTTCTTTTTCACCTCTTTCATCTCCTCCTGTGTGTGGTCTGATAAGAGGTGGAGCTCCAGCGCTGATTGATGGGAGCTGTCTCCGCTACCTTTTTTTACGACGCTGTTTTCCACACCGGGGGCCACTGCCTTCGCTGTGACATTACTACCAGCCTCAGCTTTTTACTTTGCTGTTTAATTTAGGATTTTTAGAGATTTAGAGATGTCGTATCTACCAGGAAAACAAAGCATTGTGGGTATCTGCCGGGAAGCTAGCAGGTATGGACAATTTCAATTGGGGCTGACGTAGCAACGCAACACTTGGAACGCACACACACAGGCTGCACTGTCTGTCAGCACATTGAAGAGAAAGGGAGGGCACCGAGGTGTTTCATAGAAAGATGATACTTGTACAGACACATGGATGTGTGTGTGCGTGTGTGTAACACTACTAAGGAGAGGTCTGAGAGAGAAAGAGACATGGAAGGAGGGAAAATAAGTAAAGAGGGTAGGAAAGGAATCTCTCCAAATGGTGCTTCTGGTTAAAGAAAGCATGCACGTGTTAGTTCTGCCTTCATCATTTTCTTATCTCTGCTGTGTCCATCTGTCCCCCTCCATCAACTCCTCCTCCTCCTGCTGCTGCTCCTTCACTTCACTCTTTCACCTTCCCTTCCGCTTTGCCCTCTCCTTCCCCTTTCCCACACGTCTCCACCACCCCCACCCCGGGCTCCCGCCCCGCTGACCCTGCTGACCTAACCCTGACCCTTCCCAAATCTGTTGACACCTCCAGCATGCCCAATTGTTCATGGGAACCTGTGTCACGTAAACACACACACACACACACACACACACACACACACACACACACAGTGACTGCAGCAAGAACCCAAAGAAACCATTTCACACACTGAGAAAAAAACGATTAGCACCTTAATGAATGCATGTATCAGACACGTGCATGCCAGGAGCTACAAGCCCAGATACACACACTCTCACTCTCACACACACACACACACACACACACACCTCTTGCTCCACTTGAAGAGAGTTTAGAAGTGTCCAGGGATGCATGCTGAGCTGAAGAGTTCAAACATTTCACTGCAGATTTTTCATCTCTGCAAAGTTTCATCCCCCTCTGCACCACAGGAGGGAGGGGTGTGCGTGTGTGTGCGTGTGTGTGCGTGTGTGTGCGTGCACGCGTCTCTCACACACACCCACGCACTTTTGCTCGATTTCTATCAAGCAGCTTTCTCCTCTCCCCTCCCTCCATCATCACTATCATTTCACCGCTCTTCTACTCAAGCACACGTCCATTTCAAAACCCATCTCTCTGTTTCTCTGACAGCTACATTACGAGGGTCGATCGGGTGCGATGGATTTAGGGTGTCCACTCCTCGCTATGTCTTCACCCTCATTTGCACCGTCTCGGCCGACAGTAATTAGTGTCTGCGGCAAAATGCAGCAGGCAATTCCCACCAATGTGTCCTTGATGTCTGCTCGCTTGTCTGGCAAGCCGGTTGGCAGGGATGCTGGCAAGTGGCGAGGAAAGGGTTTACGACCGTTTTTTCTTTTTTACGTACATCATCTTATGAATAAATTCTGTAGAGAGGCTGCGGATCTGTTCTGCCATCTCCTCCCTGGCGTGTTCTGCACAATGTGATCGGTGGAGTTAAAGTAATGACTGCCTTCTCGGAGGCACACTCTCAGCATGCATGCAGACCAACAGGCACAGACTTCCAAATCACATTATCTCTGCTGCCTCTTCCTCTCCTCTTTCCTCTGTATCCTCCTCACATAGTCAAATCCCAGGACTTTTCTCCCCTTTTTTGTCTCTCCCTCTTTTCCGATGTCAGTGTCTTTTCACATTCAAATCCCTCCTCGGCTTTTTTTATTGTGACAAAGGAGCAGCTCCGTGAACTGGCTCTTGCTGGCGTCCATGGCAACCGCCCCCTTCGCTTTCACCAACCCCTTCACCCCTGATCAAGGCATTCTCTGAACCCCACCCGACCCCTTTAACCCACTGGCTGCCCCATTATCTCCAAAGAAGCTCTAGTGACCCTCAGATTAGAGCTTGCCTCTACTTTGCTCTGCCTTCTAGAGATTAATCTATTTTCACCATCGATGAATCTGTCAATGATTTCCCAGAGCTCAGGCTGACATCTGTGACTGTCTTGTTTAGTTGAATCCAACAGTCCGAACCCCTGAGATATTCAGTTTACAATGATTAAAAAGAGAAGAGAGAACGAGAGAAGCAGCAAATCCTCACATCGGAGAAGCCGGGACCAGAGGACTACTTTTTACTTAAAACGTGACGGACATGATCGATCGATTATCAAAACAGTTGGACTAAATGACTCTCACTCAAAGTAATTATGTATACTCCCCCCCCATGAATCAACTAATTGTTTCAGCTCTAATATAAACATCTACACTATAAGAGGTGCTTTTCTTCAGAAAGGTGAGCATGCAGGAGGCTCAGTGCCGTGCATGAAAACAAATCAAAGGATGATTATTGTTTTGTTTTATTACCTCTGCCAAGGAGGTAATATTTTTGGTTTGTTTGTCTGTTCGTCAGCAGGATAACAGAAAAACTACTGGCCCGGTTTTCATAAAACTTGGTGAAAGGGAGCAACGTGGGTCAAGGAAGAACCCATTCGATTTTGAAGAGGATTGGCCTTGGTAGGGGTCTGCGCTCTCCTGACTTCCCTTCTAGTTATGATTGGTTTTAGTAATTGGTTTTCCTCCATCATCAGGCGGGCTCAGATTCCCCTCTGCCTCCTGCTGTACTCCGGACAGTCCACTGAGACCTGAGGCCCAAGCTGGCACAGGTAGCAGCGCTTACCAGCCTCTTATCAGACAGGTGTGAGATCAGGTTGGCGTGAGAAGGTATTTTCAGGCAGATTAGCCAAGGCAAACAACACGCTCTCACAACCACCAACACACTCAAACATTCAAGATTAGCAGCGGCCAACGGCCGGCTATTAAAGGTCATTGTGTGAACCCTGTGTTTTCAGCCCAACTGGTCACACCAGCGGCCGACACATTGTGTTTAATTAGAGTTCAGTTCCATTGCCATCGCCACAGTCACACACACACACACAGACAGACACACAACCGTGTGTCGTTAAACCTGCCAGCTGACTCTTTTATACTTTTACCACCCCTCTCCTACTGTGTAGACAGCACAGTGTTGCAGACAGGTAGTAAGCCTGCAACTCATTCACATTCCCAACCTTCACATACGCCGACCAACAGTCTGGTGAAAACTATGATCTTAATTAGCCGTCTATTATCATCATTGCTGTTAATGAAAGGCAATTGTTACTGTGCTTAACACAAGCTGACTACATATCGTATTAAATAAGGTACGGCATAGCAGTGGAAACTGGATTAAGAGTAGAAAGCCATGAAACGAATAAATACAGAAATGTGCCAAGAAAGCAATTTTGTTCCTGCTGCGCCCAGAAACTCTTCTAGAAATAAAACTTGTCGTTTGTTGACAAGCATCCCTCCTTTTCTTGCGTCCGTCTGAGCATGAAAGACTCGTCCTTGGAAACCTTATTTAACCACGCGACTCTTTTGAAGTGCTTCCCTCCATGCCAATCAGAGCACTTTCCGAGAACAGAGTTTGGCGGGGAGCGCGCGAAAGTACATCCAAGACCATGAGCTGACTTTTGTCAGCTGCACTCGCATTCAGCCTTCATTCTGACGTGCCGCATTTATTCCGCAGTTATATGCAAAATGTTGCCTGAACAGACCAAAGAGAGCAGAGAATACCGACGTTAGACGCACACCTGCTGTGTTTGCCACCATTGTTATTCAGCTCAGTCGGAGTCTTATAATCACAGAGAGTGCCTGGACAAGGTAAACACTATAGATACAGTAGTGGCTGAAGGGACAACAATAGGTCTGTTGTGGAGGCCTTAACCAGCGCGCTCGCTCTACTTCTATTGTTACAGCAGCCACAGGTAAACAAACTAGCAGGGCCACCAGGGGTGCAGGCGTGGGCTCTATAGAGACAACATTGATATGCAATCTGATGAATCTACAGCAAGGGGGGGGGGGGATCCTAAACATCTCTGTAGAAGGTGGGACCAGCCAATCTGTCTCCCTAACATATATGCCCTACAGCTGACACCAGTGCACCCCATCATGAGCAGTGAACGAAAGCGACAAACATGCATTCACTCACACACACACACACACACACACACACATACGCACACAGCTGCAGTTAAATCTATGTTAGCTATGTGCAGCGGGGAAACTGACTTGGGATCAGATAAGCAGGCCAGGTTCTCTGTGCCCCGTTGATCCCTCATCATGTGACCCCCAGGTCCAGCCACTTAATCTCCAGTCACATGACTTCACCGCAGCTCAGTAATCTCTCCATCTAAAGGAGAAGTCAAATATGCACAAATCCTCTTAGACCTTTCCTGGAGGATTGTATAACTCTCTGGAAAACTCTCTCTGTCCTCTCTCGGTGGCCATGTAGCGTAGCATCCAGTCCATGTGGGGCTCTGAACCCACCGGCTCGGAGCCAAACAGTCTGCGACAGAACAACTAAAGCATCAACAGGAGAGGAGAGCTCCGGCGGCCTCTCATCAAGGTAGGAAAGGATGATACCTGACCTCTAGGGCAAAGGGCGAGACGCGGTATAAGTGTATGTATGTGTGTGTAGAGACAGAGAGGTGGCTTAAAAAAGTGATGCTCTGTTGTTGGCCCAACTTACAATTAGCATGCTGATTAAAGCCCGGGAACAAAAGGCTTTGGAATGTGAGTTACCATCCATCACAACAACTTTAATTAGCTCTCTGACCAGACTGGAGACAGAAAATGGACAAGCCTTAAAGGAAAACATTTTTTTTTTTTTTTAAGACCACATAAAAGCTCTCATAAAGGTTTCTCAAACGTTTTTGTTCTGTCCAAACAAAATATGACTTTCAAATATAAAAAATTGACAACCTTTGCGGAAAATGGAGCGTATTGTGATTCAAAATAACAAAGCAAAGCCCTGAACTCTGTATCCTTATTTCTCCCTTTCCCTCCCTCTTTGAGCTTCTTTCCAGGGAAGCAGGGCATGAAAGAAATGCCAGCATAAACACTGTCGCGCCCTCGTTTACAGCTCTCCCTTGTCCTCCCACGCAGGTTTACAAACCTGCCTGTAACACTCAAGTACACCCTGAACTACCACGGACATCGACTAGAGAAGTAAAACAAAAGAAGAGTGATTCACACTCTTCTTTTGTGAATCACACGCCTCACGGTGAGCAGAGACTCGTCATGCTGAGGTTAGTTGTATCCCTTTGGTTTGTTTATTTGAAT
>NW_022280033.1:15442505-15497987 GCF_004355925.1 Anarrhichthys ocellatus | reverse complement strand
CCCCCCCCCCCCCCCCCCCCCAATACAAATGTTACATGATCTCCATTATTTCTACTTTTAGTGAAGCTTAAACGGGTAAGGGCTCAGGAAAACTGTTTTCTCAACAAGAAATTGTAAACACTGATTTGTAATTTGTTACTGTTCTATCTTCAAATGGATGAAACATAGAAAGCAAAATATCCATCATTTGGCTGAAAGCCAATCAGGGATTTTCATCCATTGACATTACAGTGAGATAAGGATAGGAATTATAAGGAGAGGGACGCAAAAGTTCATCAAAAACTCTGAAGTCAGGTTTAAGGGAGGAAAACAAACTTGACAGACCTCCACCTGCTCTCTACAAACAAACCAAACAAATGGCTTGCCCCCCCCCCCCCCTGCTCCACCTCCCACACTCTTCGTTTCTCTCCCCTCTCGTCCCCCGCTGCTTACCTTCAGGTTCCAGAGTGGCCTCCTCCTCCTTGGTGGCGGTGAGGGGCGGCCGGGCCACGCTGACGGTCAGCAGGGACAGCAGGACAGCGGCCAGCAGCCAGGCCCACGAGGCCATCCCGTTAGTGGGGGCAAGCGCTCCCCATACTTTCCTTCTCCACCTCCCCCTGGACACTGATCCCATCTGAGGGGGTCCGCCCAACCATCAACTGCTGCCGGGTCGGCCTGTCACTCAGTGAAATTCACCCAATCACCTGGGCTGAGAGGTGAACGAGAGGGAGAAACGGAGGGAAGGGAAGGTGGTGGCAGAGCGATGATTGAAGAGGTAGACAGAAGGGTGAACAGAAGAAGCAAGGAGGAGGGGGGGGGGGGGAGAATATTTGTTAGAGTGGAATAATTCATTTTCAAAGAACTTGTTTCTGCACCATTTTTCCTCCTCACTTTATTTTTGACAAAGTGAGATGGACAAATGAAGCGAGAGAAAGCAAACAGAGAGACAGTGTTTCAAAATGCTGTCAAACAAGCCATTCATCAGACATACCGAAGCTGTGAGGCACCAGCAGTCAACACAACCTGCATCTATATTTGCTTCTCATCTATAATTATATGCGCTGAAATATGTATTAGAGAAAGCAATTAAGAGCTCTGAATGTCTTGGTGTTCAGTCTAACCCGTTTGACGTCTTCCTGTAAGACACACCGCTGCCCCACAGCTCAAAGATCAGACTTGGTCAACGTTCATTCATTTGAGATTTCACACAAATCGGATATTTCTTTCTCCTCTATTATGATAATATTTATTTTTTCCATCAGATTAATAATAAAGTCAATTCTTAATTGATGAGGAATTATATCTTTTGGAAATAACCATGGAGCAGGATGGACAGCATATCAGCCAATGTGGCATCAATTTCGCTTAGTTGGACATCGTTTATTCCCGTGCGCAACAGACGCGCCAAAACTGTTGCCCGCGCTGCTGTATCAATGTTAATTGTATTCGTAAGAGGCTCTTATTGCGTTTGCGTGACTTGATTATGAAACCAGTAAGGCTTTAATTGAAATACAATAATGCAATATTGGACACACACCGATCTGTTTAGCCAGACATCTGCGGTACAACCGTGCTCGTGTGTCTCTGGAGGTTTGGTGAAGTCACGCTTCCCTGCGCTCCTTCTGCTCCAGCTGGACGTATCGATTGTTTTTTTTCCCCGCAAAGACACATGTAGTTTGGTTTTAAGAGGGCCAACCTGAAAACGCGCAACCTGATTTCTCTTAAATTGTCCCCTTGAGGGACCACACGCGACAGGGATGGTGCACGCGCACAATGATGTCGGGGTGAACCACGAATGTATCCCAACATCCTGACTTTATTAGAGACGTGCACCGGTTGGATTTTGCAATTAAGGTGAATATTTCTGCATAGTTACAGCTTAGACGTATGAATTATTAATAAGCTGTAAACCAATCAGTGCAGCAATCGACCATTGAGCTTACCGCTGTATGAAAACTTCAGCAGGACGAATGGAGCCCACAATTAAACCTCCATTCGATTTTTAGTTTTACATCATCGTGTGAGGAGCACATTAAAAAAAAAAAAAAATATATATATATATATATATATTATGCTGCAGCTTTCAAATATAATTACACTTATAGAACGAAGTGGGTAACGAGAAAAAGCAGGAAGATACAAACAAATAACTACAAAAACATACAACTAAAGAGAAAGGGTTTATAAAGTTGATAATGTGTTCCTCAGTGGAAGAAAAAAACAACTTATTTTAGCATGTTGCTGACGACATGACATTTGGACACATGGGGGGACTTTGCTCCATACATGGCCACAGCTTTTCATTTAAACCGGCCTTTGAATGACATTTCTTGGCACTGATTGAATTCCTATTGACATTCAAATCAGTTGGCTTTCTCTACAATGGGGGCTCATTTGGAGCTGCTCAGTGATTTAGGGCTCCGGCACCAAGCAGTGAAAAAACAACTGCGGTCACGGGATAATTGGCACCATAAATGCAATGTAGAAAATTAAGCAAAGTAATAAATAACCAGGACACTTGTTAATGGGCCCTGAAGTGATGATGCAAGGTGCTATGTCTTTGCCGTCTCAAGTAAACAAGGGAAGATTTCTCTGCATCCACTTGAATGAAGGATGGTAGACAATAACATATAAAGACAGCACATTGTGTTGTTTTGTTGAATGTAAATTCATGGAAATCTGAAAAAACTAACTTTATGGAGAACTTTGCACATTTTATAGAAAAGTCAACAACAACAACAATTATTGGTGAGAAAACTGTAAATTGAACTGCAAGACGTAGAATCGTTCTGATTGTGTTATGCAGCCGTAAAGAAAATAAATAGCTGGAAAGCGCAACGCATTTCTACAATCACGTAGCCCATTTGTCATGACAGCCGAAACACTGACAGATGAGACTGTGAGGAAGCTTTGCGCGTAAACAGAAAACACTTACCAGGGAGGAATAAAATCGTGGAGATCTCTGTTTTGACATGCACAGATAAGGGTGGAGAGAGCATGAGCTGAATCCGGAGGGAGGAATGTCTCCAACTCCACAATGCACCAAAAAAAAAGAAAAAGAAAATCTGCGAGGCGCTGCCTTTTTTTAGTTTACTATTCCACAATCAACCGGCATCAACTCCGATCAGAAGATATATTCCAAACCCGACTGGCAGCGTTGTCCAATGCCATGCAAAGAAATCCGAGTTTACACGCGTTAGTTATCCTTCATAAACAGCTCGGAAAACCACACCGCTGTCCCCCCCGAAACTTTCCTCGCCGTCACCAAGTTGCTTCTAGGGCGCAAAACATTGCGAGTGTTCCCAAGCAGCGCACTTGTCAACTAAATAGAAAAGTTTGCAGCTAATGTGGAGGTGTGACGGGGTTTAAAAAGGTACAGGAGGTTAGTTGTCCGGTGCAAAATGTCATAAAATCCATCAGTGTACGTTCCCCTGTTGTAAAGAGCGTCTCTCTCTCTCCGTCCGCCGACAGTCCTCGCACTGTTTCTCAGACGCTTTGTCAGGTTTACTAGGGTTTTTTCTCCTCCTTACGTCTCCACACACTGCCCTCCTCCTTCACTCCAGTGGGTGTCATCCCCCCTCGCCTCCCCTCCCCGAGCACCCCGTGTGTAATTCGAGCCGCTTCCTGGCCGCAGTGCCTTTGGGCCCTGCCTTCCTCCGCCCATCAAACTGCAGCGCTCAACATGCTCAAACTGGGTCCAAAGCGAGGGCCCCCGCTCCAGACCGCAGTAACAGCGCCTCTCAGTGGCCGAGGCATGACATGTGCGGGAGGAGACGCACATAACACACACACACACACACACACACACAAACGCAGTAGCCTATATTTCAGTATGTTTAGATGCTGCAGTGATGGAAGATGTATCCAGATCTTTTTTTTTTAAGTTAAAGTAGCATACAATGAAAAAAATACGTATTTCAAGAAATTATTAACTTTAAGATTTAGCTTAGGAGAGCATCAGCTTCTAAATTTGATTTGTAATGAAGCAAACCAGCCCAAAAAAGTAGTGAAAATAATATCACTAGAAATACAACAATATTAAGATATACAGAATAACAGTTTCAGTGTCATCACATCGCATAACAAGTACTATAATTGTTGTACTTTGTATAAACTAACATGTAATTAGTAACGATATCGGTCAGATAAATGTAGTGCAGTTAGTACATTACTTCTCTCTGAAATGGAGTTCAAATAGCAATACTCAGGAAAAGTACAAATCCAGCAAAATTGATAGTACTTGACAAAAAACTATGACTGAGAAGCGACATGAGGGTTGAGACATGCCTGCCTCCCTTAATTCAGGCCACTTCAACAAGCCCACCAATTACTTTGCTATATTGCCATCTACCACTCACTTCTATTAGAAGAGCTGATGGTGAGTAAAATCTGTCTTTCTTATAACAACATGTACACATTGAAAAGCAGCAGCAGCATATCTGGGTGTAAGGTGGAGGAAGGCCTTTGCATATGGGAGTATATACGTTTTAATAAAGATTCATTTACCAACAGTGGTGAAATGCAGTAGTACTGTGCTCAAGTAAAACATGTTTGAGGTACTTTTACTTACCTTCAGTGTTTGATGCTACTTCTACAGGTCACAGGTCCTCTGCAGGTTAAGTTGACATAATACAGTATGTGATCACAGGAAAGATGAGAAAGAAAAGAAGTAAAGTTGAAGAGAGAAGTGGAAGGATTTCTTGCTACGATATGGTGCATTGTTGCAGAATTAGGAATAACCGAAGTAGGTAACCTCACAACAGATCTGTCCACAGCTACCCAGAGAGAGACTGAAGGCTGGCCCCCTGCAGCTCGTCCCCCACTGCTTCAAGCTGTCTCCTGCATTGGTTCAGGCGTTCAAGTGCTCTGAAAGAGACGCAGGGGAGGATAGAAGACTAATCTCCATAGACTTTTTTTTATTTATTTTTGCCTCACTGCTGAAGCCCTCTTTTTCTTTCTTTTTTTAAACAAGGGAGGGGAAACTCTTCCATTCATTTTGAAAAGGGGCACTAACAAGGCTTTTTTCCTGAGGTAAAGGTTTGGCCTGTGAATGGAGAGTTCTTCGTCGGTTTTTCTCCCCTCTCCCATCTCTGCCTCCACCAGTAAAGCCATCAGATAACTGACAGGTTGGCCTGAAAGAAAGAGGGAGCGAGAGGTGAGGAAGGAGCGTTTGACTCATTTTTCAAGAGTGGCACAAAATACCCCCCACTGTTTCTCCTTCTCTGGGTGTCTCTTTCCTCCTATACTGCATGAGTCTATTTACAATCGCCCCCATTTATTTTCCACTGCTTGGGCATCCCACGTTTGAAAGAAACCTCATCAAGCAGAGTCTCATGGGCCTTTGACTGAGAACTGGATGGACTCAATACCCTTGCGCTGTGGTATCCGTCAACCTGTCATTGTCCCCTCTTCATCTCCAATCTATTCTTCAGTCCTCTTTCTTCCTTAATCCCTCCTGCGCCAACAGCCGCACTGTTTGGAATTAGGAAGCAGAGTGGGAGAGAAAGAAAGTGACAAGCTAATAGCTTGCCATCAGCATCTTAGATGAACATATTGATTACTTGTCATTGTTGGTAGAACTCATCAGGAGGGCAGCGTATTGGAGAGGTTCTCCAATAACCGTGTGTTAATGGTGGGAATACCTCTTATTGCTGTGATGATTGGAGCTGTGAGTGATGTTTGTGGCTGAGCGAATCACCGGTCATTAAGCGTGCCTCCTGCTGCTATGTAAATCCAAGATGCTGCTGAAAAGAGCGCATCGACATCTAGCCGTTACCTCCCTTTGTCCACGGACCGGCTAATTGGTTCACATTAAAGTCCCCCTAACATTTCAACATGTGTCTTGCTCATTGTTACTTCACTTGGATGTTTGTCATTCACCGTGCAGAGTGCTGTATTAGCAGACTGACACACACAGAGTATGACACTCGTAGGACATTTTCACATTCATCTGCAGAGGAGGAAAAGTTTCTCTCAGTTCACCTTTTAAGACGCGTATACGTACAAAAGTGGTTTTGTGACATCACGACTAATTTGGACGATCGTGCTCCATTGTGCAAGGTATACCAGTGTGATGTGGAAACACACAGACTTTTCAGTGAAGTGGGAGATATCTTGCATCCAGCTGCAAAACCTTGCAAACTAAAAATATTTTCCTAATTATTGAACAGAATTTTTTGTGAACAAAAAAGACATTATTCAAAGGAGAGTATTTTCATATGTCCGAATATTTAATAACCAGTCCTTACTCGTTAATCCTCATCACTTTATAGTGATAAGATTTCACTTGGTGCCAGTAACTTCTACCTTTGCGGCCATACCAGCGGCATGACTCTGTGGAATGACACTTTGGTCCACACTGAGACATTTTGTATAGATATTCATGGTGCCCAGAGGATACATTTTAGTGACTTTGGTGATCCTCCTCACAGAGCCTCAAGCCTGGATGCAGAATCTTAGTCCTGTTTCTTATTCTGTGGTGTCATGAAGGTGTTTCAAATGGTTCTATTGCCGCTTCTTTTCTATTGAGGGACATGTCTCAGGAAAATCTATTTTAAGCAGCCGCAGCCATCCCAACACATCTTCTCAAATCCCAACAGTGCCCATCAGTGAACACATGCAATGGTTGGGGTGTACGCCTCTATTGGAGGCAATCAACCATTATACAGTGCTTTTATACTGCAGTGGCACATAGACAATCCACCCCCAGAACGCAGAAGCCCCTCCCCGTGTCTTTCTGAATGCTATCGAAGGCTAACAGAGTTATTCACTGTTGAGAATCACTGAGCACAAAACAGACTTGTTCTCCTGTCGAAGATCATTCATTTTTCTTCCTTGAGGGTGCTGCTGTGAATAATGAATGGTACAGTGATGTGTTATTGTAACTTCCCTATGCCAAATCCGAGTGAGACCCCTCTCTTTTCTCCCAATATATCACTGACACCATATAATTAAAACAACAAATGTGAGTGAGTCATATCCTGTGCAAAATATGAAACAAATGCGAAGAGCTGTGTGTGTGTTGGGGGATGGGGGAGATTGGAGAGAGAAGTCATAAGTAGACGCACACCTCGGGCTCTAATTTGAACCATATACTGTAGCTTCTCTGCAGCCATGTGGCGATGCAAGAGGACCCTGACAGAAAGTGCGAGAGGAAAGTTTAGGTGTTCGGTTAAGAGAGGGGGGGGCAGGAATCAGCAGTAGCAGTATTCAAAATGTGTTTGAAAATGTAAAGTATTCTGAGGAAAACCTCTTATCCTTGTCATGTGGGCACTCTGGACATTCATTCCAACTAGGAGGCCAGCTCTTACTGCTCTGCCCCGACACGAGCCATCTCACACAGCGGAGTCCCTCTGCTTTTAGCTCAAGAGGCATCACCTCATAAGTCAGCGGGTCGTTCTCCTCACCGGCATTGATATGCCGTATAATAACCTCGTCCAGAAAGCCAGGCCTCCGCTGTCCTCTCCTCCCCCTCAGCAGGTATCAGAGAGCAGGGATGGAGGGGGAGTGGAGGGTCAATCATCCAGATTCCTCACATGTTTCCACCTCAGTACTCCAGAGTGTTTGAAATAGCTAGGATGCCTGCAGATTGAGCTCGTGCAGTGGAGCTCAGCTGAAAGGGGAGCACAAAATGAAGAGGGAACGTTGATGCTTCCAGCTCTAAACTGGGAGTTTGGTACCTTCAACTCCCGCAAGCTGCAGTGGAAAACGGCAAAGAGCAGCACGAGAAGCAGAAACTTGGGGCGAGCTGCAGTGCTGCTTTCCCACCCACCTGACTGGCACCATCACTCCTAATAAAAACAACACAGGACTTTTTCCAGGGAGAAACACGGAGAAATGCTGAGTAGAACTGACAGCGTTGTACCTCTATAGAACATGAAGACTGACGAGAGCTGTTCCTGGAATTTTAACAGTTGCAAGTATTATTGTCACTTCTTTACTCTCTGTCTATTTTTGTCCCTCTCTTTATCTTTTCTCCATTTTTTCCACAGTTCAATCCTCACACAACAAGCATTATGCTCACACACACAAACACATTACCAGGCTCGTTTGGTTCACTTCAGTCATTCTGGGCATGACTCATAGTGTGCAAGTCAGGACTTCAGCCCGTGCTGACACTGTTGAAGTTTGGTTTGTTTTTCTCCCCAAGCTAACATTCCTTTGGGAGTTAACTACAACAGCTCGATATTCCTCTTTAGTGACTGCACACATCGTGACTACGAGTTGTGATTCACGTCATTGCAAAGCCAGAGATTCATTAGCTCAGTGACTCAGAGCTTAATGTTTCTGCCAGTAGTAAAGATCTTCGACCCGAGAATATATTAAGTTAATCTTGTGTCCTCATGGAAAGTCTTTTGACTTAAAAATACAGATTTTTTTTTTTTATTAAACAAAAAGTGAACAAATTGCCACCTATTTTTTTCCTGCTGTTTAATTTTTTTAGTGACAATAACCATGAAATGTCTTAAAATGAACCTTTTGCTGAGCAAACACGATGTTCTCACCTGAGAATTACGTAATGATGAATGCTCAAACCTAGCATAAGAGTACCACAAGAAGAGAAAATTATCAAGTCAGTGAACTACTTCAGTAAAATCCACTCTACAGAACATCTACTTAAAGTTCCCTAACATTAGGTTGTACTCTAAGGACAGTCACAAGAATGTGAGATGATGTGGAATCAAACATTTGGATCTTTAATACTCCGTGCGGGTTTCTCCTTGGATTAAAAATCACATTCTCAAAGCACTCAATTTTCTCTGCATATCCACATCCACACATCCAACTGTATGTTGGATGTGCACGTACATGCAAAAAACAGTCACACTGAACCCACTGAGTTAAATGAGTTGATTGATGCCACTCTGGTATCCTTATGAAGCTACAGCCAGAAGCCGGTTAACTTAGCTTAGCATGAAGACTGGAAACATCAGTAAACAGCTAGCTTGGCCCAGTCGGAAGGTAAGAAAAGAAGTCTACCTGCACATCTAAAGCTCATACATGCACAACTTCCTGGAGGTTTCACTGGTTGGGGTTAAACTGCTCAGAAACAAGAAATAGTCTCTGCACAATGTCATTTTCACACCTCAATTTTAGTTAATGAACTTTGGAGGTGCTGGTAGTCATATTGTCTTTTCCAGAGACAGGCTAGATACAGTCTTTGTTCAAAGCTAACCAGCTGTTGGCTCTATCTTCATATTGTACATACAAATAGAAGAGTGGTATTGATTTTCTCATCTAACTCTCTGCTAAAAACCTTCTTTCTAACAAGTAAGGAGTTATAAACAAGTGAGACTTATTCTCACCATTTAAATATATCTTTTCCGTGATTTACAGTAGAAAAAGTCTGAAGAAATGCTTAGCACTGTTACTGTAAATGTGTTCGTCCTGCTTCCCTGTTGTCCCAGGGAGTTAGACATTAGCGCTGACTGCAGTGATCCCTGCAGTTCCTCTACCCGGAGCTGCAGGAAGTCAGGTTAAACATTACATGGTGTACGGAGCCAAACTGTTTCCCAGAACAAGCAGCAGCTCTGAGTGACAACTCACAGGATGTGTGCTTTGTGGTACCTATAATCTACTGCTCTTACCAGCAACACTGTCAGCTGCTGTGAAGAGAGCTGATGCTATCTTTAAGGATGTCCTCATGGACTCTCTTTAAAGGCAGGTGGGGGTTTCTGAAGGACTTTCACTGCATTTTGGAAGCAGGTGTTTTCTATTGAGAGTCTTTACGCCATTCAAAGATGAGCACAGCCTGTCATCCGGCTGATCTTTAGAGAGCGCTCGTCGTCGCAGACGGTGATAAAGCGAGGACTAAAGAGGGCTGAGGAAACAAACCGAAAGTATTTAGGGTCACTCTGGAGTGCCCACCTCAGAGAGAGTCATGCATTCCCAGCATACACATAGCTTTCATTGTGATTACAGATCGAGGGAGGCCCATGGAATAAATCACAAGGTCAGTGAATGGGCTGTCTGACCTTTAACCCCTGGGCAGAGAAAAGACTCTGCTCTATGTCCTGATGTCATCAGCAAGTCATTACTACCAAGGCTCTCAACACCTCTACCATCCCACCCTAAGTCACACTGCTCAGCTGCTATTGGACAAGCCCCCTGGCCACAGCACCTAAATCACTCTGCAGGG
Source organism: Anarrhichthys ocellatus (assembly GCF_004355925.1). Classification (NCBI taxonomy): domain Eukaryota; kingdom Metazoa; phylum Chordata; class Actinopteri; order Perciformes; family Anarhichadidae; genus Anarrhichthys; species Anarrhichthys ocellatus. Next base: position 15,487,870 of record NW_022280033.1, on the reverse strand, counting down.
CAGCAGTTATAGACTTGACCTTGGCCTGGCGCTGTTTTCCATTCCCCGCTCCCACATTTAACTGTGTTTATTGTTTTTCTGTGTCTCCACTTACTGCTCTGGCCAGTGGCAGGGGCACAAGAAATAAATTATGGGTGCATTAAACAAAATTGCTCCGACATGTATTATTTGGTCATGTTAGTAATGTCTAACGACTCCGTTCAAGTTCCTAATTATTCTTGTTCTACTCTGTGCTAATATGGGTAACTGTTAATCCAGGAGATGTTTAGATATGTGACAGTGGGCATGTTTGCCCCATGTGTGGTTGACGGAGTTTGTTGAGGCATTGAGGCAAAGCATATGTTTTCTTAAGAGACGATGAGGTGAGCTGAGGTTAACTATTTTGACCGTGAACGCCAATCTGAGGCCTAATTTGAGCTGAACGGTCTCCTGAGGAGTCACCTCCTCACCAGGGCCCTGACCTTTGACCCCCTCAAGCTGCTTCTGCACTACATCCAGAGAGATAGATAGAGGAAGAGAGGGAAAGTTGCCGAGATATATGTCTTATTAAACATCTCTACACGCCACATCCTGACAAATAACCCCTGTGCACACATAACAGCACCGCAACTCTCAAAAGACAAGTTTAGAAAGTACAAACTTAGATTTCCACTCTTGTTTTTCTCTGTGTGCATCCGTGCATGCTGTTTTCCCCAGGTGCTTCCCGTACTCAGTAACAGGGGAGCGACTGTGAGCAAGCGGCTTCAGGTTGGAGCATGCCCTCCGCAGCACAGACTGACAGATTTACATTGTCGTCTACCACATTGTTCTGCACTTGCAATTTCCAATGGTGTCCACGGTGTTGAATAGTGGCATCCCCTGAAAAACCCATCTCTCAGCATCTACCCATTTCTATTTCTCCCGCCCTCTTGCCCACGGCAATGGCAGAAACCCTGAGCTGTGCAAAGCGGGGCAAATTAAAAACTCCTACCAGACCTATAAAATAACCAAGCACTTATGAAGGCACCTGGATAGACTCCTCTGCAGAACTGAATGCCCCTGAAGACAAAATACCTATTCACTAATTAATTTATATAAAAGATTATACCTACACCAACCTTGGAGACTTGCCAGGAAAAATCTTTAGAATCACAATCATGTAAACAGACGTGCATGCCTGAACATGTGTCGACTAATGTACACTTCTCTCGTTGGAAAACTGCACAGTACAAATAAATTAATCAGCCTGAACGCTACACTTCGTTTCAAAGCACTTAGCAGTTCGGTTGCCCCGTTAGTGCATATCCCATCAATCATGATCAGATCACTCTGCAAAAATGGGACAGGGCCAATGTACAGAACTGTTCCAACAGAGCAGGATTTTAGCAAAGAATGGTGGAATTGTAAATGTGGTTTGTGTCGAAAAGTACAGAGAGCTGCAAAGAAACACATCTGTGAGTTGAGGTGTAATAAAATGTTTCTCAAAATTTGATTTAGTTCAGTTTGTGCCACTTTCTAATGAGGTTTTCCTTATAAGGGGGTTTCCAAGCTGTAACCTGGCTTTATTAATGGCCAATAAATAATGTATTAATGCTATTAGTAATAAAAAAATCTTCTTGGTTGCCAGATTGTAAAAACCAACAACAACAAAAAACATCTAGCTCTTTGTCGTTTTATCTTTAAATAATCTAGGAGACCCCTGTGATGGACAGGTTAACCACTTGGACTCTATAAAATAATTTCTAACTGCAACTATAACAGAATAAATAATGTATTCATATGTAAATCAGTAATCAGGTGTAGCTTATACAATGACGTTTTGGAAGAACCCTTGATTAATGACAAGCTCACATTCTAATAAACTTTGAGTTCAGCAGTTGTATTGTTAATAAATTAAATTTCAATTGTTTTCCAGAAAGTAAGTGGCTAAATACACCTTCACAGATCTAGCTCTAAAAAACTAGTTGTGCCACCTACACCAACCAAATAGATTTTACACAACTTGGAGCAACAAAAAATCCTGAATGGCTTATCATTGATCTTTAAATCATAATCACACTATTTGTGGATGTCATTATTACAACCTATATCGATTTAAAACTAAATTGAGGATTTAAAAAAAACAATTTCTCTGGACATTTAAAATGCACTGGTTGGTTTTACCTGCTGTGTGTTTGAAGGTAAACCGTCATTATGAACAACCTGCAACAGAGTGGATGTATTCTTGTAACAGGATGATAGGCCTGCTGTGTGGGAAAACCTCAGCTTGTAATTACTGTAACAGTGAAAGTCAAGGAGACACACCTTGTAAACTGATCCCTGAGAATCCTGATGTTCACACTGAATGCCACTCCTCTGTCTCTTCCCCCGGCTGCTCAGCTAAGCCTGTGGTAAAGCTGCCCGAGAAAGCTCCCCCACTCCAAACACCCATCTCAACCTTTCCTGTGCTACCCAGCACGAGCTGTCACTCCTTTAGTATGTCACCGTAATTCACAGTGACAACAAACAACTGGCCATGCTACACAACCCATGATCCCTCACAGAAAACTAAGGGGGGGGGGTTGGAGAGTTGGAAGAAGAGAGAGGGGGCAGACGGGGACATTTAAGAGGGGACAAAGAGAAGAGAAAGAGGGCAAAGGGTAGAAAGATTGGAATGAGGGGGCCAAAGGGGAGGGGAAGCTATTGTCATGCATGCAAACCATAACCATTATCTGTCATATATGTTCAAAACTATTTTAATATTTCCTTCCACATTATGACATCCTGTCACGTTGCTGCAGCTGGAAAAAAAACACAAATAATGTTTTCCTGTATGGCTGTAGTTTGTCCAAAGGGCCACATGAGGCTGACAATGAATATGGTCCTGTCAGAGGGGCTGATAGGTTGAGGAATAGTACGCTGGTGACGCATAGTAAAAAAGACAGAGGTGGCGTAGGGGGAGGGCAGTTTAAGTTTCACACCCCTTCTCAAATGCAGCGCTTAGTTCAAGGTTTTGTACAAGTGTGAGGAGCATTTTCTTTTCCTGAGAGACCTTAAGTACTTAAAAAGTAGACAAAAAAGCCAGGGAGGGAAAAAGGAGCAAAGGGAAGAATACCATCAAGTAGAGAAGTAGGAATGAAATGGAAATAGGAGGGAGGAGGGAAGGCTGGGAGCAAAGGGGGAGAGAAAGAAAAAAAGGAACATGACCCAAGGATCAGCCTTAGATGAGGCGTAAATCAAAGATGGCGTGAAAACACGGCACCTTTGGGCTCTCTGTTTTTCTCTCCAACTGTGGAGCCAAATTGTTCTCTAGCAGAGCGCAGCCGGTCCTGAGGCTTGATGTGCTAATGGTGGTGATCAGTTGTTGTTTATGCAGCATTACTCCGACTTGCCAAATCGATCACTGTGTAAACATTAGCCAGGGGAAAAAAAAAGAAATTCACTCACACAAGGCACGACAAACAGGGCAACTTCTCAACCACGCTGCATTAAAACAGTGGGTGGAGAAAGTCTCAACCTCTCAACAAGTTTTCTCTTATTTTGTAAGACTCTTCAGATTGGACATTTTATGCACCATCAATCTGTCTGTGCAGAAAAGATGTCTGGTGGTAAACGTGTGGTGGTGGCATGGGTGCCATGTGTATTTCATTGAATGTCCTCTGTGTTCCACCATCACAGCCCCCAGCCAGTCTAGACGAGCAACTTGTTTACTCCACTGCAGCAGCACAGACATGCATACAATCAAATTCTCTCATCTGCAACATTTTCCCTGCAGTCAGTAGTGACTGTCAGCTGACCACAAGAGTAGAGTAGAATAGAGTATATTTGAGTTGAACAGAATTGGGTAAAGTATGGTAGAATACAGATCAGTAATATTCAGTAAATGTCAGTGTAGCATGTAACCCTGCAGATAGGTACAGTAGAGCGCAAATAGAATATAATAGAGTATGGTAGTGTAGAATAGAGGAGTAGAGTAGAATAAAGTACAGTACAGTTGTAGAGAATGAAGTGGGAGAGGGTGTTGTGAGTAAAGATGTAAAGTACAGTAGAGTAGAGTAGAGTAGAGTAGTAGACAGTACAGTTGTAAGGAATAAAGTGTGCCAGGGTGGTTTAAGTGGGCAGTAAAGTAGAGTACAGTAGAATGGACCATATTGGTATTATTCCCAGAGGTTAGTGTATCATTCAGTCTTCAGAGAAAACAAACAGAGAACACACTGATGACAGATGAATTGATTTCATCTCTTCGGCCTCACACTAGAAGATGGAACCACCATCTGGGCGTCAGGCTGCTTGGCTGGTGAGTGAACTGCCAGCCTATGGTGTGGGGGTCTGTCGCGGGACGTAGGGGCCATGTGTCCCCACTGAGGGGGGCACAGGGGTCCCGGTGGGCCTTGTGGCCTGTGACCATGATGCCTGTCCCCCTGACCCAGAGCACCACCCCTCACCCCAAACAAGACGCACGCATCCAAACACACACATGCACAATACCAGGTCAATGGCCACTTGCTCAATCCATTAACACTCTGTTAGCTTTTATATGAGCTTGGAATATTATGAAAAGCACATGTCCAAAGATTGCAATACAATGGGAAAGCTGGCAACCAGATTCACATTCAGGGTCTGGTAAAAGTTAATAATACCAATATACTGTTCAGGACAACAGGACAAAATTAGAAAGTCTCCCTATGCTTATTGATTTACAGCCTTGGTTGGAGGTTTTCAGCTTTTAGGGTCCTAAAAAAAATGGGTTAAAACACAATCGCTCCATATGTAGGTCCCAACTTCAAACACAGAAACAAATAACCACTGGTGTGTCAAGCTGGATGGGATGAAGAATTGGCCTCATTTCCTATTGCAAGCTATGAGGCTCTACCAAAGAAAAGCCCCAAAACACACTACAGACCTCCCACCCCAAACACACACACACTCACACACACAAGGCACAATGCAGCCATTAAGACATATAGAAAAGATGATGCAGCTACAGTTGTAGGACATTATACTGTAATATTTAATAATAATATAGCTGTGTCTTTTTGTGTTTAAGTCAGACTGTGCGATGCAACGTGGCACCAATCAATTTGTAAATGGAGGAAAAAAGGGAGTCCGACACTAGAACGTGAGGGTTAAGGAGTATCTTAAGTTAATAAGGAAAGCTCAAAACCTTTCCACTTCAAATTCAGTAATCGTGCTTATAGCTTGCTGCACCACTCCAAGACATATATGAAGCACACAACATGCACATAACTCCAAGTGAATACACATTAAGTACATGCACACAGAGTTGTAATTAGGCTTTGAGAGTACAAGAGCGGGGTGCGGGCCCATCTGCCCCTGGTATCCAGGCTCTGTGTTTGAGGGGCCACGGGCAGACTGCTGCCGGCGTGGAGTCTGAAAAGGCTGGCGGCTGAGCTAAGAGAGCCGTGTGCACATGGCCTCCATGGCTAATCTGCTAATGTATTCCAGAGGTCAGGAGGGTTTCGCACCAAATCAATGGAGGGATTTACACAGCTTTCCCCTGGAATGTGCTCCGTCCGCGCTCTGCTTCGGGGGAAAACATCCACCTCTGCTTTGCCAGGCCGTCCAATTTTCCACGGCATTTAACCACAAAAAAGGAAGGGCGAATTCAAAAAAAATACAGAGAGGTGCAGTGAAGCACTCTCTTACCCTTCCCTTCTTTTTTCACATGTCCACCACAGAAAGACAGCCTCAGTTTTGCTGCTGAAATGTTTTGGTTCCCCTGCCTCTCTGTCTAACCACATACTGTATAGCCCCCTGCTACAGAGATTATTGAGCAGTGATGTAAGGTAGGGCTTTACATTTAGGGGAAAGGGTAAAAAAACAGCTGGAAGGGATGAAAAAAAGTATGCATAAGAGCAGGAGAGCCTTCACCTGGATCCAGTTTTTGAGCTGTATCCTCTCTAATCCAAGCTTCTATAGTGAGGCTCCAGAACCTTAAAGGTAAGAATTAGAAGGACTTTGATATATCAGCATGAAACCCAATTCCATCTGAGAATGTACACCATCAGCATCTACAGTGTATCTGCTCTCATAACATAAAGCACTGAGGTTCAAAATGTTCCATGTAAACGTCTCAAAGGTCAACTGAAATGGGGCGGAAAATGGAAGCAAGGCGGGGCGTCACAAAATTGATTCTCCCTGCAGCCAGGCCTGCTGTTATTTTCTTGATAAACACTGAATTGCGCTCCAACCAGAGGGTGGAAATGCTTTCTCCTATAGTAAATATCCAAAATGTGTACAATTTAGCGTGATTTAAAGGACACCGTAGAAGACTGTGATGTAGATATTGTGCAACACTCGCTCTCTTTCATTAGGTGTGGCTGTAAATAAAAAAGTGTTCGCATTTGGCCTGCTTACATAAGTGTTGAAAAGAACTCAATTTGAAGGGCTGAGAGAAATGATTTCAAAAATGGCATTATTACGGGTAAATCCCGGGCCATCACCCTGAAATAGAGGGTGATTACTGGACAAAGAAAAGCAGACAGAGAGAGAGTAAGTGGTGAGAACAAACATTAGGGAGGGAAAGTGGCCCACTCTACAGCCTAGCACTCACAGTTTCTGATATGAGATCATGGGAGATATTTCCATCGCTTATCTGTAGTGTTTCTGTGTGTGTTTTGCGCAAATGTGTGTCAGTCAGGTCTCGTGTGCGGAATGCACTGGGGTTATGCAGTGCTCAATCCCTCCCCTCCTCTCCTCTCTGTCTCTGGCTGTTGGACCAGGCTTGGCCCAGGTCATAAATAAGCCAGCCTGGATAGAGGAGGACACCCGAACCCAGACACACAGACGCAGACGTACAGGGGCCCTGGCATTAAATCCAGACAGCCCAGCTAGGACCAAACCAACCCAGACACAGAGAGAAAGAGAGAGAGAGAGGCAGGCGGCTCACTTTCACTGACCCTAAACTCCGTTATAGAGGTCACAGGTCAGATTCATATAAATGAGTTCAGCTCGGCACGCTTTGAACGGGAGATTGATGTTCAGCTCAACTCACTTCTTGTGTTATTCTTTCACATATCTGTCTCTGGGTGAGATATGCTCTGTGTTAAACTCCCATATGGAAGGTTGATAAAAAGCAGTTTATGTAAGAAGTGGATTTACAGTATATAGATTTTTAGAGGGATTAACTGCAAAGTCACACACAGATTAAGATCTTTGTCCAATATTGCAGATATTTTATTGTGACTAGCATAGGCCCCACACTGGATGTTACATGTAATGTTTGTATCGCACACTGAAACTCTTCAGAATGCTCCTATTCTCTCCCCTTCTCTTGTCATAACTCCCCCTCCCTCTTGCTAACTTTTGCCATCCTTCTCTATCATCCGGCCGATGTGTCTGCGACTGCTCGCTTCACTGCTGCAATGCTACATGATCTGTTTACCAATAGTGTACTCATCCGCCGGGCTGAGGCAGAGAAACGACAAAAGACTGTTTTAAAGGGATCAGCATCTGACAGACTGCAGCATGAATAAGCCAGAGAAGGAACATTTTTTGTGGCATTTAATCTACAAGAGTAGTTTGAAAGAATAATTTGACGTGTTGTGAAATATACTTATTTTCTGTCTCGCAGAGAGCTGGACGAGATTTTGTTACCTTTGGACAGAGGCAGGCTTGCTGTCTTCCCCTGTTTCCAGTCTTTGTGTTAAACTAAATGATCATCTGATTATTGGCTAAAAAAACTATTCCTTTAAGCTTTTAAGTTGTATGAATTTCTCCATTTATGATGTTAAAATGAGAGAAGGATGAGCTAAATCGTCCTCTAAGAACCACCACCCCAACCTACCAAGTTCACCCACAATTACCCCTGGCTCATCTTCCCCCCTCCACATGACTCATACCCACCCAGCCTCTTGTCCCATGTCCCATCCTCCACATTGACTTGATCTCTCCATTCATCTGCCAGAGCGTTTCCTGTGTACAGGGTGACGGGGGGTCAGCGGTTTGATAAACCCATAAAAGGCCCCCAAGTTAGCCCATGAAGGCCTCGGATGGCCTCTGTCACCCGTTCCCACAGCCCGCCTGTCTGTCAGCCCCTCTGACTGACAAGCCCCCCCCCCCCACACACACATTAAAAAATCATTCGGTCTGGGCCTGCCACTCACAACATGACAGACAAAAGCTTGAGCCTCTCACTTTTGCCCCTTGTTAGTGGGGGAGGAAGAGAGGAGAGCAAGTGGGCACAGTGCCCAGTGACTCCACCTCGTCCAGTCTTGAACAGGGTCTCTTTCTGTCTTTCCCTCTGGCCCTCCAGACTCTTTGAAAAGAAATAAAGCACCATGCTAAATCTACCAACAAGGGATGGTGGGTGGTGTGAAAAGACTGACACTGATGCCACCCTCCCCACGGCACAATGACACAGATGCTCCTGGCAGGAGGCTCGGAGCACAGCCCGTGTCTTACGACATCACAGGGTATTTAGTGTTTGGTACCAATTTGGCTTTGATGTGTTTTTACACTTTTCACTTCTTATTACCAACACAAGATGGATCTTTTTCAGTAATGACTCAAGGGAAAGATTTGTTCCCATTTATTCTTTCATTCATTCAAATCCTTGTGATGCCGAGTTGTACTTTATGGTTTTAACCATTTTTCTTTTTTTACATGTTTCTTGAAGTTCAAATTTGGATCTAGCATTACGCCAAGACATTCAAAATCAATGATTATTGAAAATGTCAGAATTAGGAGGTTCTACCATAGTTTGAGAGAAAAACACAAACTTTGTCTTTTTATTATTTAGACAGAAGTGATTAATCGAGCCAGTGTGTGATCATTTCCAACACAATTGCTAGCTTGGGAGCTGCTAACTCATCTGTTTTTGCATGTGTGTGTATACAACAGTGTCATCTGCCTTCATTTGCAGTTCATGACACTGTTGAGTGATCATTGATCTCTACAGGCTTAATATTACGGGACTTAACGGTGACACTTGTGGAACACCCATTGTGCACTTCATGTCACTGGACGTAGCGTTACAAACATACACATACCATATATATATTATAGTGGAGCTTGGATTATCTAGTTTAATTGTAAAAGGAGATACATTTTGAAATGTTAAGCTCCATACATTTTAATTTAGTTAAACAAATGTATTATTGATATATCTCCAAAAGCAATAAAAACTTCTTATTTGTGCATACCTAGTTAGATATTAACATGAAAAAAAGCATTTTACACATCATTCTACATATGTTGCTTTACTGCACCACCTTTAATATTTTAGTAATTAATGTGATGGCTTGAAGTTTGAACTAAATCCAAGCAATACTGTTGGTGACACATTACATGAGATTAAGATCTCTAGAGCGTTTTTTGTGTGTTTATATGGTGATTTGCTTTCAGTTGACAAGTTGTCAATTGAGCTATTTACTTCCTTTAACTGTCTTGTCTAGATTTTGAAACAGTGACATCTCTGTCTAACAGACACTTCTCAACCATTTAACTTACCATTTTTCTCCATCCATATCAAACTCTCTTTATGTTCCAGGCCAGCCTCTGTGTATCTGTAACTTGAATTAGAAAATGCTTGCTGTGATAGTGAAGACTAAAAAAAGCCTTGTCACAATAATTGTTTCACTGTGCAATGCCAAAACTATCCTGGAAATTAACAGTTTTTTGGTGATGTTCTGGTGAGGATACCTTCGTATAAATTCCAGGTCTAGGGAATCATGTGCCCACTGTTTATTTAGAACCGTGTGACTGCTGATATTTTAATCTTTTGCTTGTTCCCAAAAGTTACTTGAAATGTTTTCTATCTCTCCATGTTACCAGGTTTGCACCCAACACCATGCAGGTACCCAACCGCAGCCCCATATCTCACCCCATGGGTATCCCAGCCAGCAGAGGCCCGGTCCTGTCTCCAGACACACATCAGCGTGATGGAAAGTGGCCTTAGCAGGCCAGAAACTCAGCACACCCTGTCTGAAGCCAGCTGCTTCAAAGAACCGAAGGAGAATTAAGAGGAAACCAATGGAAGGGAGAGAGGAGTCTTTCTGTCAGAAGATGAGATAATCTGAAGGGGTAGCCTCAAACACACACACACACACACACACACACACACAAATTAAAGAAGCGGAAAAAACTACTGTAAGAACATTTTTGAAGAGCCACAGGGGATGTTATCTGAAAAGGAGAGTATGTCTTTCCCTGCGAATGAGAGCGAGTTTCAGTGGTTTGTGATGGTAATTTCCACAACGTCAACAACCTGGTTCCAGTGTGGTGACCAGGCATAATGCAAGTCATGCATGACTGTTTCTGTCTTTGTCTCTGTGTATCTCACTCCATCTGCCTCTATATCCAATGACACCAATCACATTCATCACTATGCATTTTTGGATTGAAAAATAGGAGACACGAAATCTTAATTCTGATTTGCATACGGCTGCAATTTTTCTCTTAGGGGCACAAAAGATCCATTTTCTTTCACCCACTTCTCAATTTTTGTTCCCCACCTCGACGACCCCCCCACCACCACTTCAAGCTGCTTTATCCTGTGCGGTGAAGCTTTGCTGCACAGACGTTTTTGATTCAAGAGCTGAAGTTTCTCGGGTTCTCTACATGTGTGGTGTAGACCATCTTCTTCCCTGCTCTGTTTACTGAACAGTAAAACCAAGAGGCCACAGACCGACGTGGGCTCACACTGAGGCTCCCCGTTCCCACCAGAAAGGAGACCATTTCATGAAGAATAATACCAATAATGTGACCAGAGCCCAAAACACTTCCTTTCTGCAGATCAGGTTTTGTTATATATATATTCTTCATATTACAGTGTTGGCCGCCAGAGTGCCTCATAAACACTAACCCCAAATTATCTTGTGCTTTTTTAAAGTGGCGTACACCAACAGTAGACTTATTCTTAAGACCCCAAACAGGCTGAAATAGTCCCTCTATGCAGCATGTTGGGGTCTTTTAGGGGCTAGTAAGTCAATTTAAACTGTCTTGAAAATGGGGAACAGACAGAGGACAGATAGTGGGAACAAACCAGATAGAGACGAGTAAGACGACAAGGAAAGGAGCAGATGAGAAACAGAAAAAGAGCAAAGAGAAGTTTAGGATGTAGAGACTGAGAGGAACTGAGTGAAAGAGAGGAAGAAAAAGAGGAAGGAAAGACCTGGTTTTCTTTTCCTTAACTCTGGATTCCTGGGTAATGACTGGGCTGTAATGGTACTGAGCCTCAATTCGCCAAATGAAACAAGAGGCCCAGCCAGCCCGATGATGTTTATTTCTCTCCATTTTTCATCTTCTACTTTTTTTCTTCCTTTTTGACATAAAAATCATACATACAGAATCTGCATTTAATTTGTATGGCAGCCCACTGTTTTCTTCCCTTTTTCTCATCTGCTACCCCCAATTTTGTCTTGCACATTCAGCAAAGTCTTCTGGCCAAAGCAGGGATTTGTGGCTTGCTAACCGGCGGAGGGGATATTTTCTGAGAAATACCCTCTGCCAACAACTTTCCTTGTTGCGGCCTCATATGCTGACCCGAGCAAGCGTCCTTTGAATCACTGCTGAAAGGGAATTTGGCCCAAGCTGTCTTTCAAAAGCAGTGACCCAAAGTCCAACATGGACACCTAAGTTGGTAGAACAATGCCAAAGGAACGAGTAGTGAGATATTTCTACTTAGTGTAGCTGTTTTGACTTGGATGAGTGCTGGTATGAAGGAATAGTCAGTGCATCCCTGTTCATGCATCCGAAAAGTCTGCAATAAACCTGCAAAGATCACTTTAAGCCTGCACACTCACGCACATTCAACAACTCCAGCAGTGTGGAACACTTTGTAGTTCTTTGAGGCTCTGCGAGCCACCAGTGGGCCCCGATCCAGGGGCCACAGCAGCAGAATGAGAGCAGGCCAGGCTGCATGACACGAGGGATTTCTAGGATCAGTGAATCTTTTCTACTATCTCCTCATTGCTCAGAGGCTCCTGCTTTTGCATGGAGCGTGATATCTGGCCCTTATTTGGTTCGATTTAACGGGCGCCATGCAGCAAACCCATTTGTCAAACCCAGACAAGAATTCTCTCTCTGCGCACACTGTCCAAGCAAACCACATCAACCAAAGTATCTAATACAATTGTGGTTTATATTGATGTATTGGCTGTTACCTGAACTCTCAGTACTTGACATTTTAATTAGATTTGCATAGTTTCACATTATTCTCCTGAGTGTTTTTGAGAGTACACTTACTTACTAAGCACAATGGTGGGGTCATAGTGCATTGTATTTAAATCCTAACTTTGGCAGCTATGATCACAAACTTATACTAAATAATATCATAAAGATGGTCCTTTCCTCATCCATCCACACAAGGCAGCTCCACCAGCAGCCGCACCATCTTCCACTGTCATCCCGAGTCAGGCAGTTTGGCGGCCTGTGCCCACGTTTTGCCAGAAATACAAATATTTGTTCAGTTAAGTGTTTCGGCAAATGGCTTTAACGGTCTCATGGGCTATCGGAGCCTAGAGTTCAGGTGGTCTGGTCCTTAATGATGGACTGATTTCAGTTCGGTCATCTTATTACTCAGAGAAAGACATCAGTTTCTCTTTCAAAAAAATGATTCTTGGCAACATCAAGAGGAGCAGAAGCTGGCTTAGAGTTAATAGTGGCCCAATGGCACACAGTGCCTCTCCTCTGAAACTCTTAGCTCCACGACCCAGAGCCTTTATCAGCCCTCCATGGACATCTGCCTGCTCCTGAGACAAGGCGCATGAAACATTTCTGGCATTTCTCAAATGTGTGGCTAATCAGGAATGGCTGCTCATGTGTAGAGGATTCTCTAACTGGGGGACATGGGGAGAAAAAGGGGGGGAGGTGATGCTGTACAGCTGTATAAAACATATAGTTCTGAAAACGATCTTCCAGTAAATGTATAGGTTTATAGGCTGTTCACGTCAATATAACTTTATGAACATATTAATGCATGGGTCAACCACGTTGTGAATGGAAATCCATGAACTCTGTGTACTATTTGTAGTGATAAAGTGTAACAAACCCCTTTTTAGCCACTTTGACAATCAACAACCTACCCTGTAAGTACTTAAGTGAAATCTAATCATAAAAAACTGGTGAAAAAATGGCTTATTAAGATATTATAGGCTATTAGGGGTAAAGATTATTTTCTTTGTTGGTCAGATTTTAGGGGCCAACTGCATTTAGAACAAGAAACGAGATGTGAGAGAAGGACGAAAGTGAGATGCTGTGCAGGAAATATAGGTAATCATAGAGATTTCATAGAAACGCACAGCAAATGCATGGTATATACTGTCTGCTACAACACCTCCATCAAGACAAACACCATAAAAGACACAGTGAAGGAAGTGTCAAAAGGAATCGGTTTCTCTGCTACGACTCCAGGCTGGAGTTATGTAGCCTTTAGGCCATAAATATCAGCATTTTATAATCTTAATCACACAGACATTTTTCTGTTCTCCTCCACGGGCCAACTCCCCCCTCAGACCCAGCAGGTCGCCATGATGATGCCAAGCACTGCCCTCAACAAGCAACAACAGCATCATTCAACCAGCGAAGATTTAGAGCTCTGCAAATATTGGCTGTGCTTGCTTTCATGTGCCAAGAATAGAAGACAGAGAAGTTTAGGAGGCGGTTGGTGTTGGTTGTGACTTTCACCTCTACCTGTTCCAAACTCCTGGAAATGATATTTCCCCGTATCCAGTAGAAACTGGAGGGGATAGGCGACAGGCGACAGGGAGAGGGAAGTTTCCGCAGCGGAGTTAAATGAGATTGAGGCATAAAAGCAGCAGGGAGAGAGAGCAATCAAAAGAAGATTTAGATTCCCCAGTAGAGACAGCGCACATATTGAGAGGTGGGTCGACTCCCACAACCGCCGAAAGCTCTACTCTATTCACCCTGACACATTAGTATTCTAATGCCAGTGGGAATATGTATGACTGCCTCTGAGAGAAAGAGATGCACAAGCCTGTGCCAGAGGAGCAGGGGGGAAGACAATGAAGGGGTAAATAGAAGAGAGACATTAATGTGGTAAAGACCTGTAGGGAGGGAAGCATTAACACCATAGAGGGGGTTTATATGAAGACAACATTTATCTCCCTGCAGTCATTGTCTGTGTCTCCATGCCGACACAGCAGCACTTTAAGGCCAGAGGGGCTCTCTTCTCATGGCTGTGCACCCTGGTTCACCTTTAAAGTCACACAGTGAATTGATAATGATAAATTAGCCTGCAGCTTTTGTTCTACAAAGCTTGTTTTCGGTTATAGTTTAACCTCATGTGCGGACATCCTTTACTTAAGTAAAAGTACCAATACCACAAAGTACAAATACTCTTTTACAAGCAAAGGTCCTGCATTTTAAATCCTACTTGAGTAAAAGTACTGAAATATTAACAGCAAAATGTACTATGAGTCTGAAAAATGAAAGTACTAGCTGGCCGTGGTGGAACTAGTTTTATTTACTTTATATACAGTTAGTTTAGTCCAGTGGATCCCAATTCAGGGGTCAGGCCTTCAAATGGTAACAACATCAATTGGAGATGAGTAATATGAAGAAATAACAAAGTTCCTCTTACAAATATCTATAATGTTTGCTTTTTTGTTAAATAAGAAGAAGGTTGTGTTGAGCCTGAAACACCTGAACACTGAACTTGGGTAGTTCACTCTTGACTTTCACGCCTGCATCAGACTGACTAAACATATGTACACAACAACCTGATGCTTGTGAATATTTTCAGCGATTTGGATCAACTTGAAGCCCTGTGTCAAAATGCATTTGCTATGGTCCCCTAATAACTCAGGCTAATCACTTTAGCATTGTCTGTAAGGGCACAATGTGTCCCCTCATGTCCTGTATCCTAGCAAGGGGGCTAGGGAGCGGGCTGGTGACGGTGTGTTGAATTTGGGTGACAGGGCCCCAGTGGGAGTGGGCGCCCCCCTGTCCCCTAGCTAATCCCTGGGAGAAAGGGCCTGCATTTAGGGTGCGATACGCTTAATCCGGGGGGGCCTAGTTCACAAAGGAGCCTGGCACTTCCTCTGGCCTGGGAGCTTCCGCTGGTCTGGGGGGCCTACCTTGGGTGCCAGTACAAACATGGGCCAATAATACACGTCCGCGTTGCAATGGCACAAACAATACATGACATATAGACACTCGTACACAGACACATGGGACAGTGGACAGGGGAGTGAGCATAGGAGGATAAAAAAAACGTGTAAATTCACACTGTCCTAATGGGGAGCCAATACAAACAAGCAGCCCACGCTCAGCAAGAGCAAACACACACACATAAAACACACACACACACACATCCTACATACTGTGGGCAGAGGCAGTGTTTACATTCTGCTGAAACATTATGATGAAACAAAGCTTGTGTGTACTGCAAAAAGAGAGGGAACCAACCGCTCACTGCCTATAGAGAGTTTCATATTCACAAACAGGAAGACAGCGTCATGTAATAGACCCTTCAGAGGCTGCATGGAGTCCCGGGTTACTCACAAACAGTAGATGTGATCAGGGGGTGTTTGTGGATGACGCATGAGCTTCAGCTCCGTCAGCATTTCTTTTCCTGCTGGAAGGGAAAATGATTATTTAAAAAAGATAAAAATCTGCACAACTGTTCTTTTCCTAAATCCACTTTTCTCTCTTATATACCACAAAAGCAAATATTAGTCACCAAGGCAGCACATATCATTTAGAGACATTCATGTCAACAGCTGAGGGATATGATTCCATATTTATCTGAAACAATTTCACACAGTTTGGAAAAAGGGAAATACGTCAGGAATGGTGTCTCTTTTCCTTCATTTACGGACATGCTTTTCCTTCCCATACTATTTCACGCTGACACATCTTCTTTCCTCTGTGGGTCACCTTGGCATTTTCACTTGGTCACAATAAATGTGTGGAGACTGCCACAGCAGATAGTGGAGAGGAGGAGCGTTTTAGTTGTGTAACAGAATAGAGATACAAATACTTCTAACCGACAACCAATAGCCATTTACTTGAGCTTATACTGACATCTAGACTGCCCTCATAACAAGTGACACTTCAACTATTAACAAAGCACACACTTCAACTAATTCTGGCACTACAACTTCTTCAACTGAAATTTCAATTCCTTTCATCTTTCACATCTCAACTAACTTGTCAAGTTCTTTCATCTTTTCCTCTTTAAAATAGTCTTTCATCGCTGACACACTGACTGACATCTCAGCAGCTTTCATCTCAGCAAACACTTCCACTACTTTCACAAGCTGACATTTCAACTGCAGATGGGACACAAACTTGAAACCAAATTTGCAAACGCTTTCACTTATTACAATTCAACGAATTCTTACAAAATGTTTGCTCTTAGAATTCAACAGGCATTTCCATTCCTTTCACTACTTCCCATACGACATGTCACATGCAAATAATAAACGTTAAGATAGTCAGTGTGCAATTTTCAGTGCACACCTACATTTTCTTCAGAATAAAATAATAGCTCTTTAGGTTATCTTACTACAGGGTCATACTCTCCTTTCCCAGCTTCTTGGCAGTCTCTTTACTTTCCAGTGTCACAAACCCCAACCATTTGGCACCAACACAGCCTAAAATAAACCATAGGGATATTTAAACCATCTCTGTGACTCAGGTCCGACATGAAAATAAAGCCTTCTTTCCAAGCCTCTTTATTCTGAATGCTGACCTTTGGCTGAACGGTATTTCAGCAGCAGAGCGTGGTCAGTACAGGCCTCATATCTAATAAGAATTATGAGCAGTGACACAATTATATATCAGGGTAATGTCCAAACTCTGCCATGCTGTGTTTTGCAGCATTATGGACTCATTATAAAATAGCCGACCGGACCAGGCCACTTGTTTTGACAGAATGAGGTCCACCACAGCACTGGCACATGTTTTCTTATGTGTGGCGTCCACCAAGACTAACTACTTGTGACAGTGCCAGGAGTCTGAGTGTGAGTGTGAGAGTGTGTGTGTGTGTGTGTGTGTGTGTGTGCCTGTGTGAGTGCACATTAAGTCCAAGGGGGAGCATGCCTAATGTGGGAAAGAAACAGTCAATCCAAGAGGGCCACTAGCCAGCATCAGTGTTCCCCTCTTGGAGAATTAGCCTGTCAATCCATCTTAATTCTTGAGGACACAGGCTGCTCTTAAACCCAGGTTGAGATTAAACTTGAGATACTGACTCTCTCAACTGTATTCTTGGGATTGGGTGCAGACATGCAGGCTGGCATAATGGGTGGCATGTCAGGCCACACTGGAGAGCAGAGCTGCTGCACAAATACAAGTCTAGTCCAGGGCCGGGCTGATGTTTTACAGTCTGTGGTTACACTTTTCACTCAGTTAGCTGCAGGAAGGTGTGTTTCTAGGTGCGCATCCAGAAGAATAGGATACTCGACCCGCTAAGTTAGAGCTATCCCACACACAACTTGGCTAACCACCTCAGCAATTCATTCGTGTGCGCGAGAGGATTTAAAAAGTATATTTATTGAGCACTGTTAATGTTGTGGGTGGAAAATAAATATTATCATGTAGTTTTACCTCTAATCTTAAAACCATTGTTTGTTTGTTTGTTAGTGTAGTCTGCTGCTGGCTTTAATCCACAACTTGACATCCTGCCTCCATTGTTCACGGGCTTAATTGCATTTTGTGGAACATAGTATGAACTTTTAAGGACGTGCACAACCAACACTCTGCGCACTCTATCGTAATATCTATCGTCATCGCAATAACAAATGACAGATAATGTGATAGTACAGTATATACTGTGCAGTAGAACAGTTGCTATTTGCACTGTAACTATGGATGTAACTATTGATTACTTTTTAATACAAAGAAACAAAATCTTAATTTCTTTAATATCAAGGCAATGTTTTGAGTTATAAGAGACGGTCTTTTGCATGATTTCCAAGTTGATTTATCAGCGATGGACATCATAGATTTGAGAGAACTTTGAAAGAAAAATAAACTAGAATTACCGCGTCATGGTTTTATGCCTCCATCAACCAGTCAAGTTGCAGTTTACATCCTTTGTCTGTCCAAAACCTCATCACTTCATCTTATCAGACATTTGTGTGAAACTCAACTCTTGAGTTATTTCTCACAGCGACCAGATTCTACAGTGAATCCTCGAGTCCAGGTGGATGTTTGTCCCGGGTTTAAGGAAATTGCCTTTGTACTATCCTGAGGACTGGACGGACTAAAAAAAAAAAAAAGAAGAACATAATGCCTCCAACCACGGCTGTTGCCGGCAAGGAATTGCCATCGATCTGGTTTAGAGCATTAATCTGAGATTAATGTAAAGCCCAAAAAAGGGGTTGCAGCTACAACATTTACACAGTTTTTTTGGAGTTAACACTCTTACCAGGTGATCTGTTAAATCTGAAATCGGTTACATAACTAGTTAAAGTTAAACTAGCAAGCCTGCCTGCTGGCACCAGCTGAGCCGAGCCCTGCTCTGGCTGAGAGATGAGCTGCTGTTGACACACTGTTTGAGGGAGAGAGGCAATAGGCGTTTTGTGTTCTGCCGGCTCATATATCCAACACCTGTTGCTTGGCCCAATTCAACAAGTCAAGCATGTACAGTATCTCTGGGCATGCATGTGTTTTAGTATGTTTATATTTTTACACTGACGAATGTATATGTGAAGAAATATACACAGTTTGTGGCAGCTAGAGGACTCCCAGAATTTGTTCCCAAAATTCCACTGCCGGTGGATTCAGGGTTGTGTTGAATAATTAGCAAGCAAAGGAAAGCCACAAAATTCGAGTAAGGAATATACAACCCATTTATTTGGCTTAACTGAAAATAACAGTGTCAATATTAAAAGAAAAGCAAATCAAGCTATAAATATTACAGACAAAAGCATTAAAAACAGTGAGTTTACTGCTATCAATAAACCCAGTGATTGAAAAAATAAATAAAAAAATCATGTTGTGGTGTATAAGTATGGAGATTAAAAAAAAAATCATGTTGTGGTGTAGTGAAGTTTAGAGATATCATGGAAGCAACGGACAACCAAAATCACTGAACATTCAAAAGGACAACATGCTTACATCTAAACATAATTTGAGAATGGACGCTGCAGGAATAATTGACGAATAAAGCGTAAATAAATGTGAATGAGACATAAGTGATGAATGAGGCCAACGGGTGAATGGATACATACATAGATAGTGAGAGGCTACTGCGTTTCTTCCAGCTTTTGCAGAGCTAAGCGCGGTGAGACTACTGGGAGCGGCAGCAGAAAGCACTTTCACAGACACTGAGGAGACGCACAGACGTCTACATGAACAGACAGACGTTGCTGTGGGGCCGTGTATTCAGGTACATATTAAAAAGGTGCAGTGGTGCGACGCTGTGTGTTTAGGCGCGGTAGAGCAGGATCTTCTCAGCACAGTCCTGGCCAACCAAGTCGGCGTACTGCTGCACCTCCAGCTCGTCGCTGGAGCCTTTGCGCTTGCGGGAGTAGGCTGCGTAGGGCATCACGGCCCGCCTGTATAGCACCAGAGCTCTGCCCACGTCCTTCAGCACCCGAGCATCTCCTGGACACAAACACAAGGACATAATGAGGAGCAGTGGAGACACATCAAGCAAAGTTAACATTGGCCTTGTTTTCCCTCCTTCTTATGAGTTAACCTCTGAGTGACTTGGCAAGGATACGCCATTGTTCCGAGAAGCTGTCCCCCCCCCAGCTCTAATTCCCCTTTGCCCTAAACCTGGAGTCACAGTGGTGTGTGAGCAGGATAGTTCGTTGGCCTTGTTTACGGGGCCTTGCTCCCTGCTGCCTTGCCAAACTCGGCATTTCATTAGGTCCCGTGTCGTACACTGCCAGCTCCCATCAGACCAGTGAAAACACTGCTAATCTCTACACTGTGCGTGTTCAGCAGCTACAAATGGTCCTCTGGAGAGTTGGATGGAAAGCAAACAAAAAAAAAAGGGGGGGTAAAAACCAGATGACCCTCTCTCTGCCACTAAAACAGCTGCCTCCAGGAGTGCGAGGTTGAGCCAAGCTGCCCACAGCTGGCGCCAAGACGACACGCAAGGGAGCGTCACAGCAGGCGGTATCAACTGAGCCAACCTAACCCAGATATACCGCACACAATGTGTGACTGCAAGGGGGTCTCCAAATCCATCGTGAGCTCTAATCATCTTCCACTCCAGTCAGAATTGAGGAGTCCTTCATTTGCATTCACTGGGAGTTCAATAAGTATCCGACATCTAGTCCCTCTAATTGCCCTCTTAACATCCCCTCATCTCTTCGCGAAGCCCCTCAGCTCGTCTTCTCCGAGCATTCTGCCGTTACAACAATTTTAAATTCATACCGTGCCTTCTGAAATGTACCCCCCCCCCCCCCCTCCCTCCCTCCCTTAGAAACTCTACAGTACTTCATTCAACCAGTCTGTCCTGTCTGGAGCAATCCTGGTCTGGCCTAGCTAAGAGGAAGCAGATGAAAATAAACTTCAGGCCACGGAGTGGAGTGGAATAGCTTGCCAGGTCCATGGCGACACATCAGTCAAACAGGAGCGAGTTAGATTTGATATTAATAGAGCTCAGAGGCCTCCCACCCGCCACTACCGCTCCCCATGACAACACCCATGTGGCTCACAGCTGAGCACCCAGGTGGTACGAGTGAGCCGAGCGCACATATTTCTGCCTAATTCCTAAAATATTCGCCACAGCTCTGCTAAATCCCACCTGATCACCTAATAAACTGGGGAAACAAGACAACAAAGAGAAAAGCTGCTAAACGGTGATGTAATGCCACAAACAAGTCTTTTCTCTTGTGCCAGATGTTAAAAGGGATCCTCCGGTGTAAGAGGCACTCCGGCTGAACCGTGACTATTCGGAGGGCTGGGTGTGATCAGAAACTTGTTAAAAGCAACATGAGTCAACCGCCTTTGTTGCAGATAAAATGCACGTTGAGATCTCACAAATGAGAGATTTTAAACAGTCACGTGTGTAGGTGGATAGACCGTGAGTGAATATCCCAACTGTTCAACTTAGCACCGACGCCAACTGAAAATCAAGCCAGAGGACAGAAGAGTGCTCGTTATCAACACAAAGCCCTGAGGCTCTTTAGCTCTCACCCCCCCCTCAATCTGCATAGACATCTTCATATTTCAACTTTTATTCTTTTACTTTCAAAGTTCCCTGTGGATTCATATTTTATTTATTAGCCTCATTTCCCTGCTCAGTAATGCCCTAACCACTGTGTCTTTCCCCTTTTCCAGAAACTGCTGAGTCACATAATTGAGGAATGCTTGATATAAACTTTTAAACTAAGAAAATCAGCAGTACGTGAAGCTTCGCCATGAGGGCGGGGGGGGGGGAATGGGTTCTAAAAAGACATAAACATGTTGTGTAACTTCCACATGACCGTGATTTTGGTCCATGAAGAATTAATGGGTTCCTGATGGGATGACAGTCAAAAGTATTTAAATTTTCAATGCTTCCTAAATAACTTAAGCTGCCCTCGGCATCGTCTCTCTAAGCGCTATGTGCCTCCTCCTCCTGTTTATCCGTGAGACAGCCCACTTGCGCAACATTTGTTTACTCAAATGTGACACTGCTCCCGAGCACCACTGTCCCCCTGTGAAGATATAAAGTAGTGAACGCATCACAGATTTAAACAGAGAGCAGCATGTAGCTTTCAGACGGTCTATTAACCCTAACAGTAACACAGAGCATCAGCCCCATCTCTCCTTCTCTCTTACTCAAGGCAAACCAAACATCCGCTCCTCACGTAAACATCTTTCACTGCTTCTTCACTCACTCCGTCCTCCACCAGTACCCCCCCCTCTCCCCTCATCTTGAGTGGCTCCAGACCCCGTTCCCGCCAGGCACACCGGACGTTCAGTGACACGCCGCTCTGAGGGTCACGGCTCCTCAGAGTCGGGGGTTCAAGGGTCGGGGGGAAGAGGAGTGGTGAGGGTCGGCGAGGGAGTGAGAGGGTCAGAGTCGAGGCTAAGGAGCCTCGACACCTCGGCCACGCTCCTCTCTCTCTCTTCCCATCCATCTCCAGCTTTCAGAACACTTGCTTAACACCGGACGCCGGTCAAAGGCAGGCCATCAGGTCATGACCGTCTCCTATGACCCAATGTTGCAAAATCCAAAAAAAACAGAGCTTACGTTTGAAAAGAAAGAGGACTGCACTTTGACCATAAGACCTGGGTTCAAGCCCTTGTGTTGGCACACAGCCGTCCAGCTGACCCTGCATCTCTGTAGCCGAACCATGAATTTTGACCTCCTCCGTAAAGAAAGCAACAAGAGAATTCCCCTGGACTTTGAAAGGATATTATTATCATTATTGTTACTAAAATGAGGGACAGGTTCTTCTGCAGCAGAAAAAAAAGCTACCTCCCGCTTTATAACAAGAAACAGAGAGGAGTGATAACTGTCTCCCCTCCACTCTGAATGGGAACATTAGCACGAGTCGGGCTAAGTAGCGGAAAGCCTTCTGAAGAGCAGAGCAAAGTGGCTCCGACAGGGAGACAAGATATGAAAGTGTAAACTGTAAGAGCTGGAAACATGGAGGCAGAAGGAGTCACGGGTGGTGGGTGCTGTCAGGCTAGCGTGTTCGTATGAGACCAATAGTCCACGTTAACAGTTAAGATAGTTTTCTAAATGCATCGTGTAGTTTGTATATCGCAGTGCGTAATTGTGTGCGTCTGGTTTGGCGCCTGCTGGACGCACTCGAGGCCCAGGGGGTGACTACTTATGTCACATTTTTTTGTGTGTTTATCCTGCTGAGCGGGCAATGCCCCTACTTCTTTCTCCCTCAAGCAAACACTAGATTATGAGTGTGTGAGAGATAACACATATGTGCTGTATAGACTGTGTGTGTGTGTACTGTATGTACTTTTGCTAGAGCCCTAGAGTGCTCGATGTGTCAGCAACAGGCATGTAATCAATGTGAGCCTGCTTTGGACAGAGTAGCGTAAACTTTGGATTAGCTGTCTTTACACACCTCATTAAGACTGTAGCTCTGTAACCTGGTCACCCGGGTTCACAATCTGAACGCACACCCAGCAACCCTAATTCTCTTTCACCCCTGGGTGAGGTTTGGAGTTCGAGGCAAGCCTTAGTTGGGGACTTTGCTGACAGTTTGAAAACTGAAATTTCTTAACCAAAAATGTTATTTTTAGATAAAGAACCCTTGTTCTCAGGTTCTCACTTTCAAGTATTCCAAGTTGATTTATCAACTTGGAATACTTGATTTATGTGGACATGACTGGAGATTGTACTGAAAGTGTAATTGTTATTTTTGGGCTCGACAAAAAGACAACATGCATTCAACCAACTACTACAAGACTTCAAGGAGGAGGAGATACTTCAGAGCATCTTAAAGTGTTTCTTTTGATCCGCTAAAAACATGCTCTGACTTGTAGTGTGAATTCTTTGAAAATATGTATATTCCTACATTCCTACATTCCTAACCCTAATCTCTACCAAGCTTTGTAATTTATCTCTCAGTAGCACATTTATTTGATGCATCATAAACTTAGCTTAACTCTGTTCATAGGGTTATGGATACAAATTTCAGGAGCTGTATTTGACGAACAGCCTAAATGTGGTCGAGATAAATGACACATTGTGTTGAACGTTTATTGTAAATAAACAGAAAGAAACAAAGATAAGTGTGACACTCTTATTTCATGAAAGCACAGTCAGCAAAAATATCATTATCACAACACACTAAAACAGCGAGGGTACTTTAAACGGGCTTAGAAATATATTAATCATGAGATGCTAAGAAAACATTAAAATTGCAATTAAAAGACAATAAAGACAAGCAAAGCGAGAAAAATATGCAAATGAATAGCCGTAGATTAGAGAGAAATTGGATTTTAAAAAGCAATAAAAACAATAAGCAAAAGCAAGCAAATAAATAGTCACAGATAAAACACAAGTTATTCATCTAATTTATTGGAAAGCAGCAGTAAACAATTGGGTTTTAAGCCCTGATTTAAAAGTAGCTGGCAGTTTCAGCAGACCTCAGGTACTGAGCTGGCTTGTTCCACAGGTGGGGAGCATAGAAACTAGAAGCCGCTGCACCTCCCTTAGCTTTGACCCAGGTAACACTCAGTAAACCCCCCCACACATCACCGGAGGGGTCTGGATGCTTCGTAACAAGCAAGTAAATCAGAGATGTGTTTAGGCCCCGAGACCATTTGGTAACAGGATTCTGCATCTCAGGAAGTCAATGCAGTGATTCAAGGACCGGTGTAATGTGCTGCCCTCTCTTTGTGTTCGTGAGGTCTCATCATTCTGCACGAGCTGCAGCTGATTTTTCTAAGACCTGTAAAGACACATTACAATAGTCTAGCCTGCTGAAGATAAATGCATGTACACGTTTTTCTGCATCTTGATGAGACAGAAATCCTTTAAATTAAAGCTATAGAAAAGTTACTGCCTAAAAGATACATAGGAGATTCTTACACCATTAATTGCAGTCAGGACTTCCCCAGGCCAACAAATTGCAAGATGTCTTTATTAAGGACACAAAGAAGCCACTTATTGATATATTGCCAAATTAAATAAATTGTATTTCTGGAGACGACAGAACCCTCCACACAAGCACGGCAGTCTGGCACCACGCAGCTTGGCAACAGACCTGAGAGCTAACCATCAAGACAGCTAGCACTGAAATTTAACGAGACTGCTTTTCGGACAGCCAGGCCTTCAATAACAAAAATGTCGGGACTTGTCCAAGATCATCAGTCCACGATGGAGGCACCACAAGAGCCACTGACACACAAACACTCTGGCCACAGTGAAAACGGCTAACTCTGAAACTGCCACCTGACCTCAGTCATTTGTGCCCACTCTGGGATTAATGGTATGACTGACAAGAAAATGTCAGATCTACCGCCGGCTAAGCAGTTTATGGCAACCTGCTAAATAACCATCCATCTTTTAAAGGACGGGATTAAAAGGACCTTTTCTCCCGGGTGTGGTGCTTTCACCACCACTTGAGTCAACAAGGAAGACTAGCCATGAAATCAAAAAGGTAGAGTCCTTATTTCCTTGAGACAAGTGTTAACATTTTATTTTATGAAAGTGGCATCAATGCCACAGACTGTATAACAGGTAACATCAGCCATTGGTTTGAGTTCATAATTTTGGCTGTGCCGTCTTGTTTTTTTGCAATCAGAAGTGACACGAGAGGTTGCATCCAAGTACAACCGAATGCCAAATAAGACCTTTTTAAAACGACCAAAACCGTTACAATTAACTGTCATGAACTGAAAACAAATTCTGAAAGGGTTAGAGTTGCAAGACGACAACACGGACAACTCCAAGGCCGGACAACGCCGTGGCAGCCCACCCTAAAGCATAGGGGTAGTTCATCATCTAGTTTACTATAAATGGGACCCTATGGATCATGCTGCTTTGAAGAAGACTTGAAACTAGCGATTGAGACCATAAACTCACGTTTATAATGTCTACTGAGGTAATAAATCAAGTGAGAAGTAGAGTCATTTTCTCATAGACTTCTATACAATCAGAGTTGCCCCCTGATGGCCAGTAGAGAGAATGCAAGTTCAAGGCACTTCAGCATTGGCTTCACTCTTCAGATCCAGAGGCTGCCTCCTGATCAGTGCCAGAGAGCGCTTTCTTCTTTGAAGTTTATCATTTGTGTTGGTCTCTGCATGGCATGAGTCCAGGTATGACCTCACTACAGCAAACTCTTGAGCCGCATTTCTCCAGAATCACATATCCTTCTTCCTCCTCCACCTCCCTGTCAATCTGTCTCTCATTGTATTGTGCTTCTCTCTCTTCTAGTGCCAGCACACAACTGCCAGCCTGCCTCCCTTTCACTTCAAATCTCTATAAAAGCATTTCCATCACGTCTCCCCAGTCTATCTTTCCATCCATTCTTCTATTACTCCATCTCTTACTCTTCATCTATCAATCCTAGTCTACTTGACATCTCCCATTACTGTCTATCAGTGGCTCCTTCCTGTTCGGTGCCTGTTTGGTGATGCAGATGAATGGGAAAGAGTAAGCAGGAGACGGCTGGCCCCTGCACAATCAACCACTCGGGTGGAAACACTTGCAATATACATATTATGTATGTGTGTACTTTACCAACAACCTCCAGTCATCTCCTGTCATACAGTATCTGTACAGTAAAACCTATTTAACTTCTTCATTCCGAGGCTGAGAAGTGCCCTACACTGGACCATGTCAGTCTACATGAGGTGGGAGTCTTTCTGCTCCGCATGCAGAGCCATAACATGGAAACTATTTCAGTTACATTTTTGTGGGAGCTGCAGGACATTCACTGAAAAAAGAGCACAAATATGCAAAATCCATACAGCAGCGTTAGCAGAGACTGATTAAAGGAGTAATAAAGGAGATAGAAAATGTATAAGTCTTTCTAGTCATGCATCTATGCAAAAAAAAAAAAAAAAAAAAAAAAAAAAATCATTCAAATCTTTCCTCTCAGACTCTGTTAAAAACTCTCCCTGCCCCCCATCTCACAGCTCGCCAGTCCAGGCGATGGGCGTCTGCCAGTCTACCTTCTGCATGTGGTTTATTAGAGCAAAGATCACTATTCATCTAATGGCAACATGGTCCTTCCATAATGACTCCGCTGGCTCTGCTCTGGCCATGCTGAAGGATCATGGTGGAGCGAGGACTGTGGGAGCCGGGTTCAATGCTACCTCGGAGCAAGTCCACAGATTTCAATACAGCACCACCGTGAAACTGGATCAGATGTCAACACAAGGTTCAGAGCAGCGTGTAGGAAGAACTGGAGGATTCTAAGACGGAGCTCAAAGTGGCAGGTCAGTCATTTTCAGACGTTAAATGAATAACGGTAACGGTAGAGTGTTACATAGTTGTACCTGCATCAGGATCCTGGTTGAATCGAGCATAGCTGGAGTTCTCCAACTGGAGTACGCATTGCTCTATTGGTACCCAGGCAAAGGTTTCTGGGCACAGGAGGTCTGAAGGCCGGTACTGCCCCTGGGGATACAAAAGGGACAGAGAGAGGGAGAAAGAGGGTTAGGCCTCCTGCTTGAAAATCGATTAGTTATGAACGGTTTTGTTCGGCGAAAATGCCAAACTCTTGCTTTTAACGAATTTCCTTCATTATTTTATATTGCCATAAATTCCTTAATATCGTTTGTTGGACACAACAAGCAAATTAAATACATAATTTTCGTTTTTGAGCATTGTTAACGATATTCTAACATTTCATAGACTAATAAATACACAAAACGGATAAATCAATATTGAAAACAATCATCAGTTACAGCCTTGGTAACACTAATTGACACTACTAGGGCTGTTCCTTCTTAGAAGATTTATCGGCCATTTTGGCCTTACAGTCGACTAAGATACATTTTGTCGATTAGTCTTTCTTTATGCTTTATTCACGCTGAATGACTTATTTCCAAGAAACTTATGAGCATATCTCTGGTAAACACAATATGTAAAGTGGTGCTTTTGTGTGGAAAAAAGATTTAATCAACAAAAATCGTACGAGTGCAAGTCGTCTAAGAATCTCTTTGGTCGAGGACAGCCCTACACACTATACGCTTGTAACCTTTTAGGGTTAAAGGTTTGACAAGTTGTAAACTGACCTCAGGGTCAGGATCAGGGGTGAGACCTGGATCAAGCTCTGCTCTGTTTGAGTTCTTTGTTTGAGTCTCTGTGTCAGGAGTGTTATGTTGTCTGCGAGGCCGAGCAGGAAATGTAAACACACCAGCATATTGTAATGTGTGCTTGTGAAATGGGTACAAGTCCGTATTTGACCTAACATTGTGGATGGAAAGTAAACCAAGCTGAACAAAAACAGCTGCAGGGCACAGAGGGGAAAAAAAAAAAAAAGTGAAGCGGTTGAATGAACAGAAAAGGAGGAGACTCCATTATCAGAGACCTGTGTTCCATCACACACCACCAAACAAACACAAACGGCTGAGATAGCTCTGTATACACGCAGGCGCCTGCAACAAGCCCAACGATAGTATTTATTTTTTTAGAGACAACAAACTGGAGGGCGAAGACTCCAACATTTCACGAACACACTGTTTCATACACAGCTGAGGTCAAAAAGTGCAGGACGAGAGAGAGAAAAAAGCAGATGCAGATGCAGATGTCATTACGAACTCAAAATAAGCAAGACAAAGGAAATGCCATCCGTGGTGCTGTGACCACGACCCATATGTCACTGGGCCTTTATGGAAAATATGCTGCTTGTTTTTACATGCAGGATAAGGACGCCATGAGAGTGAACTACGCTGCTTTACAGCACTGAGAAATGGAAAACAGTAGAGTCATAGTTAAGCTTTTCCCTCCTCATCTTCAGCCACCTTTCTGCTGCGCGCCATAACTAAGCAAAGGAGTGCGGGGAGAAACGCCAAAATGTATTACTAAATTCATCCAATCATACAGGACAAAACTGATGTACAGGCTGTGCTGGGGGGGGGGGGCATGTCAGATGGAAGCAGAAGACACTAACGCGCTTTAAGTGCCTCCGCTAACAGATGGATGGTGGTGGAATGCTATGCATCTGTAGCAGCGATGGACACACACATTGATCGGATGCTCTCAGTGTCCCGACAACCTACAGCCTTCTACAACTGTCAGCGCATTCAGCTCGACACTCGCACACTCTGCCACACCTCTATAGGCTCCTTCAACACAGAAAGCACGCGCACGCGCACGCACACGCACACGCACACGCACACACACACACACACACACACACACACGCGCGCTATAGGACTCGGCACACCCGGCATTGCGCTTCAACCCGACCCGGGTGCGTAGAGGGAGACGCAGAGCAGAAACAAGAGGTGCGAATGGAGTAGCTAGTCTTAAAACAGAAAGCGTAAGAGAGATAGGAGAAGAATGAGCTAGGACAGACTTTTGGGAATGCCACTAGTCCATGAAGAAAAGCAGTCGTGTTTTTGTGTTGCACTTTATTTCTTTTGTAAATGCACACCGATACAAAGTGGATTCCTGACTTCTGAAGGCCTCCGTTTTGAGGGTTACCCAAAATGATATTTCCAGTCCTTTGTTGTGAGGCTTCAACAGAAAGAGAGGTCTATCTGAAGAGGGGAGGGAGAGAGAGGAGAGAGAGAAAGAGCGCAAGAGAGAGAGAAGTCATGGCACATGTGCAATTCCTTCTGTCAGCTTCTTCTCTTTATTGGACTGAACTTGAAGACTGAGCTTACAGCTGACTTTCTTTATTTTCTTCCTTCCCCAGGTTGTCTTGAAGGCCCTGTAATTCACCACTACCCCTGCAGCTTCCCTTGGCTCTGCTTCAGCGTCAGCTTGCTCACAACATCCATCACATTATCTAACTGTAACTTAGAACAGAGGATGCAGTAATGGTTTCCTGAAACTTAGATCCTTGAGAGAGAAGACCGATGTGAAGAGTCTAAGAGCCAATCTAATAGCTGGGAGTTAAAATGGTCAATTCCTACAAATCTATGTTCCTGAGTGGCCGTTAGCTTAGCGAGTGTTGTGAAAAAGGACACAGGAAGTGATGGTTTGTGTGCGTGTGCACATGTGTTTTTGAATGTGTCCACACAATTGAGTTAGCTACACGGCCGATCAACAGGTTGAGGGTTTCCCCAGACGAAGAATATCTTTTTGGTTTGGTGGTCCTCTCTTCAGTGGCTCCGTTCCTCCCTTTCTAAGTGCTCAAACCCTCCCTCACGAACCAATCCGTCACCATCCCTCCCATCCTTCCCTCCTTTCTGTGCTCGCATGTTCAGACAGATATGGAGGTGATGCCGATGACTGACAAGCCCCGAAAGGCTCGTTTAGAGAGATGGAAACGGAGCTGGGGGATGAAAAAAAACAAGTGGAGAAAGAAGGAAACATGTACAAACTTTAGCGGGACAGACTTGGCTGCTGCCGGAGGGGTGAGAAAGGAGAGGAAGATTAGACGGAGACGGGGAGGGACGAGAGAAAAATTAGGTGCAGATGGGTAACGGGATGGTAGTTAACGTCACAGACGAGGACTGAGGCGAACAGATAGGAGCAGTCTGGGTGCCAGGACGAAAGGGGCCCAGGACTGAGAGAGGATGTTGGAAGACTGGGATGAAGAGGGGGGGGGGGCTTGGAAAGAGCCCGACGTGGGGGAAGAGCTAAGCAGACAGAGGGTGGGGATGGAGACGAGAGGGAAGACAGACGGATTAGAAAAATAAAGAGCTGCATTCAATCGCCGCCCCATAAAACAAAATGGAGACTATGCGCTTACAGGTCGGAGAATGCACTCAGTCAGTCAGATCTATTGTTGTGCAGTGTGT
This sequence comes from Anarrhichthys ocellatus, assembly GCF_004355925.1. Lineage (NCBI taxonomy): Eukaryota > Metazoa > Chordata > Actinopteri > Perciformes > Anarhichadidae > Anarrhichthys > Anarrhichthys ocellatus. The sequence goes on along the minus strand of NW_022280033.1, from coordinate 15,457,645 downwards.
TTGTTACCGTTCATAGGGAGGCGATCTTCTTCCCGATGAACTGAACTTTAACAAGACAGAGGGGGAAATTGCTCAACCTCATTTGAATAACAAGCTGCCGCCGAGTAAACAATTGCACAACCTCATTCATCAAAAGTAAATAAACACATATCTCCACCAGGGCTCGACATGCAGTTACACAATACTTTGCAGATCTATTATCACTCCGAGCTCCCTCGGTGACACAGCATCACTCATTCTTTTCAGGCCACACAGACTTTATACACACATACACACACAGATAGCAGAGGCCCTGCTGTCAGAGGGAACTTTATTACCAACTCAACCACTCAAACGCATAACGGTCACCTTGTTCCTCTTCTTCATTGTACACCCTCCCCCTTATTCTTGTCTTGTTTTCTCACACACCTCAAGATAGGGAGCGATGCCTCAGGCCCGTACCTATGATGATTCATACGAAAAGCAATTAATCAGACGCATAAATGGAGTGCCTCGATGCAGCCAAGGAATAATCGTGAAAAACCTGCACGGCTTTTGCCTCCTGCTTCTTTGTTTCCTCCTTGGCTGACTAGGAGTTTAGTGTGTGTAGAGTTGAGACAGCTGTCATCAGCCACACGTCTCTTCACATCTCCAGGTTGTCCAAAATGGTCGACGGGTGAAAAACACAACTTCATATTCTTACTCAGCACATCACCAGTAAAATAGTTTAGTCAAAATGTAATATTTTGCTGCTGTATTTGAAACGCACGCCAGGTCGGTCTTAATCGGAACACATCCTCTCTAGACAGCACAGGAAGTGATGCGTTTTGTGCTTCTGGCGATCACAGAATGGGTTTGTGAGGAGCAAAGCAGATTGGTGGATTACTGCAGCCATCTTTTGACTCTGGCTTTACATGTAGAGCTGTAACAAAACATTTAATTGATTAATCTGAAAATGAATCAGCAGTTATATTGATAAACCATTAATTATTCAATGCCAAATATTTCTCTGGTTTCAGCTTCTCAAATGAGAGGATTTGATGCTTTTCTGTCTTAAATCATTGTAAATTGAATATCTTTGGGTTGTGGTCAGACAATAAAAAAAGCGATTTCAAAAAATCCACTTGGGCTTTGGGAAATATTCTGACATGACGTCATAGACCAAGCAATTAATCATTAAATTGAGAAAATCGAAAATCAATGAGGAGCTAAGGCCAGCAGAATTAATATCACCTTAAAGCAAAATATGGATGTTCAATCAGTGCTGATGGTAAATGTAGTCCACTGACAAAAAACCTATTTCCCAGTGGGTGCTGTATTGCCCAAGAAAAGTGATAGCTCCTGTTCCAGGATGCATTGTGTGGCAAGTTGTGCTACATTACCCGAGCACTCCTTGGCAGGCCATTAAATTAGCAAATTTGATTGACAAATATCACCCCAAAATCGCCCTGCTGGTCTTGGTTTTCCAAGTTTATCTTCGGGATCCTTGAGGAGGAAAACTTTCATGGATAGTAACGCACACACGCGGCTCTTTCTCTTGAGGTTGTCGGCGGCGACAGCGTCCAACATAACTCTCGCCGGCTGAATAAGTGAGTCAGCCAAAACACTGTATAATGTACACTGTAAATAATCCTCCATACCGATCTCTGCACTGTTGGAAACGTAACTAGTTGCAATACAAGCGAAAAAAACGTTTGACAGCTACCAAAGCTGAAGTAGCACTCTGTAGTTCTTTATCACTTCCAAATACGTCGAATTACGTCACTGGATGAAGGAAGAACAATGGATTTTGCAGATGTGCACCTGCAGGCATTTTTCACACTCCATCCCTAACTCAAGGAAGATAGAGATAAGGTTAAACATCTGCACATTTCCCCTTAAATCACTAAAGTGATGCTTTATAAATTATTACTCCTACCCTTTGTCCTTGTGATCCTCTTGCATCTCCCTTGCTTTCTACTACTTTTATGACATTGTCTTTTTATTATTAGTCCCGATATCATGTGTTGATACGAGGGAGATCTCAGACACGATCACATCCTGCATTAGAGGGAGACTTTTCGAGGATGAGATCATTCATTGCTTCGAAGTTGCACAGCAGTGTCATGGTTCAAAGTGATCCTCTTTCAGCCTCGGTGGAAGAAAGACCAGAAGACAGGAGGTGGATTTGGTGTCCTAGTAAGAGGGTTTCCCTGCCTCCATCTGCATTACTTTACACCCACATCTGCTGCTGATTTCCTGCTCATATCTCCAGTTGGGTTTCCACCCACCCTACCCCGAGCTGAGGTGTCCCCTTTATGCGTGTGTGCACAAGTCAGGCACTGTGCAGAATGTCTAAATGCAGTCTCAATGAGCCTATTTTTGTTAACAGTGTCAGGACAGCTCAAATCTCTACAGGAAAGAGCATTAAGTTAAACAGTAATCTGCTGGTCAGCTGAACACCCACTTCAGTGTGAGACAGAGCGGCTCCGAGAGTGTGATGCCAGGCTGGTCGCAAAATAGATGAGCTCACTAATGTTAGACCTTGCTCCGTTTGCTTCGGGCTAAAGATATCCAAAAATAACATGCAATACAAAAAGCAGCCTGATTTAGATTATAGGCGGTCGAACGCAATGGCGAATGGGATATTAGGTCAGGATTAGACATTTGTCAAGCACTCTCAGCAGAAACATGGACATTAGACCCAAACAGACAAATACGGTCACCGTGTCACATTTGTGGTCTCCTTGCAGTCCGTCATTCAGCTGGTTGTCACTCAGGGCACAGCCTGAACCCGGTGGGTATACAAAGGGGCCTAGTGTGACCCGAAGCCGAGCAGACCTAACCTATGTTGGCCCGGGCCAGCACTCTGACCCAGGGTCACATTCATCCAATCTTAGTCCAAAAAAAAAACAATAAACAGAGGCCCTGATCCCTACATCCGTACACTCTCTCAAACATACCGCTCCCACAATACACCCCTTCTATCGTATTAAGACTGTTGAAACGCATACGTTCTGCCCAGACAAGGGGGGCATGGCAGGGGGGGCGGGGGCCTCTTGCCGCTGATGGACACACGTAAACAGCGCCGCTCACACAAACACACATGCAGCTAGACAAATAACACCAAAAAACGAAGCAGGCTGGACAGACGGACAGCACCAATGAAAGACATGTCCAAACAAGCCGTGTCTCAGAATAGACCACAGAGACCTACTTTCACCACAGTCTGTGACTAAATGTACACATACCTTTGTGTGTGGATGTGTGTGTGTGTGAGTGCATCTACGTTTGGGGAGATTTACGTTAACTGCTGCTGTTTAAACACTCCGGGGCCCACCAAAGGCCTTTTCACCCTGCTCAACACATTACCACAGGACGACCTTCAAATAAAGCATCTAGGCTGGTAAGTCTCCCCCCTTGGGCCCCTAGACAACCCGCACAATCCCCTCTCCACCCACCTCACTCTGTCCCAGCACTCCCTGGCCCGGCTATGCGTCATGGCTTCACGGATGACAGGTTAATGAGAAGAAAATATTTTTACAGGATCACATTTCTACAGAGCCCCTGAGAACCAATGGCAGCGCTTTCATGGGCATCAGTCACAGACTGGGGCACTATCTTATCTCTTTATCTCCTCTGGTCTTTATGGGCAGGCGAGCTGTTACGCCTGTCTGACACAGACTACAGCTTACTGACTTGCAGTCAGAACCGCAGCCCCCAATCTCGGTCTTAAAACCCCACCTTCAAACTGCTAACTGCAAGGCCCTCCACCCACACTCTGAATAAGTGTCTGACTGCATTTATGAGACCGGCTCATTCTGTCCAGTAGTGCTTATCAAAGATCTGCCTGCATTCCCTTGCCAAAAAAGAAACCAGGCGTTTCAGACAAAGCGCCGCAGCTGCAGCGGGTTTGAAAATAAATAGTGGTGAAGTTAATGGCAAGGCAAACACCTCAGGCTGGCAGCTAGTGGGCTCTGGATCTCCTCAGCATGACACTGTCTCCAAACTCTCATTTTCACCCTTGTGACCTTCACACCTTCCCCTCGCTCCCCCCCCCCCCTCCACCCAACTTTGTCCTTCCACACACAGTAAGACTGAATCGTCTGACCTGACCTCTTGAGCTCTGCCCCCCTCAGACCATCACCCTGTCAGCGCTCCTCCTAGGGGAAGCCAAGCAGTGGCTCTGCTGTAGCCTAGTTAATGATTTGTTAAATACACACCCGTGGCAGGACACATGGATAAAAAAGAGATGATGAGGCATAAAAGAGAAGAGAAATTATCAAAAACTTTAACAAATGTTTTTGCTGAGTGGTTTCACTGTTGGTGGTCTCCTGTCGAGCTAAATCAAACAGAACCATTTCTGTCAAAAAGGCTCCAATTTAAGACGGGGGGGCTGGACGGCTGTAAAAGAGGTATGCTTTAGCTTATAAATTTCACAGAGAGGGTGAGAATGGGCCTAAGAAAATGTATAAAAACCAACTGAATATCGTTTCATCCGAGGAAAAGAAAGCAGAAAAGAAAAGAAAAGGCAGGAAAAAAAAATATTACAGTAAACACACGAGCCCATCAGATTCAACATGGAACACTGCACTCAGCACAGTAACTTCATCCCACCTCTATGCGAGCCGTCGTGATTTAGTGCATTGTATCATGCAGATATGAGAAAACGTGACGCCATGTTTTATCTTTGAATGAAACCAGTTGAGAGTTTGTTCGCGCTGATCCCTTCTCTCTCTATCAATCTTTCATCCTGACCAGCATGGTGGCTGCTTTCTTAAACAGTTGCTGAAAGACAAATGGAAACAAAAAAAGAGGGACAGAAAGAGAAAGGAGGGGGGGGGGGTTGGCTGCACTGTGCCTGGACCTGCAGGGCCTGTGAAGCGTAAACCCACAGGTCCACACCAACACTGCTGTTCACCGTAAACCTTTTCAATGCAACTCATCAATATCTATCAAAAAGGGTTAGAAAGTTTACAGCGAGAGAAGAAAGGAACGCCCTCATGAACAAACCCGACATGTTAAAAAAATAAGTTGTGTACTGTACAGAATGGTACGCGGGGATGGGGGGGGCCTCCATGGGAAACACCCACCTCTGGATGCCTCAAACTCGCTCACTGTCACTCTTAATCTGCCCAGATGTACAACAAGTGACACGCAGAATGTGAGGTCACACATAACACACTGTCTGAATGAGCCCCTCGAGTGTAAATAACACACATGCAGGGTCCTGAGAGCTGCGGCTCGGAGCCTTTCGGCATGTCACAACCTGCGACTGCGTACCTGGAGAGGAGGCGGGACCGTTTGAAAGAGAGATTCATTACATTAATATATACGCTGCAGGTCATCAATGGCACTGCTAATGATTCACAAACATGATAATTGTTTTTCCTTTTGGACCAGCTAGTCAGGATTTGATTGATCTGAAATTAAATCAGTGAGAAAAAGGAAAGAGTCCTTTTGTATTCATCACTATTCAACCTCTGTGTGCAGCTCATGTGCATCCTGAGAAAATGAGGTCCTGTGCCTGAGCTGGAGGGAGGCAATTTGTCATGTCTAATTGATGAGAACTAAACTCATGCAGCAGGTGACAGAAAAGCCTGCAGCCACACACTGATTAAGGAAAACATTAGCAGAGCAGCAACTGACTGAAACCAACGTCAAATTCTTTTCATCGGTCATGTTCCCAGCATACTCTTCCACACAGTGAGTGGCCCGACACCTGGACGGATTCATTTCGGGTCCACTGAATTCAAAAGCCAATGTGGTAAACTGATGGCTGTTGCTAGAGAACTGACCGCCTCTCTGACGGCGTTTGTTGTTTGTGAGCGAGGAGGAGTTGGTTCTGAAAGGGAACGGAGGTGCAGCTGCCGCAAAAAGGACTCTTTTAAAAGTCAGTGAAGTACCGCCGGGAAACGAATAATCCTTTTCATCTTGCCTCCTTTTCTCGTTTGGCACACATTTTGTCACTCCTTTTTTTTTTTTCTCTCTCCATCTGTCCTCTTCCTCCTCCTTTCACTTATTTTGCTCACTCCTTCTTTCTTCCCCTCTGTGGAAAATGTAATGGTTTCCTGGGCTCAGAACGAGACATTCTTTCACTGTGAACAATAATAACAAGAGTAAGAGCCACTTCATATAACTCCCTCACTAACTGGGTATTCTGTCCATGTGTGTGTGTGTGTGTGTGTGTGTGTGTGTATGCCACACTTGAAAAGTGCTTGATCTGTTAAAACCAGGTACTGCAGATTGGTAAAGCCAAGTGGGTGAGCGCCTCGTTTGTTATCATCAAAGTCTGCTTATTCAGTACTTAAAAACAACCGGCATGAACAAGATCTCACATATACACACACACCTCTGCAAAGAAATGGAAAATCACTACGATGTGGCACGGATCTTTAACTCCTCGCTCTGTCCAAAATGGATCAAATGAAAGCTAATGAAACTCCGAGTATGTTTTGTGAGCTGCTGAAGCTGGATGGCGGAGTTATTGGAGGACAAGGGAATAAAACATGGTGAGAAAAACCAATGCGAGTTGAAGCGATGGGTCAGGCAGAGCACATCAAGAACATGAAGCCCAGGCAATGAAAGAAAATAGACTATAGCTGCATCTAGATAGTTTTTTTTTAGCAAAATGTCGTAATGGTGCCAGATTTTTAACGAGCATGCAGTGACAATTTATTTTTTGTTATGGAAGCCCCAAGAAATGTGCATGCACTCAACACAGAGAAATAAGCACTCCAAGAGCGGTTCATTCAGATGACTTTTAGCTTCACATGAGAGCAAAGTAAAGAAGAAAAAAAAAAAAAAGAAGAGTGGCAGAAGGGCCAAGACCTTTGGTCTCATTTAGCCTCCAACTGCTTCACCTTCTGCTCTCTACAGCTCAACATCAGAGGGCCAAGGGAGGGCCAAAGGACCAGGGACAGGAGCCAGGGGCAGGATGTCACGTCTAACCCTGAACCCAGCAGCCAAAACAGCAAGGCTCTGTGGGACGCTCCGTCCTAGCTTTGAGAACAAAGGTGAGGGACTGATACTGGCCAGGCAGCCCCCTGCTCCTGGCTGGACTCCAAGTCTTCTAGGACCCTTTAAGGCTGCGCTACAGGACCATGTCCAGGCTTTGGCACTGCTGAGACCTTTTAAACCCATCACACATGGAGCTGTTCCCCCGGGCATGCAGAGATGCGACTTGGCAGAAAAGATTTTTTTTCCCCACCAACTCAAAACTCAAGAACACTCTAAAAAAGAAACACAGATACGAGTCAGTCCACTCTCATGACTGCAGCCTTACACAGCCAAGTCCCCAACACACATACAGCAGGAACACACAAGGGGACAACAATAACAAAAAACAGCTCAGGTAGAGGTTCCCTTACTACTAGAATTATAAACTCTCTGGTATGTCTTTGAACACTTTCACCATGAAAAAGCCTTTCATTATGCTGCTGGTGTCAGTTACATAAACAATGCACTTCTATTACTCCTCAGGGAATGAGAGCACTGTATGAGAAAACTGATTTTAGACCTTTTTTTTTTTTTAGTATTCCCAAAAGCTCAGAATTTGGGTGTGAAAAGCACCACCAGCGTGCACTGAAGGCTAAAACGGCAGCGGTGTATTTTACATGTCTCCACATTAGTGTGAACGGATGGGTAGAGGGAGTTCAGCGGTTGAAAGGAGGGTGTGCATGGGTAAAAAGGAGAGAGGGAGTGGTGTTTGAGGGGTTTGAGTGGTGTCCAGTAGGGTTCAAGTGCTGGTGTTTGGGTCTTTAGAAAGGCAAGCAGCAGGACGGAGATCTAGAAACCAGAAAACCTCCAACACAATAACAGTGGAGTTTAGGGGCTCCCCCATCTTAGCGGCTTGAACAATTCCACAGTATGCCTGTGCATTAATGAACTACTTGGGCTCATATGCAAATCCGACAATAGAGCGAGACACCGTGCATGCGGTGAGGGTGTGTTGGAGCGCGGCTGTGTTTCTGTGGGAGTGTGAGAGCCCAAAAGGTGGGAACTGGGCAACCTTCTCACCCTTGTCCTGTGTTCCTCCACACGGGTAAAATAGGAAGAAGTGGGGAGGTTGGTGAACAAGGCGCTGCAATGGCAAACACACAAGAACAGATATGGGGGGTTGGGGGAGTAAATACCAGCGCAGGGGGGGTTAGGTGCTGTGGTAACAGCGTTCACAGGCAAATAGCGTGATCAAGATTCAACACACAGACACGTAAACAGAGCAAACGCATTCCATACACAGAAAATGGGCAAAGCACAACGCAAAACCCCAAAACAAGCTGTAAATGGACAAAAAGATGTGGCACTTTTCCATAATCGCCAACAAGACATCAGTCTCCCATGAACAAGAACAATCTCTGGGAACATCTGAATGAAACGACAGAGAAATGGAGGAATTAGTAGACGGATGAGAGAAAGAAGGGATGAATGGTAAATCTTGGCCAAAAGTACTGGACTTGGAAAGGCTGCTTTCTTTCACCGTACTTCTGAGGCTATAGATCTTTAAGAGGCGTTTGGCGTGAATGTGAGCACGTTTGTGACTAGTGGCTCCTGCGTGCATGTGCATGTCCATTATGCGATTTTGTGTAAAAGTACATCGACTACACTTGTGTAAAAACGATGCATGTATGTGCGCACGTGAGCAACACACTCCTTGCTACTGAGTTAATGTTGCCGCCAGCAGTGTGACCCTCCTCTCAACCTCTAATGTCTTCAGCAGCCTCTCTACCTTGCCTGTACCTCCCCTCCATCGTTTTTTTTATTTCTCTCTCACACCGACTTAAATTTCCCCTTGTTTTTATCCCTCCTATCTTTGAGGTTTACAGCACATGAATATGCTGTTTGGATTTAATAATGCTTCTATGTGCATTTGAGTAAAACGCATTTGCATGTACACGTCATCGTGATAGCTACAGTGGATCTCTGACAAAGCATCCCTGACCTACCTTTGAATTGTTAAACACATTGTTCAATGTTTATCTTTTAGGTAAAGCCTAATCTACTATTTCATCCTAAAAAGATATACTTGATATGTGTCACTGAGCTCAAAAGAGCAGAATTCCAAACTGTAATACATACAAAATTAGAGCAGGTGTGCAAATGAGAGAGAAGCACATAGGTAGGCCCCTGTAGAGGCCTCGGCAGCTATAATAACAGAAGCAGAAGAGGAAAAAGAGATGGGCTGGAAACCTACATTATGCAAAAGTAATCAGCAGAACAAACTACTTTGTCACTGGCCTGACAGACAGGAAGCGGTGTAGGTAAATATGGTGAGACAGGCATCAACATTGGAGACTGACACAGACTCATCGTCCTGATGTGCCCATAAAACAGCTCTACGTTACAGCTTTAACGTCTGTCCTGCACACAGGATAACGGTACAGTAAAAGGACAGACAGTCATATAGCATCGTGGCATTTTGGGGAGCATGGGCAAAGACTTGTAGTTCATATGAACTATATTACAACTAGTTATCATGAACAGATAAAAGAAAGGAACAGTGTTGCCGTCATGTTTTAGGGGCAGAAGTATGTTATATAAAATATTGCACATACACTGCCAGGAGTTTAACTCACTAGGACCATCTAGTGTTGCAGCAATCCTCTCCATGTTGCCAACAGACTGAAATATTAAATGTAATACCAGTTAGGTATTACCAGTTAAATAAAAAAAAAATCGCCTTTGCGATGTAACAAATGCAATAAATGTTTTGTTTTATTAATGCTACACAATCTAACCAATCAGAGGTTCGGAAACAGCCCCGTGGGCTTCACGTGCAAAGGTGCTACCCTGAGCATCATGTGACTCGTGCAAGAGGGAGTAGTTGAAGAAATGTAAAATGCCCCCCCACGCTTTCATGCTAGCAGTAGTACTGTGTGGAAATGATCTCAGCAGAACTGAACATTGAAGAGCAAGAGATGACTTAACATGTCAGAGGGGGAACAGTACATCCGTTATCTGGACGTATTTGGGTTCAGACATGAGGAAGCTCGACAGAGTCAGGGTATTGTGCAGAGCGTGACCTGCTCAGTAAGATGCAGTCTTAATCTCAGTAAGATTCATATTTATTTTCATATATTAACGTCCACACATATTAATGTGTTCAGCCCTAATACTAGTATAATACCATGTGAAAAATGCCTGAAGTGATGTGGAAATGTTTCAACAACTATGTTTTGATCAAAGTATCAAACCTCTTTTCAGCACATGGAGATGCTGTTTAAACAAAGGTGAAAAAAACATGAGAAACTTGTTGTACATGTCAGTGTGAGACAATGCATACCTTATACCGCATCTTGGGACAGGAGTGGATGTAAAAGCCCAGGTAGTAGTAGGACAGCTTGGGGGACTGTTTCTGCAGCTGCCTGGTGAAAGCGATCTCCCTGTGGCAGGAAACACACAAGACACACCTTTTCAGAGCGGCACCGTAAGAAAAGGCTCAGGCTTTCAGAAACAGCACATATGCATGCAGCTCGGTGCCGTTGCCTCTTACAACGGTGGCTCACTCCGGCACCACTTTCCCCCGTCTTTAGCTCATCCTGGCTGGAGCTGCTGCATTGCAGTGCGCCGAGTTTTAAATTTCACAGTTTTTAAATGTACGTTTATGTCGGCTGATGTAAAGTAGCTCGCACTGTGTTTTAGACACAAACATGTGCACGTGCAGTAAGACATTGCACCCTAAAGACACACCAGAGATGATCAGCAGAACAAGAAGCCAGACAAAGCAAAGAGTCATTTAGAATATACTAATTAATATTGCAATACCTAAAAAGTATTTCTTCTTACAGGTTAGTTATATTATATCATATCAACAGCATACAAATAAGGGCGTAAAGAAATAAAATTGGTGCAAGCAGCTCTGACTAGAGCAGTGCCTAGCATGATGGAAGTAAAGACCCACACTCAATAAGGCAGCTTTTCCTGGTCTCACTTCATTACACAAAAACAACTGCCTTCTCTTTATCGCCATTGAGCCCTCCAACAGAAAAGAAGGTGGTGAAAAAGGAGGGAGAGAGAGCGTGTAAAATGAAGATTTAGAACTTGGAAGATTTATCTGGCTTCTTCAAATACAGTAAATGTCTTGCTCGCTTTATTTTTTCCTCAATAGTTTCTTCCTTAATTGCATCCTTTCTCTAAAAGCCCATTTTCTCCCTTCCCTCCGCTGTTTCCTTCAGTATTCCATAACTAAATTCCAGCTCCGCTTTCTTCTCTCTTTTTGTTTCACTCTTCCTTCCACCCTCTGTGTTTCACCCGCTTAAATGAAGGGGGATAATTCCCTTTCTTACAATAGCTAACAGAGAGAGAGAAAGAGGCCTTAAAATAAAATAGATGCACTGAAAAATAAGACATGGGACAAAGCAGACCGAGCCGGGGAGGGGGAGAGACAGGGAGCAGGAGGAGAATATAAAAGAGGGGGGTCAAGAAAGAGAAAGGGAGGGAGAGGTGAGGCAGCTAGAGCGAGGTGCTAGAAGGTCACCCGCTTGCTGCCAGGTTCCCGGGTTCCCAGCCCCTTTCCACAAAAGCGCCCGGCAGGCCTGAATTGGGGGAGGGGGGGTCAAGAGAGGCCCATTCACAAAAAAGCCCTGCGCCCCCCCCCCCTTCACTTGAGGCCTTCACACCCCCACCCCCATGGCAGCAGCTTGAGTCCGCCATTATCCCCTCTTCAGCCATCTGACACTCCAGCACAAGCCAATTATCAAGCCCTATGCTCCTGCACAGCTTCCCTCACACACACACACACACACACACACACACACACACACACACACACACCTTACTGCAGCCTCGCATGCATGCGGAAACATTTCATTACCAAACACTACAGGCACAGTGTGGCCAGATCTGAAACGCAAAGTGAGCTACAAGTGATGGGAAGCACACAGAGGTTCATTTAACTGGGGAGATGAACCTGAAATCTTATAGTGTACATACATACGTACTGTACATATAAAAAACACTAGCGATTATGTAAAAGTCTGATCCATTTCCAATCCCTTGTTTAACTGGCTTTAATAAATGCTCCAATGGGATCCCTGAAAACTGTGCAAAGTTGTGAGCGAGTTAAAGGCCATGTGAACTAAATAGTGCACAACCAACAGCAGCCAGCAGTTCAGCATCAATGACATGACATGACAAGGCTTCGAGCAAGCCATGTGTGCAGAGCCCCTTTGTGTTGAAACTAAATGTAGCTTTGCCTCTGCTATATATTGCAGGTGTAATACACTTCTAACATGTTGCTGTGGACATTGAACTTAAAATGCTCAAAAACTATGCACAACTATTCAACATATTACTTTTAAAAAAATCATTAATGGAAAGCTGAAATGCGTTTTTTGTCGGCTATGTAAAATCTAAACAGCTATACTTATTCTAAAGTAGGCCTACTGCTAACTTTTTTTTTTTTTAATTTTTTTTTTTAATGAGTGCAGTATCAGCAATTACTAAATATTTAAGAACTTGGATGAGAATCGCGGGCAACACAACATAATCGAGACATCCCCAGAAGAAAGTGATCGAGGTTGGACACCAGCTGTGTTTGCTACACACAGCGCCTCAGGCACCTCATTATGTGCCTCTTTACTTCTCCTCCTCCTCCTTCTGTCCTCTGGGCCCGTGGCAGAGGGAGCTACACTCCTGCAAGAAATTTCTCAACACCCCCCTCTCCTGTTTCTACTGCTGAATCACAGGCACACACACATACCGATGTACAGAGGACCGAAGTACACACTGTGCTGTACTTGTTTTTGTACTTTTGAAACATCTTTCGCCATAACTGTAACATAATCCAAATTCTACGGCTGTTTTCTCAGATGACGACAACAAAACAGGGTCGTCCCCCCCCCCAAAAACAAAGCTAAGTTCTGCTACACTGTTAACATGTACATGGTTATTTTAAAAGGGGTGCACTTGTACATGGTTGAACAGCCCAAGTTCCAATGCAGTTGGGCTTACTGTGGAGAAGAGACACCATCTAATCTAATGTTCTAACTGTTTGCACACGTTGTGTGGGGGTGTGCGCACATGCGTTCTGAACAGTAAGTTTTGGACAGAGTCAGCCAGGCCCAGCAGACAAGGGAGTGTCCAGACCTGATCAAAGGCCGGGCTCTGGTGTCTGTAAACAAACGGGAGGATTTTAGTCCCGCTGGCTCCCTCCTAAGGGGCCTCCTCCACACACCGAGCACTCTGTGTTACTCTTGGAGTCGGACTCTTAAAATAATAAGTCATGACCAGGGTGTTCCCTCGATACGAGCAGAGCCCGTCCGTCCGAACTGCTAGGGCTGACTTAGTGCGCGCGACACGTGCGTGCACACGAACGAACGCTCGCACCTGCACACAGGCAACTTTGAAGACGAGGTCCCGCAGTTCCCCCACATCTGGGCAGAAATATTTGAAAAGGCCATTCTCACATTATTGGGTTACATTTTACAGGAAACGGCAGATATGTGCGCCTGTAGCGTATGTGTGTGTTCTCTTATTTCATCTTGGCAGAGAGCGCCGTCGTCAGCTGAACCACAAACGGAGCACTGCCTCGGCCAATCAAGTGTGAAGAAAGAGGTACTTTTCCACGACCTACAGTATTATGGCACTTATAGTATACAGTTCTAAGGGAAGATAAAAAATTTGGGAGGAGACAAAAAGATCAAGAGTCAGGCAGAGAGCAGGTCGAGAGGAGGGCAAGTGTGAGGGATGAAAAGGGAGGAAGAATAAAAGCGAGAACAAAGAAGGGAACGGTCACCGACGAGAGGCAAAGCAACTCCTCATGAAAAGAGCGACATTGAATCGTTACTCTATTCGTTTTAAGACACAGTATAGTTACTGTAAATAACTGGATAATCCTAAAGCTTTTATGCTACTTCATAATTTGCATTGAGCACCACTGGGTTACATTTGACAAGAAATCTGCTGCAAATTCTTGTTTGATATCCATCAGAACAAACTGCAGCATCCTGTTTGTGACACGAAGCAACAAAAATATGGATGTTATCAAGCATGAGCACGGACACCATTCCAGACATGCCATCGGCGCTACCAACAATCTCCACCATCTAATATGTTTTGCGACACGTTTTGTGGGATGGTCTAAGTCCTGGCAACCAACCTGAGGGCAGAGTAGGAGCCCAGAGACAGCGAGGCAAAGTCTGGGTGGTAGTAAAGGTAGACGGAGGACACGCATGTAGGCAGGATATCGATCACCCCCACCGCCACAATGCGCCCGTCCAGCCAGTACTGCTGGTGGAAGGAGCCGTAGCCCACCTCGGGCCCGTCGGGGGAATGTTCCGCCTGGAGAGAGGCACAGAGAGGAAAAGGGTAAGAAAAGGTGGTCACTGGTCAGAAATGTACGCTTGTGTGCCTTTGAGTTTGTAAGTAAAACATATAAATCACAGTGGACTGAGAATGTGGTATTTGATAGGTCTGTTTTTGTACTGTCTTATACACACACACACACACACACACACACCTGTATGATGGTGTATCATAATCCAGGCTTTTCCCCGCCAGGCCTCACACATAATGTGTGGGGGTGTACAGTAGCCTCACATTCAGCCTGCTAATGGCTCCCAAATGTGGAGTGAGAGCTGGGGGAGTTGGGGGTGGGGGCTGACCACAGAAACACTCCAGGAGAGGACTTTTTAATAAAAGACCCTGCATGAGCAAAATCCATTTCACCAGGCAGTGGTGGAGTGTTGCCAAGCTTTCTCCTCTACGTCTGTGTCTGCTCTCTCCATGTGGCATGAAAGAATGTGGGTGTAGGTGTCCACCCGTGCGCTCGAGTCCACCCCATTAATAAAACAGTTAAGTGTTTGACACACGTTGCGTTTCTCATAGGGATCCACACGCTGGGTTTTTCAATCAAGTCACTTTACTGCTTTTATCACGGAGGCTTAAGACTAGAGGCTTGGGGTTCGGGTTAAAAGTCATAGTAAGCTGGGGTATTGGTTCGTGTGTGCGCGTGTGTCTCTTTCTTCAGCGCACTAGTAACAGGATCCTTCTCCTTCACCGACATTCATCTGGACTCAGTTAAGTAGCGCAGATGCTGCTAGTTATCACAACACTGAGAGAGCTAGCTCGCTAATCCATCGCGCCACTGGGCCCACACTCTGATCAAATTAAACCTGGCCAAACAAAAACAAGGCGCACACACACACACACACACACACACACACACACACACACACACACAC
>NW_022280033.1:15437881-15442495 GCF_004355925.1 Anarrhichthys ocellatus | reverse complement strand
ACACACACACACACACACACACACACACACACACACACACACACACAGCTCTGTGAGCCCACAGGACTGAACATCACCAATGGTGTGCCACATTCCTCCTTACCACCATGCAAGGTTTTCTTAAGTAGAGCTGGTAGTTAAAAATAAAATAAGATAATATCCCACTAGCTCAGGCGTCTTGAAAACTCAGGTCTGATTACCTGTCTGACACAATATACACCAGAGTCCATTTACTTTTGTGTGTGTGTGGGAGTAGTTGGGTGGGAAGGGATGATTCAATTGTCTAAATGCTGCCCCACATCAGAGGCCATATGATACGACATAAAAATGTTGTGGGTTTAGGCAAAAAGGAGGGAAAAAACAAAAAAAACAAAAAAAAACAGTGACTTGGGGGGCAGGTGGGAGTGTTGAAGGGTGACAGGCACCACATCTGGAGCAAGCCCTCTGTCTGTGTGTGTGTGTGTGTGTGTGTGTGTGTGTGTGTGTGTGTGTGTGTGTGTGTGTCGAGGGAACTGTCTGTCTATGAAAGCAGGCAGCCTGTTATTTCTTGGCACCAGTTCCCCCAGAAACACTGGAGGCTTTGTCAGAGGCCCCTCTGTGTCAGTTAAGAAGTTGTAAGTAAAAGGGAAAGAGCGAGAGGTGATCAGTGTGTGTAAGAAAGAGCGATTTTATTTATTTTTTTCTTACCCCACCTCAAGTATAAATGCTTGAGCACAATTATAGAGCTGTGAATGCCTGTGCAAAAGAAGCAATGTCTGTCTGAGTTTGCATGTTTGTTGGGGAGTTCGTACCATGTTCAAGGCCGATCTTGTCTGACTGACCTGCGCGTCACCTCAGACGACAGCTTAATGGTTGTGTCCTTGCCACTGTGACAACAATCTAAACATTCTCTGGAACACTTCAAACCACCCAGAGTTTCCCCTGCAGCCCCCAAATCGCTCTCATATGGCCTGAACACAGGGCCCTGTGAGCAGCACGCCGCATGATGGTTTCAACCACGTATAAATATCAGAAACGGGAACCTAGTGTATGATACTGACTCTCAGACCCTTTCTGTGTAGCATGTGTCGAGTTGCTTTTTCTAGAAAATCCCATAAGCCTGATCTGGATCTAATGATGGTCCGACATGGTAGAGAAAGGGATTTGAAGGAGAATGTGCACTGGAGAAACTATATAAAGAAGAATTGACTGATTATACTGACAAAAAACGAAATGACTATGCCAGTTCTAATTGTCTCGTGTGAGAAATGAAAATGTCCTTTCTTGCTACTGAGGTTGTTTTTCCCTGTAAGATTTTTCACAAACACTTCAAAGGACATTATTGTATGTGGTTGAAAGTCAGTGGACCAATGTGTGGCCTTGCTAGATTCTGCAGTGCACTGATGCCTTTTAAACATTCATTGATGTGTTTTTATGAGGAACACGTTGATGGAAAAGCCCAATTTGGACAGAGAGGGTGGCGTTTCAGCCAATGGGATGAAACGCCACAAAGCATCTGATCAAAACAGTTTTCTGGATAATTGTTTTCCAATAACAGAATGGACAAAGACTTGGCTTCTGCTAAGAGAATGTGACAGATTTTAGTTTAAACAGATTTTGGAATTAGCTTTGAGTTTAATCAATAGTGAATCACACAATATATTTGGGATGAGCATGGTTTTGTCTAGTTTCTTGCTTGTTTTACAGATTAATTTTCCCCCCGGTAATGATTTTCCCATGTTTCTATTTATTATATTCATTTGTAGTTTTCTTTATTTTCTTGTTGTGTTATTTAGCATTCATTCATCAGCCTGTATTATGTGGTTTATGAACATTATTTTGAAGACACAAAGCAGCTTCTTATTTCAAGTGCGGTTTGGGTCATTGCTGTGGATAAATAGCACATTCTGTCTATTCATTGCTTTTAGGTGGAAATCTAATCAGTGGGGGATGAGGGTTAACCATTTTTTTTTTTCATGCTTAACTCATCAACCGTGGAAATCTACAACATCGAGTTGTCAGACCTACTGCAGCAATGATGCCGCTGTGATTCTGGCTCTGATAACGAACAGATGTTGAACTCACACTCTTTTCTCTCTCTCTCTCTCACTCTCACTCTCTCACACACACACACACACACACACACACACACACACACACACACACACACAACCGCACAGAGCAAGTCCTGCGAGCAGGCTGCAGGTGTAGCACAGCTCACATCGTGAGCACCATTATCACGTACAGGTCAGTATGCAAACATATGTAGTTCTGCCGTGCCGTAAAGGACAAAGGGAAAGTCATTTACAGAACGGTTCTACTGTTGGTCGACTTTTCTGTTTTTTGGCTTACTGTACAGCCGAGGCATGCACAGTGGGGTCTGTGTCTTCACTACTATGGTATGTCAGCTGGTGCATTCCCTGCTGATGTGTATCTCCGTGTATTTACATAACGGAAATTGTCTCTCTCTTATCGCTCAAGGAAAGAAAAAGAGCCCGAAACACAAGAGAGACAGACGGAGAGAAAGGTTGAGAGCTGTGGCCATAATAAAAAAAAAAAAAAAAAACAACTTGGTGACTAATTGGCCAACACCCCTTTTAATGAGTGTTTGCCCCTTGGTTAGACACATTAGGAGGCTGTTAAGGAAAATAAATAGAAACAGAATGATTGCACGAACCCCACACAGCCCGTAAAACAGAGTTCCTCCAGCACATGCCACTTAGACCTCACTGAGGTCAATTGCAGTGACAGACACCTGCATGCCTACTGCTCGCCATGTCTGCAGTTACTGATGTGCCACTGTTTATCAGACTGCACAAATGTGTTTACATGTCTGTTTGTGGGCGTAAATCTATTTTAGAAAAACCCAGAGGAATCAGGAACAGCTGATGTTAATTACCTCAGCGTTTCAGCCCGAATCCTCTGCAATTTTGGTGAAGCGAAACACAACAGCACACAAATACGACAGTCAGTCAGTCAGACATAAGTCAGACGACCTGGATCCTACTTAGCTGCAGTTGGATTTGTAAGTATGCCGTTTGCATACATTTGTATAAATACCGGCTCACATGAGAGCTGATGAACCACACAGTATGCAGGCCCATGTGGTGAGTGTCTGTGTGTGTGCGTTTTAATAGCGCTCTGATTGGAGACAGATGTAGGCCGACACGCAGAGGTAGCGCATAATCACTCTGAAATGGAGAGCATTTGGAGAGAGACAGGAGAGGGGAGGGGGGGTAGGGGGAGTCAGAGAAAGAAATAAAAACA
The DNA here is from genome assembly GCF_004355925.1 of Anarrhichthys ocellatus. Classification (NCBI taxonomy): domain Eukaryota; kingdom Metazoa; phylum Chordata; class Actinopteri; order Perciformes; family Anarhichadidae; genus Anarrhichthys; species Anarrhichthys ocellatus. The sequence goes on along the minus strand of NW_022280033.1, from coordinate 15,439,249 downwards.
CGTTGGGCGAGAGGAGGCCAAAGGAACGGAGACGGCGTCCTGAACCCGTCTGAGAGGACGGGACAGTGGAGGCAGGAAGATATGTGAGGCAGTATGCCACGGTACGTGTGTGTGTGTGTGTGTGTGTGTGTGTGTGTGTGTAATTCAGTGTGCCTGGCCGACAGCCTTGACGAGGTGATAAAAGCTTGTTTCCTATAAACACTAATGATGTTCATTAGTGAAGACCTGAGTGGGCCCACGGGGCAACACAAAGTGACTGTGTTTGTGCGTCCCTGTGTCAGTCGGGTTGTGTGTGCTCCTGGACCTCAATCCTGTTAAAGTGGCCGTTACAAGTGCCCATCCTGGTGTCTAATTGCTGGTGTAATTGTCCTGACCCAAGAGGTCCACTGGTGTTTCTGAAGGTTGCAGCTCACCGGGCCTGCTAAGTGCTCAGTGCTGCCTGGCTGCATATCTCACTCAGTGACCACAGAGAATGCCGCAGCTTAACAGTGAATCCTCTTCCAGATGCCATCAATATGCTTCATATTATAAGCATCTAATAATCTAATCAGTCAATGGATTTGAAGCAATATTGTATGAATTTAAAGCTGGGATAGGCAGTATAGTTTTGGTGTCATTAGGCAAAAAACTAACCCTTCAGCATCTGTTAATTAAAGTGGTCTGAGTGAAAACTAGGCTTCTGCACCTTCTCTTGGCTCCGTTTTCAGGCTTTAGTAAATCCTATTGGTGGCTTTACAAATGCAGATGCCCTTACACATTACTTCAGTGAAACCCTGATTCAATGGTGGAATATCCTGCAGGAAACACTGCTATTCCAGCATTTCAACAACTGCCTGCACTGTAAAGCAGACTTATGGAAAAGAGAGTCTGACGATATCTACGAAGCGGTTCAGAGACGGAGAGAAAATGGTGCTATTAGTTTACAAGTTAAAAGGTTACATGGTTTTCATTGTACAACAGGGTTGCACAATAAAAATTGTAGTGCTAAATAGGAAAGAAAACAACTTAGCCGGCTGCAGACCGTTACCGTGAGCTAGCCGCAGTCAGCTGAGCAGTCAGCTAAACTACAAGCAACATTTTCTCTTCATCTCTTTAATTGTTCAGCCCTCCAATACAAAAACATACTATCAGCTTCTGGTGCTTTAATGCGTACCACACCACATAGAGTGAAGAGCAGAGGCGAGTCCCGTCCTGTGAAGGCCACAGGAAAGGACTGGTCTTCACTTAGACAGGGCTAAAATAAAAACCCTCAGATATGAAACAAAAAACCCTTCCTGAATCCCTTAACCCCCCGCTCAATCCAGCTGGAGGGCTCTTGAAGAGAGAGAGAGAGAGAGAGAGAGAGAGAGAGAGAGAGAGAGAGAGAGA
>NW_022280033.1:15406093-15437871 GCF_004355925.1 Anarrhichthys ocellatus | reverse complement strand
AGAGAGAGAGAGAGAGAGAGAGAGAGAGAGAGAGAGAGAGAGAGAGAAAACAAAGGTGGCTGGGTAGGTATGTGCCGGACAAGGGGAACTAGTGTGCATTTAGCCCCCTTTCCAGAGTGTTTGATGAAGAGCTAAACTGAAATGCTGGACTTGTTTTTTCAAACCATTATCATCATCTCCATGACAGTAATTTCACCAGGAGGACATTTTCTTTGTTGATAAATCATTACAGGTAACACGTATGGATGAATAGAGACATTTAAAAAAAAGGGGGTTTATTAAACTGTCAACAGGCCAAAAGAAATACATACCTCTAGTGGTGAATCACAGAGAAATCTCCGGAACTGTGGAGGGAGACAGAGAGAGAAACAGTTAGTTCTGTGGGTCACCAACTCTTTTTGAAAAGGTTTAAATGAAAACCATACACCACTCCTTTGCTTTCCTATATAGCTTATCCCTCCCTGTTTTTCCCCTCACTCGGGTGTCACATATAAAATGCAGCCCCCCCCTCATTCATAAAGGGGCATAAAAGCAAAAACTGTATTTACACAAATGAAAACATTTAGCCTATCAACTGAGGCTCACAATCCAGGGAGGACATATAGTGACGGCTTAAATAATCAGCTTTGTCGTCAAAACAGCCTACCTCGAAACACACTGCAAAATGCACATGAGATACCAATTACTGGGGGACTTTATGTCTGTGGAACCATTAAATCTTTCTTCCATTCTCTACACATTTTTAGCGCCGGGGGTTGAGAGCAGTGTGTTTACTGACGAGCTGACCTGCAGGACTGGAAGACAAAACGGAGCGCGCTGCCATGTTTCGGGCCGAAACCCGATCTATAATGAGAACCAGCACGGCCACAGCGGCGCAGTGATGGACAGCTTTTGGTTTGCCCCGTCTATCTCACCCTCACGCGCCACACCACAGTTTTCAAGTTCATATTTCACGAGGAAACGCTACAATTCCAGCTCTGTCTTTCATTTGCAGAAATGTTCCGCTGTCTGGTGGTCCAGACAGGAGGCTAGAATAGCAACAAAGTATCATAAACACAAGATAGAGAGATGATACAGATAGGATGAAATAAACAAGGAGGGCATATGAATTATGTTATTACATTATCACACTCTTGTGTAAGGCTGCTGTAAACACTGGGAAGTTTTGTCTTGTTTTTCCTCATTCAAACCAAAGCTCTACTAGCTTGTCTGCGTGATTACTTGTAATTTCTGTCAGCACGGCTGGTATTTGGAATAAAACTAAACTCTCACAGAGTTCTCAATAAATGGATGAATCCAAGTTCACACTGCAGCTCTGTAAAGCCCCATACTGGGACGGATATCAGTCTTTCCCTTTCATTAAAACTAACATGCTCTACAAGTTGAAGAAATTCCTACAAGCACACACCAAAATCCTCCGTGCACAGCAGTACGGCTAGTAATAGCATCGACTGCCGACGCCATGGTTCGATGGGTGGGACAGTCCTGGCCTAGGTGCAACTCAAAATCCTGACAGTTTCCCGAACTCATCCAAAAGAGTGTGTGTGTGAGTTTCTCCGTTTGTCTGCCACAGCTGATATGTGTGTGTGTGTGTGTGTGTGTGTGTGTGTGTGTGTGTGTGTGTGTTGAGGACACTTACGCAGTGCTCTCCAACACGGGGGATGTTTTGGCAGCGAGGGGCTACAGAATGATGCACCGTCGTCTGTCATTTCTATTTTACCTTGGCCTTGGAGCAAACACTTTTCACTACCCATCAAAGTCACCCACTTGAGTTGGCTTCCAGTCATAAAAATGACTAAAATCCACCAAAAATATTAGTGAAGTTCCAGTCAGGAAAATAAGTGACTCTATAAAGTATCAGGATCACGCAAGATTCTGCAAGAAGACAACCAGTGTGCAGAACTTAAAAACAACAGAACTAAAACAATAACAATGCATGCACGTTTTGCGGCTATAAAAGACTCACAATCTGTGCACCCTGCGGTGCCGAAGACGTCAACAAGATGCAACACACCCGTGGGGATGTTGCTCCGACACAAAACAACACGTCGTAAACTGTCATTTTAACCTCACATGCTCCTGCTCAATGCCATAAGGGCCAACTGTACTTGCAAAATATTTACATGCAGTTACTGCAACAGTCCTTGAGCTACAGCTACCCCAGGAAGAACTTGTCTTTGAACTTTTAGCAGTAGTGAAATATTGGCAACTCACTGAATGCAGTTACACTTACAGTATACATATTCTTGCATTTAAATGTATTTTATAAACCTGCTAAACGGGAGTATTTTGTGCACATTTTACACTTTCCGTGACCAATGTGGAAATTGCAATGACTACATCTGTTTAGTTGATAATGATCTCTGCTCATGCAAAAACATGCTTATCAAGCTCCCCACCTGTGTAACCATGCCAGTAAAGACTACTTGTGACTACTGCACGCTGCCAGTTAACAAATTACCAACAGCAATGCCTCCCAATGTGCAATACTGCCAGAGGGCACAAATGAAACTTTTGTTCAAACCTCACAAAAAACTAAATGGCTTACCAACAGAACAACAGCTGCAGTTATTAGATGACATCATTTATGAAGGCCATGAAAGGCCCTGGCTGCTGTGCGTGTGTGGAACTGTGAATCTCCAATCGACTTTGTAGTGAAATGCCGTATTATTTCATTAGACAAGTAAGTGTGTGCGAGTGTTTTACACATTAGAGCCTGTTCATGTATGCAAATGCATACTTGGATGTGTGCTTCATGTTAAGTTCTGACAGCTTGTAGCAGTCCTCGGTCCCTCCTCCTCCTCTTGCACCTTTAGCAGGCGCTGATCGTGGGGGCTGATGGGTAATCATACCAAGAGGAAAGAGAGGCGCAACTTTCCACTGCTGTGTCAACCCTGCTTTGGCTGGGTGAGGCCGCTCTCTCCTGGAGCCTGGCAGGGCTGACCCCTCTCTGGCCACTGACAATCAACAGACCACGCGGCCCAGACAGGCTGACACAGACACTCAAACAAACAAACTCCTTAACACACACACACACACACACACACACACACACACACACACACACACACACACACACACACACACACACACACACACACACACACACACTAATGTGTAGGTGCCGTCACTCAGGCTTGGAGATGGCAAGGGAACGAACATAAATTCTCAGCTTCCCCTTTCTCTCTCTCTCTGCATCTCTAATACAACACCACATATGCCTGTGAACGGAGCCGTGTCCACAGTGCCCTCTGGAATGTTCTCATCTACAACACATGGAGTCCATCGCTTCCTCTCGAACTCTCCCTTTCCTATAGTAAACACTCATCTGTGTACGATTAGAAGGGCAAGCAGCCGTCACAAACACACACACACACACACACGCACAAGCTGTCGTGTCTTCACTCACACACATACGGCACATACAAACACATGCATCTGTTTAAGCCTAATTGCTACTTAGACCTCTCGTCGTCGTGCTCTTTCGCTCAAATGGCTGTACTTATTTTAGTGACTATGTGCCTGATTTGCCTCCATCACATTAAGAAAACAACCCCTTTCTTCCTCTGTTCACCGAACATTTGCTGACTAGATATGTGTTTGTTTCAGTGTGCAGCAGAGGAGCTGCAGGATCCTCGCCGCAGTACACAGATCAATGAGGTAAATACAAACAAAATACTTAAACTCTGCCATAAAAGGAATGTTGCTTATTGAAAGTTTAATTGAAGATCTTGTTATTGTGCATAACCATGTTGCAAATAGCTTTGTAGGCACTAAGAGCCAAAATGTATTTTCCTCGTTCATTTCTTCCATCTTTAATGACACATTTTATTGCCATTTCGCAGCTTTTTCCATATACTTCTTTTTTTCCATGCATCTTGGTTAAGGTCCCGGCCATCAAGAAGAGTAAATACAGATTTAACAGGATTTGTTTTCCTCAAAATGAATGCCACATGTGCAGGAACTCAGAGTCACGGCTCAGCAAAACAGTTAAGACCACTAAGTGTGAGTAAGAGTGTGTGCGTGTGTCTGTGTCTATGTGTGTGTATGCATACGTGCGTCTAAATAGTTGCTTGTTTGTGCTTCAACTCTGTCAGGAAACCATGATTGGTTGTGGAAGGAATAATGTCTGGCTCCCTTCCAGTCCTGGTATGACGGGAAATGCATAGATCCTTAAACAAACAAAGTCAGTCCCCTTTAGGACATCCTACTGTCTAATGGTAGTACAATTTTGGCAGGGTAATTGAACTACAATCTCTTCTATCGCCTGGCTCTGAGCCAGGCTGACGGCATTCCACATTCTGTCCCAAGGTAGTACTTTAATGGATTAATAAATACCTCAACAAATACTAAATGACCCAACTTCCTCGGTAGCAGCAGCAGGCATAGAATGGCATGGCACCAAAATGTGCCATCACCACATCGACAATGTGTTTTCCATTTCTTTATGAATGCCACAGGCCACAGAAGCTCCGAGCTTCTGGGAAGACAACGGAGCTTGACGGGCAAGAAAATAAAATCAGTAGTGTTTCCTACTGTGGGCTCAGGAGTGGCTGCCACAATAGTGAGTCCAACAAAGGGGGATATAATAAAGACGAACCAAGGAGAGAGGACGGCATGGCAACTCCAGTTCTAGTATTAAGGATAGAACAGAAGAGGCACTTTATAGAGGCCGATCCCAGGAGGATGGAAGCCTTGAATATATCTCAATATACAGTTTCATCACAATATGATTCCATTGAACAACAATAAATTACCATATTGAATTATCGCTCAGCCCCAACTGCAATGTAGAGTCCTGCATATACCATTTCCTATGGTAGAGATGTCAAGGTGAATTACAATGAATGTACTACAGGAGTAATTAACCCACTCTGTGCTTTGACACTATAATACATTCAGTCAGTATACAACTTGGAAAGTCCATCAATAAAAAAAAATAAATAAAAGACTATTTTCAGACAGCGGTGTTTGTGCAGCCCCACACCTTTCCTTTTTTCTTTTTTTTTTTTTTAAAGCTATTCCTCTAGTTCTTGAACCCATCTGATCCCAGTACAGTTATAAACCTGAGGTGCACACACAACACGCACAAACACACGCTCCCTTTAATAGAGCTGGTGTTATGGCACTAGGAAAGAATCTGCCACAGTCTGCCCAATCTGACAGCTTTTATTATTTATTAATTACCTTGCTTTTACAAGCTGGAGAATTCAAGTAATTTACTGAGGCCTGCTGGCAGGAGGGTGGAGGAGGAGGTTGTTTTTCCAGCCCTGAGGGACAAAAGGCCCTCTCAGGTTGGTGAGCATGTCCAGCAGTTATACATCCTGATTAGACTTTATTTTCGCCTGTTTTATTCATATGTAAAGTGGAGAAATGCAGGTCTGTGTATATATTTTATAGTCCAATTTACTGAGACTTATAAAATAATTTTCAAACTTTATGAATCTCTAATTGGTGATGCCCATTCTTATTCATTACTAGACAATACTTCTCATTCACTGCATGAACTAGTGAACTTATTCTCTCTGTCTTTTATAGAGTTTAAAGTTCAAAGCATTGCGTGCAGAAAAACATTTTTATAATTATAATAATTTATCGAGGTCCAATGAATGTTGCAATTCTCCGAATAGCATGCACACTGTGATGGACAGTGGGATGAACTGGTTGATCCAGGTGCAAAGACTGAGACGACAACAAATAAACAAAGAGATTAGTATCAAACTGGATTTCCCACAACTAGGGATTACTTCCATTACAAATTAACCTGTCAATAATTACAACGATCACTCACTTAGAGGATTATTTAGTCTACAAAATCCCAGAAAAGTCCAAGTTGACATCTGAAGAGTGCTCGTTTCACCAAACAGTCCAACATACTAAGGACTAAAGGTCCAGTGTGTAAGATTTAACTGGAATATAATATTCATCACTATGTTTCTATCAGCGTATACACTCCTGCAACTGAAAATGAAATTGGTTGTGTTTTGGTAAGCTTAGAATGAGCCATTTATATATCTACGTACATACGGAGCGGGTCCTCTTCACAAAGTCTGCCGTGTTGCACCGCCATACAGACATTTCTACGTTACCTGAAGGCCACCGAAGGTTCTCCGACACGTTTGGAAAGTGAGCGGTGCGTGGATGGGTATTCAGCCTCACCGTAGATGCCACTAAATCCTACACATTACTACTTGAGATTTAAAAACGACTTTAAATTTGAAAAAGCAGCAAGGTGCTGGAACAAACATGTGCAGTAGTGCCCTACAGTAGGTGCAGAATAATAATCATGCAGTACCTCGCTCTCACTACAATCGCTGGGGTCATCACCGTGAATGGCCATCTGGTAGCGGGCGTACAGCGCCACCGACTGCTGATAGGACGCTGTGAATTGAGGGTCCTCAAAGTTGACCGGCACTAGCCTCACCTTCAAGCACAGGGTGTGGAGGGAAAGGAGCAATAAGGTGGAGGGAGGTTTTATAAGGGTTGACAATCAATAAAAGGACGGTGAGTTGTTAGAAAATGAAATCTTTTTTTAAAACAACAAGAAGAAAAATCATAGGTGCTTTGGAGGACTTGACAGTGCAGGATTCAGCAGAGGTTTTAAACAGTCTTATACACGTGTTTTGGAATCTTAGGGTTCACATCAGTCTCCTAGTCCTCAAGGCAAACTTGTCCGTTTTTGAGTTTGAGACTTGATTCAGACTGCTGTGCACAAAAGACACATGAATGAGTGAAAACAATAGGATTCTAGGAGACTGAAAGTGTGTTTTCAAAATGATAAAGTGACTTGAAGATGAGGCCAGTGCACCGCCCAGCTTTTACCGCAGATTTGAAGATAATTCAAGACTCAACACAGCGTCAGAAGGTCCGGAGCAGCAGAACAGCCAAAATCGTGTCTCCATGAATCATCCCAGACAGACACATTGACACTCTTCCATCACTACAGTCTCCTCTCAAGAAAACAGGCCGCACGCACAAAGACAAGTAAAATGTCATTACTGCAGTGGTAATGACATTAATCCTCAAACTCAAATGCGGTTCCAGTTCAGACACAACTATGACATATCTGAACTATGGATGGAGAGGGTTGAGCTGACGAACCCCCCCCCCCCAAAACAGCTCAAGACTGACTAACAGCTCAGACACCTGGAGAAACACTGCTCTCAACCACAACGTATGGAAACATTTTCCCCTCCTATACACATACGCTCTCTTTAATATGAACACATTAACTTATTCTTCATTCATACAGGCATTTTGTTTATTTCCCCTCGATTTTTAAACCGTTAAGATGCAGCAAAGTTTAAGCGCAAATCAAGTTTTCCGTGTCATACAGTTTGATAACACAGTCCATTACCTACTGTTCATTCAGATTCAACCCTTATGCATCACTCGGGACTATTTCAGCTTTTTTTGATCATTTTGGCTGCGTCGATGCATATGGCATACATTTTGGCAAGGGTGTAAATGTTGTTTAACCTCGTCTCCTATAATAGGTCTATCGTAAACACTAACCAAAATACAGAAAGATCTTGATGTTGATTAAAAGATTTAACTAAGTTAAAGCTTTAAAAAAAAAAATGATATCACTAGAGCAACTTGTTTAAAGGGTTAAATAAATCAAAAAATGATATTCAATTGTTAAATATTTTTTCAACAAAAACTACCAACTACCTGTGTTGCGTTTGTTGAAAAAGTAATCACATCCTGCACTTACAATAAATGAATTGTTGAGGCAATGATACATTTTAGTCCATGAGATGATATAAAATAACCAATATAACTTATTCATAAGAAATTAGAGCAAGATAAAATGCTTTTGATGCCTTTGTAGGTAACCCAAACTTGTCGACCCTCTCCCTCCCTCCCTGGGCACCCCTTGAGCAGGTCGACCTATGCCCCCCACCCTCTGACCTGGCTCTCGGAGGGTTTGTCAGGAGGGTCCTTGTGAATGGCCATCTGGTAGAGTTTGTACACCTGGTAGGAGCCGTCGAAAGAGGCTTTGAACTGCGGGCTAGGGGGACTGGAGCGCACTAGCCTCACCTTCAAAAAGAATACGGGCAGACAAAGGTTAACATCAAAAATGGAAAAAAGTACAGAGAATAACATCAGTGGAAGATATTGTCACAAACCAAAGAGAAATAGTGTGAGGAGAGTGGGGAGGGAGAGAGAGACCGACACAAACACACCCTCTCCGGGCCGCGTGACACGCCCTGAAGATTTTACAGACAAAATGGGGACATTTCCAGTTTGACAGTTGTGTTACTCTTCTTTAGTAAATATCCTTGTGTTCACTAATAACAGCCATTGGTAAGCATAGCTGTAGCTTGATGGGAAAACAAGAACGATACAAAGAGGGTGCGTTGTGTCCGTCTCCACACAAAAACAGCAGCTGTAACTCAAAAGAACAAGAACGTAACTAGCATGTGCTGTTGTGGAAAACTCAAGTGCTCGTGGAGGTCCTCAAAAAGAAGAAATAACCATTAGCCTTTTGACTTTCTGTCTTCCCCTCATATTGTGCATATGAACCCATTTCCAGTGCTTCACCATGTCTTCTGAGACTTCCTTCTTGATCCTGATCAAACCCGAATAGAAATGACAGTGTGCAGAGGTCCTTTGATGACTTGTCGGGAGACTATATAGAGATATAGATAATATACATGGGCTGATATGTTATTGCAGACGTACCGTATCGATGTATATTTGGGCCGATAAGGAACATAAAGTGCAGCATAGAAATACCGAACTAGGTTTCAGGTCATTTAGACAGTTTCACCAAGTCTGTCCACCAGAGAGCATTGATAAGTAAACCGTAAAATATCCAAGTCGCTATATATCTTGGTCACAATGTCTGTCGTGTTTATGGTAAAAAAAGAAAAAAAATCCTATTGGCTGATATCCTCAATACACATATATCAATATGTGCATTGGCTTCAGAAAGTGAGTATTGGTCAGGCTATAATAGTGTCTACGGATTAGTCTTGAAATACTTGTGATGAGCAGAACACACATTGACATGAATCCAAGTTCAGCTAACATAACCCTAGTAAGTAAAACAGCAAAAGTTAGCAAATACATTAATAAGTCCATAGACGTGAAAGCTGCATACAAAATAAGTAAATGTTTGCAGTGCTATAAATCAATGTTAACTGGGAGAATAAGGAGAAGCATGTGATATAAAGACATGTGGAAAGGAAAACTGTTGTGCCGCTACACCCTCCGGCCCCATTTAATTAACCGTCTCTCGGTTTGGAAGCTTTTGTTGGCCACGGAGGCTGTGCCATAAGAATCCCCTGGACGGACAGACTGGAGGAATTGAACCTGGGGGTTTGTTTGAGTTGGACCCGAGTGGGTTTCTCTCATATGTCCACTTGGCAGCCACATCTTTAGTCAAACAGACACGTTGGGCCTCTTACATAAAAAGGACAATGCTGAAGTTCTGTCCTTTTTTAATTTCATTCTAAATCTAGAGATATATTTTGAAAGGCTGAAATCATTTGTGGCAAAACACCACTGTGGCAGATAGTGGACAGCATGGAAATGAAATTTTTAGCAATTCTCATAACGGTCTTGAAATGTAACACTAGCAGTCTGACACCGCTTTATGAACGTTCAACTAAAGCAACAGACTACCAGTGGCTTTTCTTTAACTTTAATTCAACTGAAAGATCATGGTTTATCAAAGCTTTAATGAAAGATGTGTTGCTCTGAACACGGATATTCAACACCTTGAAGAACACCGTTACAAAGTATACAATAGAGGAGCCAATTGATTGTAGAACCAATGCCTGCTATCAATAGATTTAGAAGAAAACACTATGAAAGCATGAGCAGAGTGTGGAGACAGTAGAAGACTCGAGAGGGGAATGATGGCTCGACAGTTCCAGAGGTGTTCCAGAGGTGCCCGAGAGGCTCTAAATCACGATGGCACACTGACCCCTGGTGGTGGTCACTGGACCTCTCGTTCAAGACAGTCCAAAAACATTACTAAACATGATCAACGCTCTCCCAAATCCAAAAACCAGAAACTCATATTGGTGATGTCATTACGTTATTAAGTGTGGAGCTGCTCCATAGACAATGAATTGGTAAAGATATTATAAATGACACAGAGTGCAACAAGGGTAATGTTCTGAGTTTTTGGTACATTTCCTGTTTTTTTAACTCACAACACTACAATAGAGTGAAGCTCATTTGGATTTTTTAAATAAAATAAACATTCTGTGGGTCTACAAAATCAGTTTCTCATTGATTGTTTACCGAGCGGTTCGACACTTTATACTTTAAATGTGAGACTAACTTCTCTGGTTTCTGTTTGTGAGAGAGTAGCTCATGTTCACAAATACGGATTGAACTTTCCAAGGCCATGGAAATAACATAATTGGATTATAAGTTTAGGTGGTGTTCCCCTTTAAGGCCAGGACTGAGGTAACTACCGGACTGCGCACACAGTTAATCTAAACTCGTCTGTCCTGTTGCTGTGACTTATCTCTTTGCTATTACTTCAGTAGTAATATGCTCCTCCAAGGTGCTGGACTCTACACACCAATAACGGTAAGAGAGATACGGCAACTGAGCAGTAAGAAAAGGTGAGCCGCATTTCTTCTTATCCATTTCCTGTCTAAATGTACTTTCAAAAATGTCCTATGTATCATGTAGAGCATTCTCATCAGTCAAGATATCTTTATCAGATGTGTGTATGATGAAATTGAGCTGCTACTACATTTAAATGCTCTACCGTCAACAGATATCTCCTGGTACTGGTGTGACAACCTCTCAAAGCCTGCAGCTCCGTCAATAGTAAGTCAACAGAGGCCCACCGCTCTGCAGCAGATTCACTCAACTGCTTATCATCCAAATTGTCCTTTAGCCACAAATCTGATGCAGCCTATAGCCACATGTAATAAACAGCATCTCTCAATTATTCCACTTGTAAGACGTGTCATTAACCTCCCTTTGCACAGGACGACCTTGTGTTCATGCCCACTTAGTGAAAATGGAACCATAATTGCAGGCAAACAAATGAATCCAATTGGAAAGAGCTGACTGGGAGAAGGTCTTGCCGGTCTAGTCTCAGGGGCTACAAAGACAAGAGACAGACACCGCCTGGTTCCTCACTGCATCTGGCTCAAATCTTGGTCAAGACCAAGAATGACGTTACTCTACCAACCTTAGCTTGAGGCCTTCGCCAGAGCTCTTTCTACACCGTTCTGCCCCAGCCAAAAGTTCATTTCCAGGTCCTCTCATATCGGCTGAGCTGGGAGCTGTGGTCTTAATGTCGTCCGCAGGGTAACGCGACCCAGTTTGTGTGGTGTGCCTGTCATTTGGGTGAATTTTAAACTGGGAAGAAGTGGTTTTTCCACTCTGCTCTGGCCAGCTATCCTCTCTGCACACATAAACACATGGTGAAGTCACTGGAGCTGGGGAAGAGGGCTCTATGAAACCATATTTTCAGGCTAAGTGAATCCAAACATTATGGAGACAGAGAGCTCAAACAAAAACACGATTTCCTAATGATAGCTGGAATCATCCCAACTGGCTAATGTTTATTCCAAGTCCCATAAAAAAGAAGAAAAAGAAAGTACCTACTCCATATTTCTGCTTACCTCAAGGCAATGAGAAGAGTTGTCAGGCAATGACTCACTGATGAAATCTTCCAGGGGTTTGGGTTGCTTGGTCAGTGCCGGAGTGGGTGGAGTAGGAGAGACAATGGAAGAGCCCCCATCAGCGTGTTGTCTAATCTGCTCTTTCTGAAGACGTCGCTCCTTTCTTAAGTCTCTGGCCTTCCGACATGGCGGCCGACCGGGATCAGCACCCATCCCTGCAGCCCAGACAGAAGAGAGGAGGAGGAGGGGGGGGGGGAATTGTCAAAGCTTTCCAAATGTACTCGTTTTCAAAGCATTGCCGTACAATCAAAATGTACTGTGAAGAAGCAAGAAGACGAGTGTTACGCATCTAAAAGCCAGAAACCAACCTCCGCTATGCAGAGGAGGAATTGTAATAAGCTGTAAACTCATATCTCATTTGAATAGACTACTTAAATGCCTTTATACAAGCCCTGTAAAGGCAGAAGTCGGGTAGTAAATGCATTATAAAGAAACAATATCCTGGTTGACAATTTGATTTGGCTGGCAAAGAATTTACTCAAATGAAGATTGTTTTTAAGACCTCCGGTTTTGAAAGCATTTAAAAACAAATTAGCCGTCTCTGCGAAATCCTCAGGAATGTTAATAGTGCTCTTATCAGTGAACATTTGCGACAGTCACATCTGGAAAGCTCTGATTGCACGCACCACGTGTGCAAAGTTACAAAATTCAAGAGGTGCGAGAGCAAGTGCCTTGCGCGTAGGCCGTAATAACGTCGGTTTCTAGCGTGCACACCTCGCTACGGCGAGTATGAACTAAGCTTTAGGAATAAGACTAAACACAGAAGTACGAGAGGTGGGAGCTTCAAGCCGCTGGTATTGAGGAGTCTCAAAAGAGTGCAGATTTCTGCCTGCCTCTCTGGGCAGATTGGCTGCCATGTTTACTTTAGTGTGCCCCCCCCCCCTGCAGAAGACAGTCTCAACAGAAAGGTCTTTAGAAGTCATTTTCTTGATTCCCTGCCTCAATAGACTTTAGCTTACATCATTGCTTAGGAAGCTATAAAACAATATGATCTGTGCAAGCCCAAAGGGTTAGCTGCTAGCTAGTGTGCATCTATAAGAAAAGAACAGAAGAAGCAGAAACAGGGGCCATAATGAATCCATGGGTGTTTTTTCTCTAAAATGACAGAAATACCAGATCTAAGCTGCTGTGGCACATGAATGAGTTGCTCTGCTCACCATTTAAAAAAGGGTGTTACTAGCAGAAGACGCACTTTCTCCCTTTTTCTCTCTCAACAAGAGTAACATTAACATTCTCTGAAGCAACTGAATCTCCCCTAGTTTCCCTCTCTTTGCCCCCCTCCTCCTCCTCATCATCATCCCACCCCCACCACCTTCTTGGCTCTTTCTAAGCCCCCGCAGCTCTCCGGGCATCCCATGTCAACAGTTTACACGCCTACATCCTGTTTGGAGCAATAAGGAAACGAGAGCCATTTCCTGCTTGTCTTATTGCCAGCCGCCGCCATCAGCTCGCTTACCAACTTTCCCCTGTGTCGACGTAACGGGGAAGATTGGGACACCTGGTCCTGACGAGGAGAGAGGGAAACTCTGGCACTGGCCACGCGTCACTGGAAGCGTTCAGCTTCAGCTGACTCAAACTACTTCTTCTACTGTTAAGGTGCAGCGTCTGTCTTGTGAATAGTAAAAACAGACGGGAAGTATTTGCAGATTCTGGCTTATTTCATGATTTATCTTCAAACCCTGATTTTGAATGTATAGGGTGAACTTGAGGACTACAGCAACAGCAAAATATTCTAGTATAATGTAACTAAAGTTCTTGGGAAACAATTTGTTTCAACTTGTGACGCTAGTGAGGTCGGAGGGTTTTCCTCTCTCGGAATAGACGCGACAAAGTCAAGACAGACCGGTCGCACAGAGTCTGGACTGTGTTCGTCTCACACACACCGTCTCAACCACAAACACATCAGCCCTGATCCACGATTACTCTGTCCACGTGCCTCTCCTCCCTCCTATTACACTCTCACTACACACACACACACACTGATACACTTTCTCTTGGTCTTGCACAAACAGACACAGGTACTCCTGAGGACAGCATATGCAGCCGCGGTGAAGATAAAGTCTGACAGATCAGTTCCTGTGGAGGACACATACTCCCGCTCCAGCAGTTAGCACTTCATAAAAACCGTGACACTCTCCCTCTCCCCCGAAATCTGTCTAGAATTGTGATATACTTGCTTTCTTGCATGTAAACACATGGTGACATTACATGAATTTACTGTGGGAGGACGATGCAGTTATCCGAGAGCAGCCACTAAAATATTAACATGGTGCTATGCAGGGTCATATTATAGAAACTCTGGGAAACTGTACTCTCTGTACAAATAATCCCTCTCAATCACCACGTATGACCTCCTATAAGTGTGTGGCACCGTCTGTATCTACACAGACTCTGCCCTTTGCCTACATTTTCTTATTTCTCATATTTTATTCTCTTATTATTTCTTCTGCGTTGCGGACGTTTCTGGGCATCAGCAAAGAGCCTTTGGGCCCCACGTGGGCATGTAACCCCCAGCCAATATCAGCACACAGGGTGTGCAGCCTGTTCTCGATTCCCAGGTCCTCGTCGTCCGATACCGAGGCCCAAGGCACCCTTAGCACGGTGTTTGACGAACGGGTTGTTGCATCGCTGTGTGTCTTTATGCGTCTCTGCTGTGTGCTGCTATAGTTGCCTAAAGCCCTTACCCTAGAAATCACTTTGTAATAAAATGATTTTAAATGATAAGATTTTGATCATCAATTATCACTGACTAGCTCCCTGGGGTTTACTCCAACACACACACACATTGATAAAATACTGAATTTCAAGAACACAAATGCATGTATGCAAGTCTCACTACTTGCGAATCCATAAAAAGCAGATCCTGGGACAGCTTTGCAAAGCACAGCATTCCATATGTACCTCTGTATCTGTTTACCTCTGGCTTTGCGCACGCTATATGGAAATGGAGAGCCATGGTTTCTCAAGCTAGAACTGGAAGCTGCCCAAAGCTATAAAGCGCTCCGGTCATAAAACTCGAGGAAAGATATGTCCAGGTGTTTTCTGTCGGAGGTGAATAAGGGGGGAGCGGAGGACCGCTGATCCAACATAGTAAATCCTACCTGCTTCCTCTTTGCTAGCCTTCTGACTAGGCGTGTTATTTCTGACAGTCTGACGAAGAGGACTGTGGTGCTGACACAGGTGTGAGAACAGGAAGACACTGGCACCGCTGAAAGTTTTCTCTGCGTGTTTATGTCTGCCTCTGGGTCGACCGGTGCCAACGCTGAGCTTTCCTGCCTTCTGATTAACAAGCGCGTTCTCATTAGATGTTTGAGAGGGAACAAGCGGTCGCGGCCTGAAACATGAGCAGTTGTTAGAAGTTCTGCTTCCTGTGTCTAAAAGGAGTTTATTATCTCCTCACTGCGAGCGTTATTAATTCATTACCGCGCGTTGGCTATGAACATATCCTGGACTGGAAAGTGAGGAGGGGAACATGACAGATAAGCCAAAACCGGACACACTCCTCAAAACACAGTGGAGTATATCACAAGGTGAACAGTGACACACTCTGGCGAGCAATGGTGCTGCAGCTATAGTTGAATATCACAGTGGCAGTTTTGCTTATGATTGTGGTGAATTGTCATTTAAGCTACCGTCACCACTTTAAAGTGGGCCCGACTGCAGTTTCAGAGAATATCAGACATCTTAGATAAACTATTTTTTTTGGTAGGTGCAGTAGGACCGCAGTAAAAAGCAGGTAACCAATCCCCGTTCTGTGTTACTAAATGCAGCTGCTGGAATGTCGATCAAAAGGTGCGCTCACACCAAACACGGCGCGAATTTGGTGTGAACACGGCATAAGGCTGCATGGACCAGCGTACATTTAACATTAGTTGTATTAAGTTCATTCATTCATACAGGGCTAGTGCTGCTGCAACGATAATCATGATTTATTAATCTGTCGATTATCGTTTCAATCAACTGTTTTGTAAGAAAATGGTGAAAAAAGCATGTTAAAATGTGTTAAATGTGCTTGTTTCATTCAACAACAGTCCAAAACCCAAATAGTTTCCACTTACTCTCAAATTTCAGTAATAAAAGCTTAAAAATTCCGACATTTCAGAAGTGTTGATAAGTGATTATGAAAATAGTTGCTGATAGTTGATGAGTATTACCAGTGAACCAGATTTCTCACCTGGTTTAGGAGCTGCGGCTGTCGTTCTCTCATCCGCGACGGACTCCGGATCCTTTCTTGACGTCTCCGAGTCGGCAGGAGCGCCGTCCGCTACCTCCTTCTGAACTTCCGTGATGGCGGGACACTCCGGTAGCTCCTTCTGAATGTCGGTGATTGCGGCACGCTTCACTTCGGAGGGGCAGATGCTACTCGGCTCCCGTGGACGTGCTTCGTCACACACGGAGTCCATTGGCTCACCTGACAGGCACAAAAATTTGCTCACACCAGAAAATGCGTACTACTTAGCCACAGGGCCAAAACTGTTTGGAGCTTGTGCCGAGTTCCAACCATGCACTCTGATGCACGTGCAGTCCAATAGTGTTGGCTGCTGACTGCTGCCTTTTTCCACTTTTTTCATGTATGTTTTGTATACAAGTACAGAGAAATGTATCAGACAATACACATGCAAACCGTACAAAAATGAATACACTCTCACCGTCATCCTGTTCTTTCGGTAGTTCCCCGTTGGAAATGAATTTGCTAATCTTTTTCAGGACTTTCTTGTGGGACTTGGAAGGCTGGAATTTCGGTGCATGACATCTATACAGGGAGCATAAAAGGTTTATGAAGAACACATATTTGTATACATTTCTGTTGTTATACAAGTATCTAATAGATCATTTAATACATCTATCAAACTATTATGGGTCATCCTCATGTGTTCCATGTTGTCTTGTCCGCTATGAATCCTATGAGAACATGATGGGTGACATTACCTGATGGTATACTGTGGACAGCATGTCTTGTTCAGTTTGGGCTTATAGACGTATTTCCCACTTCTGAAAGAGGAAAGAACAGATTGCCCTCACTAAATACAGATTTAGCGAGCAGGATTCCATGAAGGCAGAGACAACTCCTCACCTTCTCCACCCTCTGTCTATGAGGTCTTGGTAGTCTTGTACAGTCATGGTGTGAGACCACATCCCTGTAGAAAACAAAAGGAACTTTGAAACATTGAATTGATTTTACACTATACATTTCAAACATCCATGAAAGCATGCCATCTCTGAAAGGAAGCTTGATTAACGGATAAAAGAGCCTGAAATAAGAGGCGTGTATGCAAGTAAGGAGTAGTTTGTCAATAAGCTGATTACAGAGTCTGGTGGGGGAGGGGTCCACATTTTTGTTTCAGCTTAAATCACAGTGACCCCAAAAAAGATTACCACAGTTCTCAATGGTAACATTCAAAAAAGTATTGTTTGTGTCCACAGCAGCTCGGATCCTACTTCCCAGGACTGAGGTCTCAGCTCCCCGTTTTAACTCGTGACCTTCTCCTCCGCAGCCATATACACAGTTTGCTCACACACCAAACACTTGATGACAAGACCACTATCAGTTTACATCTAAAACAACCAAGGGAAGTCACTGTCCAACAGTTCACACAACACACACTGAGCATAGCATTCTATGTCCCAGGAGAATGGTGTTCAGCCAGAGACGGCACAATGTGATCCAAAAGAGAGACACCACGACGATGAAGCAGTGAGTGACTGGAGCTGGTTCTAAGGCCGGCAATATTTCCTTTTACAAGATTACACCAGCTTTTACTTCGATCAGACATACTCACCATAATAGTTAACATATCTGATGATACGCAGAGTGTGTCAAAATATTTGGTCTTCCATACGGTGTGTTTTTCCAAATTCGTTGTCAGTTGTGAAGCTACTCACAGTGCATGACATTTACAGTATTTACATCCAGTGGGAGTTTTTCACTGGCATAAAAACTGAACACACCGTACAAAATCACACCAGATGAAACGCATGATAAAACTTTATATAATGTGATAGAATAGACAATTATAAGGGCAGTTCTGAATGTTTGAACTACATTCAAAAATGAATTTTCTGTTATCCACCGACTGAAGACAGAGCAGAACAGAAAGACGGTAACAGAAGGAGGAGAACTTGTATTTTCAAGTGAAAACACCGGTATGAACAAGAGTGAAAGCCAAGAAAATACACAAGATTAATCTTTAATTTATGATCCTTTTGTTGTGTTTACATATCACACATTTATGGCCTCACCACACATGTAGAATATTGTCTCTCAGGAGTTTCTGCTCTATGACCCTAATTTTATGTCCCAGAATTCTCATGACTTCTGCAATTACAGAGCAGTCCAGTTGTCATATGAATTTGAGTATGAAGTACCAATTTTAGAATTCTGTTTTAGGAAGCATTGAGAACGCTCCAAATGGAGTATAAAGGAAGTATGATATATTTAAAACCGTATACATCAAGTGATCATCATCTTAAAAACCTTTAAGAGTTAGTAAATAGGGAGAGGACAGGGCGGGGCCAAACAAATGACACAACAGCCCCAGAAACCTGTCCATGAAAAGGCCTGATAACTAGTCAGGCAGGAAGTCAGACATTAATAAAAGGTTCCAGAGTACACATGAATCATGCCATCTGAGTTTCATGCACGTGCAACAGCTGCTATCATCACGGCACAGGCGAGCCTTTCCATTGTTCACACCTGATCCGTGTTTCAGCCTCCCCTGAGGCGTGACAGACACAGTAACACAGAGGGGGCGCAGATGTTGTGCTCTTTAGTGGGGGGGGGGGGGGGTCACATTTGCTTCGGACCCCAACAACACTGTTGATAACATCACTGTACCGATCACACAGAGGAAAACACTATCGCACCCAACACCTGCTTAGAAAAAACCCTGATCATGTAGCTGATAATCTTTCTGATGGTCAGATTTTGCACGTCTTCCCAGTAAAATATAAGCACTACAGTAAGAATTTAGCTGGACCTTAGTGGTTTGAAATAATGGGCTCATTTCTGTCGTCGTAAGTCTCCTGAAAGGAACCTACAGTACAGTCTTACAGCGTTACTGACAGCTGCTAAGAAACACACAGGAAGCAGTCTCACTTCCTCTCGAGATCTCGCCATTCCCACATGATGCAACATATCCAGATTACCACTCTTATCTTAGCTTAGACAACAAGTCTTGTCTGCTGGCTCTGAGCCAAATCGCTCATTGACTGCATTAGGAGCTGCCTGAACCCTAATTATAGTCAACCTGTTTCACCCCTGTTCACCTACTCTGAGTGGCACCATTCAGTCCCACAAGGAAAATCCCTTCCTGTCTTCTTACACAGATGTTTTGCAGTTTCGTCCCACTGATAAACAGAGCTTTTTATGTTCAACGTGTTGTGGGTGTGAAAGTCGGACATTTATTTGAATGACAAGCAGATGCATAAAGAAATATTTTAGTTGTCTGTCACTTTATTTGTGACCAGGCTTTTGAAATGGTATGCGAAGTAAAAAGTGGTGGCACAGCATATGAAGACAAGACATTGTGAGAATTAGGAGGAAATAGAAATGCAAACTGGCGTAGTTAAATGCTCGATCCACTGGCTGTTATCCCTTCAAACAAACCATGGGTTCACTTGGAAGTGAGCCCAGGCTACTGTTCACAACTGGATCAGGGAGAAAGGATCTTCAGGAGCTGGATGAAGATGTTTTTCCATCTCCTTAAACTAAACATAGAATAAAAACACTCCAGCACTTAACCTACAAAATAGGGTTAAAATAACTGATCGAGTCATTGATTGTGTCACTATGCTTTTATCTCTGATGATGCTGCCACAGTAACAAAGCAGCACATTGACATCCAGCTGACATCCAGCACATTCAGTAAACACGCTGCAATCTGTTTACTATCGATCTCATGTTTACTATCTGTGTAAAGTTAAATAGAACCCCTGTCCTCTTACTGACCATCACATCTGAGCTCTCCACACCAAAATGTGTACGTTGAATGCAAGATAGCGTTTCAGCAGGTCACATAAATGTCTCTAGTCCCAGTGTCTCGGATCAAACGAAAGCCAGAGAGCTGCACTTTTGCACGTGAGAGCAACATCCTTAAGTTCTCTGTCCAGCTAGCTTGATGCTAGTATAGATGTTAGCAAGCTAAGCTACTAATATTACCGCGTTAGACTGGAGTAAACATTGTTGTCCAACTGTAGTAATTCAACAAACACCAGCCAAACCTTACTTAATTATCTGACCTCATTTTACTCAACGACAGTATAGCTTTTTTCCCCATGATGAGAGAGTTGGGCTGTAAAATGCTGAAAGCTAAAAGCTGAGTTAATACTAACATGACACTGTCCAAGTACCGTGAGGTGAACGCTAACATACACTCAATTAAATGTAATGTACTGGCCTTGCAGTGTACGTTAAGTACAGCAGATATAACATAATTTACTCATATGTACTGACATTAGGATTACAGTTCAACCCCCTCTCAAAACCAGAGCAAGTAGACGGGGCTAGGTCGTTAGCACCATCCAGTTCAGCAACAACAACTACCAGCTGTGTTTCTTCGCTAACGTTACCGGATAAGACTCTTACCGTGAGAAAAGTTGCCTTCATCATTTTTACAGTAACCACATCGGTAACCGCTATCCCCACCAAAATATTCAACTATAGTGTAAGACTTGTTTCCTGCCATCTTTAACATCGACTCGGATGACAGCTAAATTTGGCAGCAGCAGGAGGCAAGACTGTGGTGCTGTGACTAGCAAACCACGTCCCTATGAAATACGTCACCAGTGCTGCGTTGAGGAAAAGTGGGAGCTTTGAAAACATTTAACAATCAGCCATGTAAGCCTAACCAGACCAGGGCTATTTCTCCCTACAGACACAAGCGACTGCAATGGTTCCCCTAACCACGCGGAGGTCCCCGTGCAGTGGTGGTGTTGTTTTTTTCAAGTTCTTTAATGTTAGAAGAGCCTTTGAGCAGAGGTTGTCCAAAAATGTTGAGCTGTTATTGCCAGATGTGGGAGATATATATGATTGCATGCTGTTCGCCATGGCTTAGAATGTGACTGTCCAGAACAGTAATAAACACCGTTGGAAAGATTTAATATAAATGTATGGAGACGAAGTCTAAGTAATTGTTTTTGAATTAAAAGCAAACAGCATTTCTTAATTTCTAGAGATTCTGTGCAACACTTGTGGGCAGTTGTAAAAATGTTGGGCGTATAGACTCCATTGTTTTTTTTAAGTAAATTATCAAAGAAATTCAACTTGTGCTTTAAAAAAAAAATAAAATAAAATAGATGTCTAGTATTATAACTGTTATACTGCACAAAAGACATTTGAGTTCTCCATTCTTCTAGCTGCGATTGTGCCGTTTCCATAGAGCTACAAGACTTTTATATTGCACCGAAAATCAAGGCCACAATGAGTCAAATGTGACAGGTGCAAAAAAACACAATTGATTGTTAGCATTACAAAATATAAAAAAAAACTGATTACATTTGGTAATTAAATACATCTTTAAACTAAATGCATTTGTAAACCAGGGACAGGATGATGCAGATTTGTCAGTTTGTGACCAATAAAACATAAAATGATGAGAAAAGAACTGTACAGCATATTTATTAAATCATTTGTGCAAAGAGGCAGCAAAGTAAATCTGAGCCAAGATCCAGCACAAACATCGCTTACAGTAAATTACAAAAAGGCCAAGGGAAAGGGGTTTGCATGTAGAAAAATAAGTTTGAAAATCATAGCTGAGTCAGTGATCTTTTTTTCTTACTATAAAAAAAAAAAAAAGACCTTACAGAGGAAAGAGCTTCGTCTGTGTTTGACCTGCCGGATTACATTTCCCTCTCACCAGTCACGTAACAATCAGTCATTGTCTCTGGAGATTGGCATTTGTGTAAAAAGCTGGTTCACAGGTTTATGCACAGGTTGTCCAGTAAAAGTAGCCGTTTTTTCTGCACCGAAATAGTGGATTTACACAGGTGAAGAAGCAGCCGCTTAAAAGTTGAAGTGCTACTGGCAGACCTCTTCATAAACTCTGGGTAGACATCAGTTATCTTCCTTCCCGTTCATGGCTCTTTGGTTGGGCCCCTAATTAAAGCCCCCCCTGGGGGACAGGGAGGTTTTCATGAAGGTATTTCATACTCCCTTGCTCAGAGAAGTCAGCCACAGTGTGCCCTTCCCCTCGAAGGACCCATTTAGTGGTCAGAAGCCCCTCCAAACCCACTGGACCTCTGGCATGTATCCGTGACGTACTGATACCAACCTCAGCTCCTGCAAAATAAGCAATGCAAAATTAACTCATTTTCAAACCAGTGGTAGGTTAGATCCATTTACAAAAGGAATGTAAACCCATGCCTGCTACTGTACACACCTAGGCCAAAGCGGTAGCCATCGGCAAAGCGAGAGCTGGAGTTCCAGAATACACAGGCGCTGTCCACCTGCTGCAGAAACTGCTCGGCTGTCTCTTCGCTTTCTGTAACAATGACATCAGTGTGGGAGCTGCCGTATTTGTGGATGTGGTCCACGGCGTCCTGCATGCTGTCTACCACCTCAATGCAGCACTCCAGGTCCCCATACTCTGTTCTCAGAGACTTCACCTCCGATGGGCTGAAAGTTAAATAGGATGCAAACCGGGGGCCTGCATGGATCTTCACCTGAGAGAAGGCAATGGCACAATGATTTATAAACTAAATAAATCAGAATTTTAAAACACTTTACATGTACTGCTATGTGTAAAAGTTTGTGTGCATGTTTCTTACATGTTCGGTTCTCAGCAAATCAATGATCTGGTCAAATATAGGAGTTCGCAGCAAATCCCTGTGAATAAGGAGGGTCTCCATGGCATTGCAGGCTGCAGGGTAGTCGCATTTGGAGTCTCTGACTGGAATAAAACACAAGTTAGCACCTGTATATTCAGCAGTTCATAACTCCTGAGCAACATGTTGGCAACTTTCATAACACCATGAGCAAAATGATTGCAGAAAGGGAAACACTTTTCCACAACCGTACCAATATCTATAGCTTTGTCTATTGCAGCTTCACTGTCTATGTAGACGTGACAGACGCCCTCGCTGTGGCCCAGAACAGGAATACCCTTCGCTGCCCTTTGGATGTTCCGAACGAGCTCGGACGAGCCCCTCGGAATGATCAGGTCGATCAACTTGTCTAGTCGGCACAGATCCTCGACTTCTTCACGTGTGCTCACCTACACGCCAGGATACATTTTATAATGTTACAGAGTATCTTAGAGGTAATATTGTCATCGTGTAAAAACTGTGTTTCAATAGCGCAATGCTTTCAGTCTTACCAGTTGAATGGCATCTGCCACGCCATGAATGGAAAGTGCTTCCTGAGTGAGTTGATGTAGAATTCTATTGGTGTTGGAAGCTTCTTTGCCTCCCTTCAGTAGCAGAGCATTTCCACTGGCTATAGCCAGAGCCGACACCTGAAACACAATAAGAAATATGTGAAGATGGGACTTTCAATGACAACGTTGATGGTGATGCAACGCCTTTACACACCTGGGGTGTTTTTTTCCTGTAGTCTAATCTATATATTTTTATCTTCTTTTATAGACAGTCACTTTTTACAACCTTGACGAAGGCAGCGCCGACCAGATTCACTCCTTCCGTTCTTACCTTCTACAATAAAAGCCTGAGACATATACACTGGTGACTGTTTACCAGAGGGAACTCAAATTCACTCAGAGCATTTTTATGAAGGAAACTCAATAAAACAGCTAACAGTGTCTTAGGCTATACAACAGTTTACCTCAGACAGCCTGCCAGACGCTACTCTGGGTCAAAAAGATCCGGGTAGTTGATCCTCTGCCTGCATGAATCTATTGCAACCTTTTATTTAAAAAGTGTTGCAACTGACACAAACTTGCTTTGCTGCCGTTCCGAATAGTTTTGATGCAGAAATATTGGCAGGCGTGTATTTCACATTTTGGCGTTCTTTCATAACGCCCCCTGGTGTGTAAAGGCCTCAAGTCTACAGGCTGAGTGTTTGGGTTTACTGACCTGTGGGAGACAATCAGGACGCGACTCAAAGATGACCAGCAGGACACCGATGGGCACAGTGATCTGTTCTAGCTCTAGGTTGTTGGCCACCCTGGTCCTCCTCAGCACCCGACCCACGCTATCCCTGGAGGACACAGCAAGCTGACGGAGGCCAATGGCAAGGCTGTTCAGCTTAGCGGTTGACAGACTCAGGCGGTCGATCAGAGGCTGGGAGAGACGACCTATGAACGGGTAAAGAACACCGACAATGCAATACTCAGAAGATCTATGGAGAGAAGATATGTTGGCTTTCAGCAACCAGAGGCTTTGAAAAGCTGAAGTGAGAACTTTGCTTACCCAGTTAAAGAGTAATATCCCTACTCCTGCTATGCAATGACTGCAGGCAAACTTCTAAACTTACAAGTATTATGCATTCACAAGCCTCTTACTGACAACATGGCTGATGCACTATGATCTGTGTGTCTTCTGTGTACCTGACGTTGTCGCTAACTCCATGTCTCTCATGTTGGCGCTGAGGATCTCATCTTTCTTCTCTGTAAGCAGCTCAGCAAGAGAGCAGATGATCTCCCCTCTCTGGAGAAAACAAACGCACACCTCCATATGATTAACAAATACTAGAATCAAGAGTAATTACAGCCGCTACCAGTACAATGAAAACCTAATGAGTTTAGTGACTCCCTGCATCCTGTTGTGAAAACGAGTCACTTTTTCATTCATGTTTTAGTATTGTGGAGAATTTCAGTATTAAATGCATTATTAGTAGGATTTAATAACACCCCTAGTGGTGAGTAGAAGTGTTACAATAATATATATCTTAGTCACAATATGTTTCCATATGGAATGTATTATAGGTTTACAATATTCTTGCTTATAGAGGATATTATATGTTACAGTATATTAACTCATTGAATGTATTAAATCATAGAAGTATAGTCACTGTAGGTATTAAAACACTAAGAATAGTTTTGAGGGTCAGATAGGGATTCTGAGTGAGGTGTCAGACATGCAGCAGCAAATGGAGGCGACATCATCGATGGAGGATGGGGCCAGTGGGACGGTCAAATGCCAAGCTGACCAGCAGGACAGAGAGGAGGAGTCCAAGATGTTTTACGAGGAGCCAAGATGTTTTGCTAAGGGATCGATAATGGGAGGGGACAGAATTCAAATGAAGCCAATCACTAATCGCCACGGAGGGTCATTCACACGTTTTATGACAGTATCGGACACTTTCCGACTCTCAGGGGATACAAAAGACAATGTTTTAGGGAGTTTACCTCAGATCACTGCAGCTCTCATTTTCAGCTAACTGGCAGCGCCGGACTGTGTATGTGGTCTCTGCTCTCGAGAACATTACTATTGATAGTTAATTCAGTTTGTAAGTGAACTTTGTGTAGTACATTAAATATTGTTTTAATTTGAACCGGATCTAGCTCATTCTTCTGATGCGCGTGCGCAGTAAGAAGCTCGCAGCAGAAGAGTACCTGCGGCCTGCAGGCTCCTTCATCCTTTGTTCTTAAAAACCTAACAGTATCGATAGCTTTTCTAATATATTATGTTTGCTGAGTGTTAGGCAGGAGATGATCTCTCCCTCTTGTAATGTTGTCATTTAAATTAATTTAGGAACAATATAATGACGCCAATATACTGAATTCAGGGGACTTAACCTAGAAATAAACTACATGTCTTGTGGGATTAAATCTTAATATATCAGTGCTAAATATATGCCATTCCATCCTCTTCAAATACGAAAGCATCTCACTACCAGACCATAATGAGGGAGCAAGAACCTCACCTGTTCAGGGTCCAGGGAGGCCAGAGCCCTGCCTGCATGCCGGGCCATCTCCGTCTGCTGCTCCACAGTCGGGCCTGGTGGTGTTAATGATCAAATATCAAAGCATCAAATATAAATACACAATCACAACAAGTGAATGAAACACTCTTTGCGCATGGTTTTACCCAATACCTGCGGGTTTCACTTCAGAGAAGAAGGTGCCAACTTTCTTCCCCTCCACAATATCTGTGATGACGTGGCCTGTGACTTTAGGATGTGTGCCGTTGGCAATGACAACAGACGTCCCGCCCTGTAGAGCCCAAAGCGCTGCTTTCACCTGATTCGGACGACAACATGATTGAGTAGAATGCAACTTTTTCGTCGGTCCCGTTTCCACTTTGAGATAACATATCAACTGTCACGCTGACCTTGGCTTCCATACCGCCACTGCCGACTCTGGACTTCGTGCCGTACGTGATTGACTGCTGGTCTCCAGGATAGAATATATCAATGAGCTTGGCATCATCCGTTCCTGGGGGACTGTCGTATAAGCCTGTAGAATAGCATTTTATCTTTTATCCTGCACAGAAGCAAAGCAGTCACATTGATATTGATAGACCAAGAGGCCATACAGAAAGTTATGCACACATGCAAAGTAAATCATAACTAATCATCAACTTGGTGGTGATTTCTGTACCTTCTACATCAGACAGGGCAATGAGGAGATCTGCTTTCATTTCAACAGCCAGCCGTGCAGCCAAGCTGTCATTATCTTTGATGCTTATCACCTGAAATACAAACAGAACTGTCATTAGGCCAAAGGGAAAATCACTGGCTCTCACATTATACTGTAGAATAATAGCTTATCTGTTGCTTCCATGCAACAAAAGCCTCCCGGTCCCATTCACTTGCAAAACCAACAACACATGTTCACCTCTTTCCAAAAGGAGACAAGCAGGTCTGTGCACACTAGAATGGCACAAAACAAACAAAACCACCACAGTCTGAACAAGTAGTCAACATTTAAAGCAGCCTTAGAATGAAAACAATGGTGCCCATGAAGTTAAATGTTAGTGAGGGTGGACATGTAAGTAGAAAGCAACATCCATCTTTAATTTACGCATGAATTAAGCAATCCACCATCACAATTCTGGACCACACTCAGCATTCCCAGCATGCCCTTCACACAGTACCCACATTTCCCCCCTGCAGGTCACTGTTGGGAACAGGGGGCGGAACAACGGCGTCGTTGGTGTTGATGATAGGAACTATGTTCATCCGCAGCAGTTCATGGAGCGTGCTGCTCAGGTTGCGACGCTTCTGCTCGTCGTGAAAATCCAGGTTGGTGACCAGAATCTGCAGAAGTGGACAGAAATATAGAGAATTACGTGAGATTTGAACTCTGTCAGCATTTCATTCTGTGAGAAAAGTCAAGTGCATACTTGTGCAGTGCAGGTGCTGTATTGGGTGAACATAGTTTCATACAACGCCATCAGACCGCTCTGTCCAGCAGCTGCGCATGCCCGTGCCTCGAGAACTGGAACCGACTGAAAAACAGGATGTTCACTAAAAGTTAACACGACTGTGTTCAAAATGTGTCAACGAGTGGACTACAGTTCCCAGTGTTCAGGATTATTACTCACCATTTCTTTGAGTTGGTTCTGTCCAGAATGCAAGGCTTGTCTGACGCTCTGAGACAGCAGGATCTCATGTCTCAGTCTCTGCTTCCCAAACGCCACAGCACCACTGGTGACTATCAGCATCTCCCTTCCTTGATTCTGCAGCATGGCAACCTGACAGGACACACACGGGCTAGTCAACATTCAAGTTCTTCTTTCACAGGCAAGATCCCTCCAACGTTCAGTTTGTCTTTACGTCTTCCTTGACTTGACACCCCCCCCCCCCCCACACACACACACACACACACACACACACACACAACATTATATTCCCGCAGCCATCATCACAGTGTCTCTCCGGTCTGTATCAACAACACTAATGTGGCGTTACCTGTTCTACTATTGAGGCCAGTCGCCCCAGTGCCAGACCACACTCATCCCGTGTCACCACAGCACTTCCCAGCTTCACTACGATACGTTTGGCCTGCTTTAGCTCACTGCGGTGGGCCAAAGACTTCCCATGGGGACGTGGGACTGCAGAGAATAACAAAGACATCATTATTTACACATCAGCACAGAGTATATTGAGGCATAAAGTTCATATTGTCCCCGTCGGGTATGACAGAGAAGTTGGCTGGCTACTTACATTTAGCCTGGGCAAACGCTCTGATGGGGACTGGACAGACATTTGACTGCTGGATTCTGGATGGCGAGCGAGAGCACAAGGCCAGTCTGGCAAGCATGACACTGAACACCTGAGGACAGCTGTGATGAACACACAGACCAATGTCAGGTTACTCTAACCATAAGTGCAATAACCTCATCAGAGATAAGCAGCTTTTGGATACGATATCGTCACAATACTGTAAAGAGAATCAGATACAACTAAATCAATTAACATTCATTTGTACATTATTCTATCTCACAGGGAAGCTTTGCATCATGTGCCGTGATGTTATTATTAGCATTGAGTTTTCGGGCTAGTTGAACACACTTATCCAGTGAATATTATTTGGATTTTAGTGTCTTAAAGACATACTACCTCACAGCTGAAATGAATAAGATAGGTGCCGTTCATATAAATAAGCTCTAACGTATATAAAGCCATTGAAATGAGCAAGTTATTACAGCTAACAAACTGTAGCTATTGTCTAGTGTTTCTGCTGTCAAAAAGGACCTGGGGCTAGCTGACGTTAGCTAGCATTAGCTGTATTAAGCTACCTCACTGCCAAGCTCAGCGGCTATTTTAAACCAAACGGACCAAATAAATGTTGAACAAAAGGACTCCTTACCTCACAGTGTGAAAACCTTGAAACCCAAACCACAACTACACTTGTGAGTGCACTGCAGGAGACACGTAGTCAGTAGATGCTTTGGTGCCACATCCACAGCCCACGTTGGTTGGGAAGTGCCGGAATTGAGCGATTCACGAATGTAGGATTGCGTAGGCTGTCTGGATACGCCAATACATCAATGATACGTTTACGTAGAGAGAAGGATTCAGTCTTTACGTACGCAGAAATAGTGGTTTTGATTGGTGGACGTAGCTACTGGAAGTACAAGCACAGGGAAGGAGGGTAAAAGAAACGTACAACACTGGCAGTTCATAGTAGTTCATAGTTTCAAGAAAACAAACAAATTCCTGCATTAATTGAAAAGATCTACATACAATTAAGTGCATATAGCATGCTGTAAAAGACAAACACAAATGATTAATTATTGTTTAACATGAGATAACGCTACATGTTAATGAAGATATTGATTCACTTATTGCCTTAACAACTGCTCTTAAATAAAAATAGACACCTTTAATTTAACAATTTAATGTAACATATTTGTTTATAAAACGAGACCATGTTATTGACAAATTAAAAAGTGGAGTGTTGATCTGAATAACTATATACTGTAACTGCATTTAACTGTCACTGAATAATCTCAATTTAGGTTCACTTAACTTAACTCATGTCATGATATTCCACCAAACTCAATTTACTGATGACCTTAACATGTGGTTGAAAGCTCCTAATAAAGCTAAATAAGTGGACCTTGAGTTCAGATTATTTTGTCAAATTACTGAACACAAAGTCAAGAATTGATTTTCACACTAAAATGAATTAGTTTAAATTGTGCTGACTAGAACAACTAATTGGTAATTGAATCCACTTGATTCAGTTTGTTGGAAATGTGCCATTCAATTCTGTGTGGTGTCCTGAGAGTCAATGGCTTGAATCAGCTCATGGAAGATATCATCTCATCTTCAGTAACTTGACACTGGGGCACATGAGTGATGTGTGCATGCCAACAGAGGCCTGTGAAACATTCATGAGCAGAAAGGTCAGGAGCACAGTGCACACTGAGCTGACATAACAGGTGCAAGCAGAGCTATGGGGACTGTCGTGGAAACTTTAAAGTGTCCCGTTTGCCAGGATTTCTTCACAGATCCTGTGACGCTGCCATGCGGACATGGCTTCTGTCTCACCTGTATCCAGGCTGTCTGGGAAACGGAGGGGTCTGATGAGGGGCCTTTCTTCTGTCCAGAGTGTCAGGTATTCCTCCCCTCTGATCTCACGCTGGAGATAAACACCAGCCTTCAGACCAAAGTAAAGTTATTCGCCGCTAACAAGCCGTCAACAACAGAGCCATGGACAACAACATCAAGCAGGGCAACCACATCATCTTCAGCTATCCACTGTGACCACTGCATAGAGACACCTTCGGTGGCCATAAGGACCTGTCTGACCTGTGACGCCGCACTGTGCCAGGCTCATGCCCTGCTGCACCAGCAGAGGTCTGCTCTGAGGGAGCACACAGTTGTGGAGGTGACGGGGGATCCGCTGTCTCTGAAGTGCAGGGAGCACCGTGAGGAGCTCAAGCTCTTCTGTATGGAGGAGAGTGTCCCTGTGTGCTGCCTGTGTCTCCTGGTTGGCATGCACAAGAACCACAAAGCGCTCCAACTCCATGAGGCCTGCAAAGACTTCAAGGTGGATATTAGTAGTGCTTTATCATTGACTAGTGTGTTTTATTTTCTTGTAAATTGATTATTTCTTTATTTCTCTGTCAGGGTTTTCATGTTGTATAGGCCTGTTGTATTTCTGTATTTAGAGCATGTTAGAGACCACCATGAGCCAGCTGCTGAAGAGGAGAAGTGAAGCAGAACACGCCATCAGGGACCTGGGGTCATTGTATACACAAACAGTGGTATAGACAATATGAAATACCTCCTTTTAACCATTCTGTTGTTTTATTTGCAGAATCCCCTCTTGTATGTATTATTTTTTTGTATAATGTGTATTTTTTTCAATAGAAGTCTGCTGCAGATTTCAGAGAAAGAATCTCGGACAAGTACAGCAGGATCCGCGTTGTGCTGGATGGCGATGAGCGTCTGATGATGCAGATCATAGACGCAGAGGAGACATACATGACAGAGTGGCTGGAGGCCCAGAGGGGCGACATGGAGGCTCAGATCAAAGAGATAGACAGCCTCAGAGCCTCCAGCAAATCACTCCTCCAAGAGAAAACTGAGCTGCGATTCCTACAGGTAGGCTACCTATTATTATGATGGTGTGTTATTGTGATCATGTGAAAGTACAAATGCAGCTAAAATGTTTTCTGCGATTGCAATACGAACAGTAACACATGACCTGTTTATTTCCAACAGCAAATCACAGCACAGAATCTTTGGTGAGTGTAGCAACGCTCTACTTTTTCTCTACTAACTTTTATTTTTTGGTATGATTTTTGCTTTTTAATACTTTTCAGTTTTTATTGTAGCAACCCTTTGGATTTAGCACCAATCCTGGAGGTAGACAAAGATCTGTGTGACCTTGAGAAGTTGAGAACGATGGAGAAGCTGGTGGATGACCTCTCAGTGGCTCTGTCCCAACACTTCCCACGAATGTGGTCATGTTAGTATCCTATGATTTGCAATCTAATCGCTATCTCTGTAGTTGTGTTCTGAATGCAGATTTGTATTTGCAGGTCTAAGTTCTCCTGCTCTGGACTCCAAGTCAGCACATCCAAAACTGGAAATATCCCAGGACAGGAAACAGGTGTGCTGGAGAAGGCAGCCTGTCAGTGAAGCTCTGAGCCCTCAGCTATATGACTTCCAGTACAGCGTCCTCGCTCAGGAGAGTTTTACGACTGGTAGGCACTACTGGGAGGTCATTGTTCAGGAGAAACCTTACTGGCTAGTGGGTGTGACCACCGGGCCAGTCGATAAAGGAGATGCACCAAGTCAGAGCTCCTCCAGCCTGGGTGTGAACAATACATCCTGGTGCATCTACCATGGAGATGGACAGTACCTGGCATGCCATGACACCCAGGAGAAGCAGCTGTCAGTGGGGAAGAGAGTCAGAAAGCTGGGCATACTGGCAAATCTCCAGAAGGGGGAGCTGTCATTCTACAACGCTGATGCCATGACCCTGCTCCACTCCTTCTGTGTGCAGTGCACAGAGCCTCTCTATCCCATGTTAAACCCATGCATCGATGTGAATGGACTAAACACGCAGCCGCTCACCATGTTTTGGATTAAGGACCCCTGGGATTGCCATGTAAACACAGAAGGGGCCAAAGAGTGAACTTGAATATTTTCTTAATTTGAACAGAAAAACAAAGATAATAGTGTTTGTTTGTGACTATTCACCTCTCTACCAAGTTCATTGAACGTCATAAAGAAAGCCCCGTTAGTTTGCTGTA
>NW_022280033.1:15294547-15366093 GCF_004355925.1 Anarrhichthys ocellatus | reverse complement strand
GCGCGCCACCGCACCCGGCGAGAGAGCTATTTGTTCAGAGATGTTTGGGTTTTTACAAACGTGACGTCATCAGGGTGTACGATCAAGCGGTATCTAGTGATGAAAAAAAAACCTGCAGCTGCAACGTTGAAGGCTGATCAGCACTTGTACAATTTTCACAAAACTCCTTCACTAATAAAACCTTATTCTCTTAATTACTGAGCAAAAACATCAGTTTATTGCTCTGGTTTATGCTCTTAGATGCTTGTGTAAACAAGGAGATGCACTTATGACTTCTGGTGACTAGTAGTTCTCTTGAATACCTGTTGAATACACTTATTGTAAGTCGCTTTGGATAAAAGTGTCTGCTAAATGACTGTAATGTAATGTTTATTCTTCACATAACTTCACATCTTATATAAGTTAGACCTGTACTGACACTTAATAACAAGACAGTACATTGAACAGAGTAGCTTAAAAGTGGATCACAAAGTGAACATATTTTCTTTATTTAAACAATAAAACTGAAAAGTGTCTGGTTTTGGGACTACTTTCCAAAATTTCTATGACAAAGGTGCAACATGACACTTAAATGAGGTTTAAAAAAAGCCCTTTAACCTTTTCTAAACTTCTTGGACTGGTAATTTGTTGTTATTTATGAGCCTCTGGTTTATTTAGTGAAGTCTGGTTCAACCACACAGCTTCTTTTTTTTGTTGTCTAATTAGGCCTCTTGTCAGAACTTTGTAGATGTGTACTGACTGACTCTCTTTACACCTTCTGACTCTCCTGTGTTGTTACTTCTGTTAAGGTGGTATACAATTCACATCTTTATAATATATTAGCCCTCTTATTATTGTGCCGAAAATGCCCCCGCTTGTTTATTAAAACTCACAACTTAAATGATAATTTTAAATTAGTAATATTTTATTTTGGTTTGTCAGAGACTACAGAAAGAAGAAATATAAGATCAATTTTATGTATAAACTATATTTAACAACTATTTAATCAATATTTATTCATCAATTAATCGTTTCTATGTTAAATTTTCAGTGTCATGTACAGTAAATATTTCATCAAGTGGTATCGGGTGAAACCTCAAACAACACTTTTGTTCTGTGGTGAAGTCTATTCGGTCAGCAGCTTAGTAGCTCTCATGTTTGACTTGATGTAGTTCAGGAAGCAAATGACCCGTGTGTAAACCACTGCACTGGCTCGACCTTTGTACAACCGTCCCTTCAGCTACCCAGACTATATGGAGGATGTGCGTGCCTTTAATCTCACATGTCAGTGGCCCTACAGAGTTGCAGGAGGACAGGCTACTACATTTGTAAATAAACAGTCCAATGTCTCTCCTTATCCTGATCAGGGCGGCGACCATGAGCTCTGCTGCCCTTGGGCACGGGTGAGGACACACAGGGAAGACATGAGGCACAGAACACAGCACAAAGAGACACCCAAGATTGAAGTAAACAGTCAGTTGAAGCATTTATCAGCATGGTTTAAATATACCGTCAATACCTTCACTTTTCATGCTGTGTCATCACTGATCCACTCAACTTAATCCATCCAAAGAATGATGAAATATCTGCCACTGAGACATACTGTGCTTGATTGATAATATAATATGACACTTTTCCCCTTAAAGGGCTCAGGGCAGTCTCATTTCAAATGTATGTAATTTCCACACATTCCTAATTTTTAGTATTGGATTTTAGGATTTCAGATCTGCTCTAAACTAAAATAGCAATGCAGATTTTATTATTTAAGAAGGTTGTATTAAGTAGCATTGGGTTTTGATAAATGATGTTGTAGACCTGAAAAGCAAAATAGCAGGTACAACTGCACAAAACCCAAAAGCTTAATCATGATGAGTAAGACTCGCTCCACCGGCATGGTGCTGCCAAGTTGCTTATGATGCTGCTTGAGTCTTTGACTTGATCCAGTCCAGGTAGTGAGTGACCCGTGTGTAGACCCCAGGCTTGTTCTTCTTTCCACATTGGTCCCCCCAACTCACCACACCATAAATAGCTTTGGCATTGTTCTGGTCACAAGTCAGTGGTCCTCCAGAGTCACCCTGAAACAAGAGCACACAGCTCACCATGATAGTAAATGCTCACAATATACTGTAAGGCAGGTATTTTGAATGATAGCGTGCACATTTCCTCTACTAACCTGGCAGGAATCCACCCCTCCCATCAGGTGGCCAGCACAGAACATAGTATTATCCAGGACTCTGCCATAAACTTCGGGTTCAGAGCACTTTTCCTGGCTGATCAGCA
This sequence comes from Anarrhichthys ocellatus, assembly GCF_004355925.1. Lineage (NCBI taxonomy): Eukaryota > Metazoa > Chordata > Actinopteri > Perciformes > Anarhichadidae > Anarrhichthys > Anarrhichthys ocellatus. Next base: position 15,363,834 of record NW_022280033.1, on the reverse strand, counting down.
TCACATTGGCTTCCAGCAGGTGGTTGGAACCATACTGAGCTGCAGAGGAAAGGTGGAAAAAGTAAACAATAAAAATAAATAAACATTTTACATTAAAGTGCCTCTAAGACAAACCAAAAGATCTGAACAAAAATGAACAATGACTTATTTTGTGGGTGAATATGCAAATGTGGCCTTACATTCCTCAGTGGCACCCCATCCAGAAATTTTACAATCCATCCCATCAGGCAGTTGGGCACCAGGCAGACAGGCTGTCTTCACAAACTGGGTCTCTTTGGCACAAACTCCATCAGTGCCTTTCAGCCTCAACAAGGCTTTGGGAATCCAATGATAAAAATGAAATGATAAAGTACTTAATCTCTTGTATTTTTACATCAAAATCTCATTACTTTTTCAAATCTATTTTTAGAATTTACTTCATGGACTATGAATACTGTACATCTCCTCTTCTTCTTCTTATCAATACAAATGGTGCTATTTGACTCTCACATACCATCCTTAGTTAACTAAAAAGGTTCAAAAGGATTCTAATATTGTCGGTGATATCATTGCTTATTTCATATTAAACAAGAGAGACACGTGGATCACCTATGTCGTTGTAAACAGCTGAAGGAGTCTCTCTGTAGTTTTCATGTACAATAGCCTCTTCAACTTGTATGGCTTGCTCTGTGGGTTCCTCTAAATCCAGTGACAGACCTCCCAAAACCACCTGCATGTCCTTCATTTGTTCCCTGTGCAAACAACACAGGATTCCATTAATATTAACACAGCATGTGAAAGCTATTCTATAATCAGCCAATATTTTAGTTTTTTGTTTTTTTTTAGATACTATAGTGCTTACCTGCAGTGTCCAGCTGTCAGCACCCAGCAGCTCTCGATGAGAACTCCTCCACACGTGTGTTTGAACGCTAGGTTGGAGTTCTTTGGTCTCACTTGCAGGGACACCTGCCATGGTGCAGCCCCGGGAGGGACCTTCAGACCCCCAAAAATTCGGGCATTATTCTTTTTTGGCTGAGGCTGCCCACAGGTGGTGAACTGTTGCGGTGGAACGCTGGCATTGGGAGGACCGTCAGTGGGTGTGGGAGAAGGTTGTGGAGCCTGGCTGGGACTCCCAGTCGTAGAAGGTTTAGAAGTTGTCGGTTTGGGGGTCGCTGTGGGTTCAGATGTTGTAGGACGGGACGGGAGAGCAGTGGGATTCGTGTCCGTCAGGACATTTTCCGTTGGCACCACACCTGAAAACACATGCACAAAAAGATAACAGAAGATAACAACAATTTTTGACTCATCATCATAAAGTTGCCTGATGCTGTGCAGCTGACCTGTTGGTTGAAGACACTCTGTGACATCACAGTAGTCCCACGACAACCTGCGGCCTCGTCTGAAGAAACACCAGGGCATCTCGTCTCCGTCTGGGTTTCTGCGTCATAGAAAATGTGTGAGTGAGCATCCTCTTGTAGGTGTCCGCTGCTATTTGAATGCACTTATTTATTTTCTCTTGACCTGCAGAAGTTGTGAGGGCCGAGTCCATCACTGTCCTCGAAGGAGTTGAAGGGATCAGCTCCGTTCTCCAGGATGAAGTGAGAGTTCCAGTAAAGGCATTCATTGCCGTCATCTGTTTCACTCACATTGCCGCGGTACGACTCTCCGTCATCCACATAGCAGTCATTCGGGCCTAAGAAATGTACCTCACTCAGTCAGTATATGAATTATGATGATGCATATGTTGGACTTGGAAAAGGAAAATAATAATGCAGGGAGTAGACTTTACCAACATGGCAGAAACGTCCACTGTACCCCGTAGGGCACAGGCAGTCAAAGTCAGTGCCATCCTTGATGCATTGTCCACCATTCCTACATGGATTGGGCTCACACAGTGACACTTTGGAGAAAAACAGTTAACAGTGAAAGCTTGCTTTCGGGATCTGTGGAAACTTATGGAAAAGAGGTATTCTGTGTTAATCGGACAAAGAATTACTCCTTACAGTGTGTGCAGCGTGGAGGCTGGAAGGGTTCCTTGCATTTGCACTCATAGAACGGGGGAGTGGAAGTCAGCACACATTCACCACGCCCGCATCGACCTCTTCTACAAGGTTTGGGACCTGAGATGTGAACACGATAGTTTTAATTCAGTTTTGCTATTTGTATATTGTGCATATATGACCAGTCTGACAACAACAACAACATTTTTTTATTTCTTCAAACCTCTCTGGCATTTCTTTCCCTTGAAAGGTTTGGGGCAATCGCATTTGAACTTCCTCTTGCCTTTCGGCTCACACACTCCATTGTTGAGGCAAGGGTTTGGGTCGCATTGGCCTAAGAAATGAAAAAAGTGAAGAGGGGAACGTAAGCTTTAGATTAGAGCTTTCCAATAGAATGCAGCCGTTTATGAGAAAACAGGTGACATTACACAGATATTTATAAAGAGTTTGACAGAGTCTTAACTAACTCACTCACCATCCGGCTCTTGAAGTTCAAAAACCCAGTCTCCATTATTATGGTCATCGTCATCATCATCATCATCATCCCCAGTTCCCTCCACGATCTCAAAGAACAAGTCTGAAATCATAATCATTTCCTTAATAATACATATATATATCTATATATATATAGATATAGATATATATATAGTTGTCTATATTTTTGTCTTCCTCTTGCTCTACCATATAACACTAAACGTCAAATATTGCTCTATATATGAAATATTATAAAAGGAATAAAAAGAAGCACTTACCTCTCAATATGTCCTCAACCTTTACTCTTTGTTTGCCGTGTGTATGCCCAGGTCCCTGACCCTCATGACCAGGATCATGGTGTTTGCGCTTTTTATGTTTTAGCTGAATAACAATTTGATGGCACCACACAAGAGTCATAATAATAAAAGAGAATGTGCAGTTGCACATGTAGTAAATACATGTTTTTAAACAGCAAGCTCTACTGAATTTTAGTCACAGCGAAATGCCTTAAAAAACATCCCAACATTGTAAATAAGAGCCAATACATTTGCTTATTGCTGCACAATAATTGTGAACGGTGAATACATACTTCAGCAGGTACGAGGAGCACCGCCAAGAAGAGGCAAAAGAAGAGGAGCTTTAGGTTCATGATGGCAGTGGATCAGAGGACATCCAGGAGAGTGCACAGTCTGGCAGATCACTCACACTTTTTAAAACATTTGTGTAAGTGCACTAACCTTTGGCAGGCTTTTCTGCTACCATCCCTGTTGTTGACTCACATTTATTGATTTTAACGGTGCTCTTGGATTGTTTTTCTTCGTTAATAATAGCTCATGTTAGGGAACACTTTAAATGGACAAATAAATGCTGCAAAAATCAAGATTACAGTCTCTTCCACCCTTGAAACAGTTTTTATATTGAAATTCATTTGAATGAGTTTTGATTTAATTGGAAAAGCGTTGTACTCTAATGCAACACAACAGCCCACAGGGCATATTTGCAAAGCCAGTTGTTTGTTTGAATATAGACTTTGGAGCCAAATACACAAGGTGCATTTCATGATAAAGTAGCATACTGTGTGCTTTTTTAGATCTCACTATACATTTACAAAATCAGTCAAATGTAATACTAGTATGCAAATATACAATAGCAGTACTTCTATAACAGTATCAGTAACTGTTATTACTTTCAAGTACAACTGAAACCGTTTTTTAAACAAGATTTTGTCATTTTTTTGTCAATTTGTAAACCCAATATGCAATAGTTTAATGAACTTAATGACGGGCTTGTGATATTTCTATAAATTCATCTGAAAGTTCAATACACATATGCAGGCACTGATAGAAGTGTGTAGTGTTCCCCTTTAACATGATTTCTTCTGAGAACTATCGTCCCACTAGACATTTTCATCATATTGTGCCTCTATGTCACCTGAAATGCATTCCATCATTTCAAAGAGGAGCTATTCAATTTTAGAAAGAGGGAAACACAGGAGTATTTGTAAAATTGGATTTTTAACATTTATAACATATTATTATCAAATACAAAGGAGAAACACCAGCCAGCCAGACATTTTACAAGCTGACAGATTCACTAATATAGACTAAAATATCTCAAACAGGATTGCCATAAAACTTTGTACAGACATTCATGGTCCCCAGAAGATTAATCCTCCTGACTTTGGTGATCCCTTGGCTTTTCTTGTAGAGCTACCATGAAGATGACATTTTTGACTTTCATAGAAATATGTGAACAAAAATGGTTTGTCATGAAATTTTGTACAAATATCCACAGTGTCCAAAGGATGAATTGCGAATGAATTTGGTGTTATGACATTTCCTCTACTGTCTGACTGTACTGACTTGCACATACATTCATGGTCCCCATAGGACGAATCCTACTTGTATTGTGGCAACACCATGTGTTTGTCATTTGTGGGTTTAAGTAAAATGTTTCAAACATCTATTGGATGGCTTGCCATGAAATTTGGAACAGACATCCATGCCCCGGTCAGGATAAATTTCAACAACTTTGCTGCTCTGCTGACTTCTTGTAGCACCATCATCAGATCAGACATTTCATTTGTCCTGTACTTTTTATTCATGACCGAATAGTATACCTGAATAGCAAAATTGTATCAGCTCTAGCTGTACTAATTAGCAATTGTTAGCATGCTAAACCTGCTAAACATTAGCATGTTAGCGTGACTGTGAACATTCTGATGTTAGCCTTTAGCTCAAAACGTTGTGTGTTAAGCCTCACAGGGCTGCTAGCATAGCTGTAGATTCTTAGTGTTGTTTAATTATAAACCTTTACAATTGGTGCATTATTAGAAAATGGTGCTTTAGCAAAGAATTACTTTTCTGTGGAGCCACTAATCAGAGATCACTGGAAGGAGATGGAGCATTACAGATCACAACAGGCTCAGCATTGGTGCCATTGTGGTCATGACCAGGACACAGGGCCAGGTGGAGGCAGTCTGAGAAGGTTCCGGCACAGAAGGAGAATAATGGCGTCATGTTGTCTGCCTCAAAAAACGTCACCATCCCTGCAGGGAAACTACACAACACACCAATCCGACAGAAGCTTTTTGTTAAAGGCAGCTGATGGGGCACACCTCCGTGCCAGGCTGTATACTCCCCATCAAAGAACTCCACACACCAGGACTCGTCCCCCCGGCCCAGCCAGCAGACCTCAGTGGTGCCCTTGCGGGGAATGTTTGGATAGGTGATGCCTAGCTCCCAGTAAGTCTTCCCAGTCACATCAATCTCCCAGTAATGGCGACCAAAGCTGAATCCTTGCAAGCTGATGACATTGAGGGTGGTGTCAAAGCGCCCAGGGAGGTCAGGAAGTTGCTGCCAGGTGTCTGTGTAGGTGGCACTGTCACCTTGGGGGGAGATGATCAGCTTTGGGTGAGCCGTCTCTGGGTCCAGACACACCTCGCTGGAATCTGGAGACACATATTTAACAACCTTAATACAGGAAGTTAAAAAAAGAGGTCAATTTGTGATTATGAACACTATAGAGATAATGTGTGAACTGACAACTCTTGGTGAGTTTCTTGATTATAGGGGTCTGTGAGCTGATAAGCAGAAGCATGTTGTTGGTGAGGCCAAGGATCTGGTCAGCTTTAACTTCGTCCAGGCTCACACTGCTCGGGTCTGTCCTGTTTAGCAGGTCCATCACTCTGGAGGAGGCAGACCACAGTGAGAAACATCAGCTGCTGCTGCTACACCTGTATTATTGTCAATTTTGATTTGATTCCGTACCTGTCCACTGTCTCCATGTCTTGCTGCTCAGGGTACGAAAAGAAAGACTGAAGAAAAGTAAAAAAGCTAGATAAAAGGAACTTTGAAAGCATAATGTAACATGTTTAGTTCCCATACACAAATGAGAAGATAAATATGAAATTTTAAATCATATTTGGTCCACCAGACTTTAAGTTTAATCACCATTGTATCAGGCTCTTTTTCAGTCTGGTCCATTGCCACAGTGAGTCTGGCCAGGTCCTGCTCTATCTCCTGGATCAGAGAAAAGTTATTTTCCATCAGCCCATCCAGGGCAGAGACAGCAGCCCGCTCCTCCATCTCCAGGTGGGACAGGGTCGTCCTCAGGTCCTTGTCCAGCATGGCCTGGATCTCCTGATATTTTCGTATGATGCTCTCCCTTATCACTGAGGACCTTTTCTGAGTCCGGCATAAGCAACTATCAGTTTATTATGCTGCCTGATCATAGATGTAATCTAATATTCAAATGTAATATCACAATAAAGACAGAAAGATTGCATATTGTGGCATCATTTCAGCACAGACTAATCTGAAAACAACTTACTGCGATTTCTGATTGTCGTGCTGCCAGTTTTTTCAGTCTGTATTTCACTGCTTCCCTTTGCCTCTTTAGACACTCTTGGTGCTTTTCTAATGTCTCCTGTAGAGAGAGTTGCACACATATTCAGCACAGCTCACATCAACTGAAGTCAGACAGATTCCTTGTGGTGAAGTGCAGCTGCAGAAGCAGTTCATTGTGCGACTTGATGGAGGCAGCAACAAAGCAGAGATTGACTGACAGGAGTATGTTTACCACCTCGTCTTCAGTCTTTCTCTTCGAACTGTTTATGAACAGGCATTTGCTGTGTTGTTGCCACCTAATCAAGCTGATATTTATGTCTATTGCCAGTTTGTCAGTGCTGCCTTCTCCAGGAGGACAATTATGACCACAACGTGTCCACAATCGCTCACATCTGTCCCACAATAATTCCCCCTGTGACTGAATGAGGCCACACTGCAGCTCTCGCAAGCAGTCACTGTACAAGTGATGTATTTTTGATGTGGACCTCTCATTTGAAGACCGGTATTTTTGTGCATTTTGTACTACAGTACATATTGCTGTATGTGTTATACCACCAAAGACATTTTCCAAAACACACCATTGTTTTCTACATTGTTTAAGCCCCCCTCCACCCAAAAATACATTTGTTTAATGTTACTACTTGTAGGTGCTTCGCTGTACAGAAGGATGTATGAGCACAGTTAAACACTAGATGGCTGTTTTGACACTCATCTGGCGAAGGAGAAAGTTTCTCCATGATTACCTTAAATCTTAGTTTAAGATGCTTATTTTGATGATATTATGTAGGCTTTTATGACATTATAGTTTGGAGGAGAACATACAGTTAGAATGCTCTTTTCAGTGAAGGACATATCTGTCAGAAGTTTAAAATGAACAATACTCGCAGTCATAGATTCTGTTTTTTAGGTGCATGGTAGAAGGAGCAGATGCAATTTTAAGACATTCTAACAGATTTATAGAAGTTATTTTTTGTGGGGGAAATTTGTATTATTACAAGCAGAGTATTTTATCTTCAAATGAGTCCGGAGGGGAACTTTAACTGCGTTTCTCCTGCCCTCCAGGGAGCCACTATTCAGTTCATTTCAGTATGTAAAAATGCTTGAGGTAAGTTATTCATTAAATTGAACTTTCTAAACATTATATTTTCTATCATTGTGGGGTGATATCAAGCTTTACCTTAGAAAGTCTTTAGAGGAGTGTTTCACAGTAATGTTCAGGTGAGAGACTCTGACTTTGGATATTCATTAACAGCTAGCTGCTTTACAGCACAGCTTTTATAAACCCACTGAGTTGCCACATTGTTGGAAACACAAACCCAGAGACAAACAATAGGAAAACATGGATATCATACACAGGACCAAATTAATCATTTAATCTAAAATAAAAGCTGCGGTATGCTTTGGAAAATGGTCACTTACATATCCAGAACATAATGTGTTGCAAATGGGCTTTCAATGCACGATCTGTAATGAAGTATCAATTTTTGCATCGCAAAACATAATACTGAATAGTGACACAATCCTTACTTGGTGGCTGTTGTTCACTAGTCTGTGTATTGACATCAGAGGAATATTTGACAATAAACTGAGATGCATTTAAAAACTGTATATTTCTATCAGAGTTAAAAGACCAAGCTCATGGAAAAAGATCTTTCGTCACAGGTTAGAGTTTGTCTAGAAAGTCAATAGACTCCCCCGTGTGATTGGTCACATGAATGTGAAGTCCTCAGATAACCTCTTACCCTGTGTAACATCACAGAGGATGTGTGTTTATTGGTGAAATCCAGAGAAGAAACAGAGAACAGAAAAGAGGCAGTGGGTACCTTTGGTAGAGCTGAGGATCATATGGTTCATGGTGATTTAAAGCTTTATTGGCTTAGATTTCAATACAACAAATGGCAGTGTGGGTTTTCATTTATAAAACAGTACTTTCAAATACAGTTGCTTCTTACATTAGGTGTTTTATCTATTTGTTGGCTACTGTATGTTGGATACGGCATTAAAATATATTTGTACTTCCAATACATGTAAAGGGAAAGTGTTTGGCCATGTTTATGAGAGCCTGAGAAGAGAGACATTTTCTTTTTGTGAGGGTCAGATGAATGTTTGGCGTGTACAGTAGCCAAGGGAAGGACACTGGCGATGTGTAGGTGCTCGGATGATTCATTTCCACGTAGATCCAGTAAAACAGTTAGTGGGTCTGCTGACTGCTTTCCCAGCGGCTTTATTTAAAAAAAATGATTCAAAGACTCACTGAGCCGATTCTTGCAAACTTTGGACTAAAACCGTTTCAGCCCAAGCGAAGGAAAGCTGACACATGTTCAAGCTACGAGCATGGACATGGCGTAATGGGGCCATGAGGTTCTACTGTACTTACAAAGTTCCACAGGAATCAACAGCAACAAATAGTAGGAAGAAACAAGCAAGAAAGAAAGGAAAGCAGTTCCACCCAAAGCAAAGCAAGAAGTAAAACAAGCGCCGTCAAAACAAATAAAAGACCCTATTTATCATTCATTCATTCTCATTCTTTGTCATTTTTGAACGTGGAAGAGATTCCTTGTTTTCTCTGCAAGTCTATCTGGACAAATCATTCAGCTCACAGTCTCAGGAAGCATCAGAGCAAAAAAAAAAAAAAATAGTCCATTTCATGGCTTCCTTGATTATGCCAGGATAAAACAAAAAAACAGAAGAAAGGGAAATGAACCAAAAACCTACATCTAGATTACAGTTGGCGTGTGCTATCTGAATGAATGTACAGTATGTGCATGCTGCTCTGAGTGCTAGAAGAGCTTGGCCTTCTTTTTCATGTCGTTGCGTTTCCACAGGGGAAGCCTGTCAAACTCCTGGATCTCCATTCCAAAGAAGTCAAAGAACATTTCAGGTGCTAAGTGGCGCTAGAATTGAGAACAAAGGTGGAGAAAACAAAGGAGGAGAGGGGGGGGTTGTTCGTGGTTAGCACCAAAGCCACAAAAAGGGTCACTGCAGAAATGACAAGAGGCAATGGATACTGCACATTCCTTGCTTCAATTGTATTTGTGTAACATGTTATTTACACAAAGTAGAGAAATCCAGTATCAATTGCGGGCAGTCACGTGGAAATCTGATACCTCCAGTCTGGTTCTGTCCACATCCCTGGGCAGTTTAGCTCTCCCTCTACTGGTTATCATGAGCATTTCATAGGGATACACCTTCAGAGGGAGACACTCGTCAGTCAAACAGGTCAAACCTACGAGCTAGGGCTAAACTTCACAAACCTGCAAACCGTTTTTTTAATCAAACAAAGCTATCAAATTTTGATATTTTTGTAGTTCTGACTGTGACAGAGGGAACACTGGGTGGGAGAACAGGTATGTGACAGGAGGCTGACGGAGTGAGAGCTGGTTTTTAGGTCGTTGGGCAAATGCAGGGTGCCATAATGGTGTGCACACTTTTTGTCAGTGTAGAAAACGTGCAATAGATTAGGTAAGGGCAAAAACATGAAAACAGTTATGTAACGGGTTGTATTTTTAGAGGAATTTAATGCGAACTGAAAAAAGAACTAACAGCAGTAATGTAGGCCAAGTATATCCACATGGGAATGATTGTCCTGCTTTTACTTTTCTAAATAACTTATCCCCTCTGTACAAGAAGAAACAGGCAAATGATAGTCATTAATAAGCAACTAGAAGTTCTTTGAGGCCTCTGACCAACTCATATCCACACAGTAATGTACAATGCTTTATATACTACGCAGTATATAGTGATATGAGTTGTTTGGATGACAATCTGGGCGTTGGATTCTCCACTGTATGCTGCATACAGTATCCAGCCACTTTAAGTCAAAGCTATGTGCAGATGAGCATGGAGAAGCCAGCATGCTAAGCGTGACTCGGCAGCTCCTGAAGCAGCATGCTAAATCATCAGGAACCCAGCTAATGTGAGTCTTTCACCTTCAGTAAAATCTCTTTTAGTTTCCTATTTCTTCCACCAATGTCGCCGTACCATGAGGCTAAATGCAACATGCTAATTCATTCATTTCATCCTCCTCTTTTGGGCTGGTCCTTTTTTTTTTCTTACTGAAATGTGGAGGTTAGACTATCTCTATATTAGTCGGAAAATGTGTCCTCATTCACAAGTTGAAATGAACTAAAGTAAGTGAACAATGTATAAATGTTTAAACATATTTCAGTGTAGATTACATTGTTGTCATTAGTACAAAAAGAAGAAGATACTTGCTTTTGGTTCCAACATATTAGGCATAGATACTCCCCTGTCCATCCTTGCAAGTGCTGCACGGCCATCCTTAATGTGCTAAAGAATAGAACATACACAAATGTAATATAGTGGAAGGGGACTGCAGGGTTAATGGCATGAATATGTCCACTAATGACTGTGGGCACAGTTTTCACTGGATGGAGCAAGTAGCTTGGATACTGTTCAGTATCTTAATTAGTATTGGAGATGGGCAGTCACTGACATGTTTTCTGAATGTCTCTGTAGTATTGTTTTTTTTCTATGGTGAATTTTAAAATCGAATAATTAAATTACACATTTAGCTTGAGTCGTTACATTGGTAAACAACACACAAAACAAGACGTGAGGCGATGACTGTACATTGCATTTACAGTACACTGGTTCAGCTACTGGGCAGTGCATGTTTGGGCATTTGAAATCACTGCACCGCATGCCCTGTAGTTGACTTTAAATCCGACAGTGATGCAAGCATGTGGCAGGAGTGGGCGGTGTGCATTCAGGGCAAGGTGCCTCTTGCAACCCATGAGCAAGCAAATACATGATGCAAGGTGAGGAAGCATGCCATGTGGAAAAGCGGATGGGAGACATACCTGAAACTCTGCAGGACAACATGGGACAGAAAATGAGACTCACAGTTAATGGTTTTGCTGTCAAATCCCCTGCCAGGCTACTATCTACAACACTTTTGTCCCTGATGACACATTGTGTGAATCATTATGCAAATATTTCAAAATGCAGGTCCATTTATGTACACGTAGCAAGCCATTTCTGAATACTGATGCTGAATAGCTCTGGTGACATTGGCAAGAGATTTGCTTGGTGGCTACATTCTGGTAGCAGCTCTCACCTCTGCCTCCTCCACACATGTCGCCATAGCTGTTGTACTGGGTGAAGTCTGTTGACTGGGGCTGTGGGGACACAGACAACAGTTAACATATGGGGATTTTGTTGCTGATTTAGGACCAGAATAGGATTGAATTATAAGTATTAAATCCTGTATATAATTAGCGTTTCTGGCATTGATGACAACTCATACTAACATTCTTGTTAGTATGAGTGAGCTCTCACCCGGTGCAGCCCATTCCTTCCGTAGCCAGGCAGAGAGTTAGTTTTGGTCGGAGAAGTCAGATCTGAAACATAAGTGATGCTCAAATTTAAATTTGGAATTAAAGAGACGTTGACTCGAATCAGGAACATTTACATGAACAGGGATGCTTCAAAATCACAAATTGAAGCTATTTCATAATCCAGACATGTTACAGCAGAACAAAATGCAGCGATCTACAAGTAAGATATAGCACAGACCTTCTGTTACAGTACACTGCTGACAACTCAAGAGCGTATTAGCTGATGAAGCTGCTCCGTACCTGTGTCACAGTTGGTCTGTTTGGGGTCGTAGCGCTGGGCAGAGAGGCTACGTGCGTGACGCTCCCTGATCTGCTCTTTCTCCATCTCCTCCTTCAGGATGAGCTTTCCCAAACCAGACTGAATCTACACACATTCAAATAATTCAATCGATCTATGACACAAACATTAAGGATACAAAAGCATGCGTGTTTGGCTTTCATTTCAGTCACATGGCAGTCAAAGATACAGATGTTAAAATGAAGATTTAAGGTTATCTCACTGACCTTGCTGAGATGTTCCTCGTGGAGCTGCTTTTTTTTCAAGGCCTCTTCCTCCTCCTCTTCTCTGGATCTTCTCCTCCCTTCTGGACCTATGGGTGCCATAAACAAGCCCCAAATGTTACAAAAAACACATAAATACGCACACATAAAGACACATACACATCTCTGGAGGAAACCATGCTTCACATGTCCTTTTATGTAGAGTACAACCAGATGAAATGCTCCATCCACAGTTCAAATTTAGAGAAGGACAGAAAGATGTGGCGGCTTCATTTGGCTGTAGAGCAGTGAGGATTACACACGGTAAATGAGCAATAGGTGGACGGAGGAACACAAATGTGAGACAGAGTTGACGAGACAGACAAACAGGAGGGCTTATTGGAATATTTGGCTACACTGACATGACAGATGTTCACGCTTCATCATTCATGTCAAGAATTTACTGGATGTCAAATACACAGAACAGCACAATGTAAGACAGACAGACAAAAGTTAGTTTGAAGTCAGTCTCAGTGATCTCTGTCCAAGTCATTTGTGGCACTATTGTGTAAAGCAAGTGCACCCATCATGTGCAGTAAAATGGTGAAACTGATGCTACCTCAAGCAGACAATAACATGGCAGCAACAGAAACCAAACAACGCTTCTGCTTTGTGCAAGCAAAACTTAAAGGCAAATACTGAAACGCCTGAATAAAAGCGTGAGCTCGGAGTGAAGCAGGGATGCAGTTAAAGCTTTTGGGGCAGCTGGAAAGGGAGGAACAAGAAGAGTTAGGTTGTGGTGAGGTGTCTGTTGTACCACTACAAGGTCGCAGTGCAAGCATGCCCATCAGGAGCCTACTGTACCTAATACAGCGAGAGAGCAGGGCCAACGGTCGGCCTCACTCCGTGAGCTGTCATCTGGAGAGGGAGCATGGGCAGCGGGGAAGGTGGCGGATCTGATGATCTCATCAGCAGACTTGCTTTGACGTGCTATGGCATCTGTATCTAGGTTGGTAACCATGGGAACTGATCTATCAGTGTCGGAGTCACGGTCTCAACCACAGGTAAACATTCTTAGCACCATCTGATCGTCAGACACAAGGTTCATTTAATCCTGGGTAGTCCAGGTTTAAAATGTACGCTTACCACAAGATGTCTTTCCTAACAAGTCAGCGAATATTGGATTGAGAGTCAATGTGGTTTTAAGGATGTTTCAAGGATGATTTTAGTTACATCTTGTACAAGCAAGATTACACCTGTTGTGGGAAACACCATTCAGTTGTAGAAAAGTCTCAAACCAGCTGGCGTGCATGTACACAAGTGACATATGCTTTGGCCATTAACATATTTTTTTGACTAATTTTAAAGCCAGACTATGTAACTTTGGAAGAAAAAAAAAGAAAATGGATTCTTCAACTTACGAATGAAAAGTTGAGTTCATAAGCAAAAAAACGCACCCTTGTTCAATTCAATGCGCTTTTGTTGCTACTGCCTTACTTGGTCTGGTAGGACCACTGTAGTGGCTAATGCTAGCTAACGTTAGCCAACTTCAGGTTGATTACAGTGTAACTGACATTACTGAGTCAGTTTGCTGACTTTATCTCTTTTCTCTACTTGTGCTACTGTTACATTACATTAAAGCCTGTCGCAGATAAGTATTTGAATGGTTTTATCACAAATGCTGAAGATTAAGTAAACACATTGCTAACCAGGAGACGTGTTGTTGTGTTGCCATTCAGATTGCCTTTAACAGAAATTACATCATTCTGTATTTGTCACAAAAGTTACATAGTCTCGCTTTTAGAAAACTCTAACATTACTCCTGTGACTTGTTCAGAGACAAAGTGCAGTGTTTAAAACAAGCTTCAGATCAGACTGAAGAGGATTGGAGACAGACTTCAAACAGTGCTCATACACTGACACTGGGGGTGACTACATGGTTAGACGAATACACTGTGAATTTCAGTTGATTAACGAAAGCGTTTCCAGAAAAGAGCTTGGCTCAATAACATAACTACCTAGAGTATTACTCTAAATTTGTACTCAGACAGACATTTTTCCCTTTCTGTTTTAACAGTAAACAGGCTATACTAGAGGAGGAGAGGTACCGTGTAGTTTGTAGATGGGTGGTTTTCTGTAGATGTTGCTCCCCTGATCTGAAAACATTCAAATACAGACAGAAAAGACGTTTACGGATCATACAGTGCCTCTACTATACAAAAATAAGATCTATTGTAAACATCTCCAAGCAATTACACACACATAGGGATTACATTGAATTTCGCCGTTTTTCCTGGAATATGAAAGAAGAGGGGGAAAAGCAAAAGCTGATCCCAAATGGAGTATAGTGACAGACAGACAGACAGACAGACAGACAGACAGACAGATAGATAGATAGACAGACAAACAGATAGACAGACAAACAGATAGACAGACAGATATAGAAATAGACAGACAGACAGATAGACAGACAGATAGACGGATAGACGGATAGACGGACAGACGGATAGACAGATAGATAGTAAGAAGGGACGAGCAGTGACAGGGTGCGCTCCAGCTCCTACCTGGAAGGTGGAAATGTTTAGGGGTCTGAGATAGAGGCGGGGTGACCGGCCGGCTGTCGGGCCTGAGCGGGAGGGGGGAGCTCCGGCCACTCGGCGGGTCAGTGCCTCCAGTGAGAAGAACCAAGAACAGAACATAAGCAGGGATACTATGGGGAACCACAGTCTGAAGGGTGCAACACACAGGGACCAACGGGACCAGCTGAAGTCACTTTCAGCGAATGGGAGACATTCTGGTTGCCTTTGAGAAATGAAGTAAATGGAGCACTATGCTATGTGCATGATGAAGATACAAAAGGCGGAGCAAACTAGCAGAGTTTAAAAAAGCGAGAAAGGGAAATGTGCTATGGGTTAGGAACTATAATGTCTGTTAGTCTGGTGAATGATATGAATTCACGGTTTAATAAGAGCTCACGGTCAAAAAGTTAATAACCCTCGGCATGCAACGACAAAACCGTTCTTTTTATCTCAGACTTACAGTTTACTGGAGTCTGGAGACTCCTTCCGACAAGGAAAAAAACTCATCCATCATCCAACATGTGGGGAACTGTCAGTTTGGATATTGGATTTGTATTACTAGTATATCTCACGTACATGCAAAGCTGCAAAAACACAAACACAAAGAGCCTGTCAGCTACTTTGGCAGACGCTGCGAAAGGCAAAGGTGAAGAGGTCCATGCTAGTTAGTGAAGAATCAGTGGCTGCATGGGTTTGACCACTCAGGATGGCAGATATAGTCTAATGAGAAATGGCGCTGGATCCAGAATGACAGATGGTGGCACTGGCGAGGAGGTGGCTTTGCAGGTGACGATGGAGATGATGTGTTGCCTTCGGGGGGGGCATCGGAGAGGAGTGGAGTGGGGCCCTTACCTTGGCTATGGGGGATGAAGTGGTGTCTGAAAGGGGAGGTGGGGCGGGAGTCACTATTTCTGGAGCCCACACTGTTACTGCACAAGGAGGAGCAGAGCTTCTGCATGCCTGTCAGAGCCTCTGCAGGGAGGGAGGGTGTGGGACAGGGGACAAAACCCCAGGACCAGGCAGCAGAGGTGGTCAGTGTGGGGAGGAGATAGAAGGTGAGAAGGTGAGGGACAAAAGAAAAGGAGGATATACAGGAATCAAATGCTGTAAAAAAGGAAATAAAAGACACCCAAACTGAGAGGTAAGGAGTATTTAAGATGAACAGTCAGAAACGAGGAAGAGTGTTACACTTTAAAATCAAACTTTTTAATGGAAACAATAGAAAACTCTGAGAAACTGTGTTGTTAAAGGCGCAAATTTGACTTTGTGGTTGTTATTCTGCAAAAAGGATGGATTGCCCATCAAAGCAAAAAGGATAAACATAACAATCCAAAGTCAATTTTGGCAAAGTTCCCCTTTAAAGATGTAAAACGACCAGAAGGAGAGAAGTGAGAACTTTAAAGTGGAGGGTCAGTGAACTCATCCACAGTGTTTCAACTGTCATCTATACCTGACCAGTAAAGATCTCACCAATCCACCTCATAAAAAAAACACTGATTTTATCATAAACTATGGAACACTATACATGTGCCCACACACACACACACGCACACATGCACACACACTCAC
Organism: Anarrhichthys ocellatus; assembly: GCF_004355925.1. Taxonomy (NCBI): domain Eukaryota; kingdom Metazoa; phylum Chordata; class Actinopteri; order Perciformes; family Anarhichadidae; genus Anarrhichthys; species Anarrhichthys ocellatus. The sequence goes on along the minus strand of NW_022280033.1, from coordinate 15,347,545 downwards.
CTGGTCTGTGAAAATGCTGCGGTGACCGTGACAGGGTGGGGGTGTAACCATGTCGATTATAAACTGGTGATCCTATGGAGCCCTGACTGGTGGACCTTTGGAGGATACGTTCCCTCCTCTCGTAAGAGCCCTGACACACACACACACACACACACACACACACACACACACACACACACAGGTTATTACACGAATTGAAGGCATTATTGAGACATTACGTATATGCTGCATTTAATCGCATACAGGGGACAGTTAATATGACAAAATGATATGCTCACCTCACCAGATGGGGTTGGCGACATGTTTCTTGAGCACTAGAAGAATCAAAGAAATCTGAATTATAACTTAGTTGTCAAAGAAAGAGCCCAGAAAGCCAGACATGAATATCATTGCCGATTTAGGATAATTCATCATGATCAGCACACGGTGACGTATCTTACCCTGTCATCAGGCAAGGGGGAACGCTCCCTCCTGGCAGTGTGGAGCTGTGAGGGACAGAAGAAGTTCAGTACTGCATAAAGGCTTTCAAACGCAGCATTATTTGCCAACATCAAAACAGAGGATCATTTGAGGAATATTTATCTTAATGCACAGTACTGTATGTGCATGAAGAGGACATGCATGCAGGAACAGTTGCATACGGTCTGTGTGTTTACCTCTCCCACACTCTCTCCTCTCTCCTCTCTCTCAGCCAGGGAGGTGGTGTACAAAGGTTCATAGGTAATAAGATCAGGACGCTCAATGTCATAAATGGCTTTGACTTTTGGAATGGCAGCTAGGTCTCGGTAATCAAGGATCTCATTGTCTACTTTTGCCTAGGGAGACAAATAAAGACAAAGATGCATACACACATACACATACACACACACACACACACACACACACACAAGGGTAAAGGGGGTTTACTAAGGTTCAATTGTCAAAAGAGGCCGTTATAAAAAAGGGAATTTGTGACTAGTAAGACAGAACCATCTATTTAGACAAAATAAATCTAAAAAACAAATATAAGTCCATAACAGTTCTCACATAGATCGTGTGACCCGGTGAGCCAGGTATGCTTGAACCAGGTCTGGAACAAATACTCTCGGACGATGACCTCGTAGGCTGCGAGAAAAGAAACACACAAGTGGATGTTAGTCCCAACAACGTCTGTCAGGCAATCTGTCTCCCATGAGCCACAGCCCCCTGCCATCTGCACATCACCGTGGTTATTACCCAAAACACTCCAACATTACACCGTTTGGCTTTTATACTGTATGAGCGATGAGAGGGGATTGACAAACCCTGTATTGACGTTCCATTAATAACATGAGGTACTTTGAAAAGCTAAAATGTTATTTCATGATTGGGTCAATCATTTGCAAATTTGCAAATTTGCAAAGTGAATGAGTGCTTCACGCTGTGATTTTATGTTCTTAAGGACCTCATGCTTGTTTATGGGAAATGGAAAGTTTGGATGGCAGCAGCAGGTCTGAGAGTTAAACGAGCTTTTCACCTAATTGGTGAATGAGGGATTTGAAAAAGACAAAATTTGTCACCAAATGTGCGCATATCTTTGTCTCATGCACCTTTGATATGAGCGCACATTAAGGCGTTAAAAGGACAAGACTGAATGGCTCCGTATGACACGCAGAGGGCGCACTGCAGGCTGTCTCCAGCAGATGGCAGCATACAGTGCATCATGTCCTATGTACATGGTGGAACACAGGATGATGCCATCTCATAGCCAATAGCGAATACAGTACCTGCCTTTCTGTTTTTTTGGAGGAATAAGAGGGACGGAGGCAATAGCTGTGGAGGAAGGGAGAGGGGGGTTCACAGGACATCACACGAGGGGTTGTGCCTCTCCAGCCCGACTTACAGTTCACACATACATCAAGGCGAACATGTAAATATGCAAATGAACAAATACTTGTACACGCATGCAACGGCACACACACACACACACACACACACACACACACACACACACACACACACTCCTAGCACCGCCTCAATAGGCAAATGATGTAAACCATGGTAGGTTAAGGTTTAACAGTTCATCGAGGGAGCGGGAACAGCCCATGCAGAATCCCTCGTTACATATTCCGAATTTCTATCTTTTCCAGGATAACTTTGTCATGAGACATGAACAGAAAGGTGCTTTCAGTCAAGACAAAGTTATGGACAATGGAGTCAGTGACACCCAAATTCCTACCCGCTCCCTGTGTCTCTCCTCTGTTCTGGTGGTGTTCTTGCAGCCGGGATGCCACACTGTTGATCCTAAGGAGAGAAAATACATTTAGAACGACATATGGAAATAGAATATATTCACTTTATCGAAATGCATTTTGCAAATATGACTAAATGTGATCTAAAAGTGTGTTGGAAAGGAGATACGATAATATCCATATTCTGTACAGATGGGGGACAAATGGGTTATTACATGGGTTATTAACAGACTTGATTAAAGGCTGAAAATGTCAGCATTAGGTGTATTGAAAATACAAAATTTCGTGCATTTAGCTACATCAAGCAGCTCAGTGGCCAGTTTAAGTCGTGCATTTATTAGGTTGCAGAGTGTGGACTGGGAGCTGGAGAGCTAAAGGAAAAATCTACATAAACGAGTGGAGACACAAATGCACATGCACAACACGGGGGTCACTGATTGGTATAAAAATAATGTGAGCCATATGCTATGGCCTTTGCAGCCACCAAATCTCAACCCAACTGAACACCTACGGGAGACTTTAAAGTGACATGTTCGACAGCATTCTCCCAATATGTCTTTTGAAAGAATTGTGTAAATCTCTTTTGTAGTTTCAGAGATGTATAGGAGGAGCATAGAAGAACTTCTGTCAGCTTATGGTGGCCAGACCACCACAGACTTTACCTCACTTCACGTCGCTGCACTTTAATTGCTACGCAGCTAGAGTTGGTGGAATTTGTTTCCAGTACAGCATGGAAATTAACTCTCAGTACACAGTGTGTCAGCAGCACGGCATATAAGCAGACAAATCACACAGTAAATGATAATAAGAAAAGAAAAAGTATGCCATTTTATACCCACGCCGACGGGTTTTATACCCCTGAGCCTTACTCAAACTACAGAGAAGCATGCCATTCTACAGTTTCTGTCAACCAAAGTGGAGTAACAAAGTTTTCATGTGACGGCGATAATGCAGGAATGTCCGCTCACCTTGCAGATACATCTCTTCTCCTTCTGTGAACATCTGATTGCACCTACTGCATCTCGCACAGCTAGGGTGGTAGTGCTTATCTCCTGCCTGGAAAACACAGAGCGCACAAAACAGACTTGACGACAGAGGAAAATGAAGATCAATGAAGTCTGCATTGAAGCGAAGAGCTGCGACTTCCAGGAAGTAAACCCAGAGCTCTACCCGCTCCCAGCTGCATCTCCCTCCTCTAACATCCAAACCCTGTTAGTGCAACGGATAGTTTCATCCGATCCAGTATAACTGCTCGCTCTTCCTTCAAGAATGACTGTTGATGAAATTGCACAGTGGGCAGCTGTTGGTGAATATGTTTCCCTGAGACTCGTCTGCAGGGTTAATGTAAATATGGTGTTGCTTAACAGTTCAAGTGGGAATGTGAAATTATTTAATGTATTCCAGTCATATTCTCTTTCAGTTCTGAAAAATTGAAAGACTGTTAAGTTATTATTGAATGTCCCCCATGACACCTGCCTGTTTGACACAGTCAACCCGCCTTCTCTACCTGAGCGTTGCTCTTTGTGATAACCTGCATAATGCCATCCAATAAAATGATCTGACGGCTAGAGCACCTGAATTTCCATCTACATTGACGTGGCACTTTGCATGCAGAGAGCACCACTAAAACGCCGATGTGACTTTGACCGGGGGTGATAAAACACCCAAAAGAAATTGTGCCTGCTGTATAACAACCCTCGGTAACGTTTCAGCTGGCAAGTGAACACTCGTTGAGGCCTAGAGATATGGAGCCATTGACTAACATTTGCATTTTCACATTTTACAGAGCAGCTATAGCAAGCACTTTACAGCACCTCCCACCCAATAGTCTCCTCACATATCTCTCTCTCTCTCAGGGATAATAAAGGTACTTATGCTATATGTGTAGTATGCCATTAAATACACTCCTTATTTCTCTGAGAATTTAATAGCTGCATTAATTAACCCTGCATTAATAAGCCATTCACATTGCACACCCAGAGGAGCAGCAGGTATGCAAACCCACCGATGGCTACGAGGTATTTGACCTGGGTCTTGGGTCAGTGATTGGACTATCAGACCGACTGCTGTGGCTTTGGCCCCGCTGATCTATTGGCAGCGGCTCAGGGGTGAGACGCCGAGGCCTTTTCCTATTGTCATAAAGACCTGCCTTAGTGCTGGATTACTGTAAGCCTGGCTGGCTGGCTAGCAGTGACATTTTCATACCATTAAATGACACACAACTCAGCGTCTGAGTGGATCACTGTCTGCAGAACAGACAGGCTGGAACTTGTTCAAGAGACCAGTGATCACAAAGAGTGTTGGTGACGTTTTACATAAACTCGACTCGACAACGATGCAAACAAGAGTTTCATTACAGCTGCATGACGTACAGTATCATTGAATACTGATCGCTTCCTAAACATCAGATCACATTCGTTTTTTTATGTAATATTTATGTAATTTGTAGCAAAATGACCGTGTGCAAAATGTGTATTTAGGCAGGGTTGGAAAGACATATAAATCTGCTTAGAATTAATCTTTTAGTTGAATACAATCATGCCAAGAGTCTCTTTGGCTCTGTGACGAAGAGATTACACCAGAGATTATCAAACTACATTTCACAATTCCATTCCAAGGCTTCATCCTGTGTCTTAATGAGAAGCAGAATTTAGACATTACAACCAACTCTCTGTTAATCCACATAACGCACACTTTAATTTGAAACATTAGGTATACTTCCCAAATGTATCTGCTGTTATTTTAGTCCTTCAATTAACCATAAGTACTCAAATTCAAGTGAAAGTATTTGTTCACTCTTTCCTGCCTACCGTACCGTAGGCAGGATTCTTATGAAATCCAGGTGCAAAATTAAATCTGTTTACAAAAGCATATTATACATTTCACATCTGGCTGCACAGAGAGACATCTGCCTGTAATAGCGAGCCACTAAGAGGGATGTTGAAGCTGAAGAATGGGATGTGTGTGTGTGTGTGTGTGTGTCTGTGTGTGTGTCTTACCTCTAGCACCTTCCCTGTGATGAACTGATGACACGCCTCACACTGAACTCCAAAATGGATCTGGTAGTCCTTCTCACAGTAGGGGGCGCCATCCCTGAGTGGAGACAGACAAATCTAAGCAGCGGGGACTTGCCAATGAAATATATCATGTGTGAACCTCATGCAGGCCTGAATTTGACCAGGCAGCCTGTAATTACAGTGGGTATGAGCTGCTTACTTGCTGATGTACTCGCCAGTCAGCACTTTGCTGCAGGCCTTACACTTAAAGCAGCCCAGATGCCACTGTTTGTCCAATGCTAGGAGAGCCTGTCCGTTCTTAATGTCTCGGCCACATCCTGCACAGTCTGCAAAAAAGCAAAAGTGACATTAAGTTATGCGTTGTCGCAACAAAAACTACAAGAAAGTACAAAAAGAAGGGAAGGAAATGTTAGTAGAGAGAATTAATGCTCGAGTGAAGGTTTGTTTCATTTAAAACACAGCCTTTAACGGGCTCACATTAACCCGAGGAGAAACGATTGCATGCAAAGAAATGAGACGTGTTGTCAGTTGTGACCCAAGACACTAGATGGTGATAGAGTTTAAGCAGCGGTGTTCTGATAGCTGCCTCTTTCTATCATCCACATCTCTCTTACCATGGCTCTAAAAGCTCCATCCATATCCAAGTGGGATCCAGGGGCTTAAAAAAGTGCTTGAGGTTGGTTTCTAAATGAACAATCCTTCCAGTCGTCTCTTCTTTAATGAATAGAGGATGAAAGCAACACAGAGCCCTCTGCACCCACAGGACACGATAACTACGTAAGGCATAACGAGGCTGTGGTGATGACGTGAGGAGAATCAGCATGCCTTATTTATAGGTGATCTTGTCTGAAAGCTCTTCAAACACCAACTGAGAGACCACTGTGGGAGGGGGGGGGAGGGGCAGGAAGAGAAAGAAGGAGGATGAGAGGAGTTGGAAGAGGAGGGGTTTTTGAGGGCTGCACATTCCCTGTTCCAAAGGAAAGGAAATGCATGGCCATGCATTATTTAGCAAGGCCCGTCTTGGTGTTATTCATAAACATGGCTGGTCCAACACAAGGCTGCGTTTACAGAGGAGAGGAGAGACTGAATGATAACCCTACATCATTCAGTCTTCAGGCAGAACTGGGTTGCAGGAAAGGTCCTTACAAAGTCTTTTCTTTACTGCGATGTGGAACTGTTGAGTAGTACCAACTGTTTTACACACTTCACCCCTTTACATTTTCCCTCTTTTTCCCAAAATTCAGCCTGACATTTTTGGTCTGGAAACTTCTGGAACCCCACTAGTATTGAAGGTAAAGTTGTATTAGTTTGAACAGTGTTTGGCTGCACAGCTCAAGTTGACTTACCAACCAACAGGCTGCTGCTTGTGAAGGGGTTAACGTTCACGATTCCATCGATACGGCAGTTTAAATAGAATGTATGCTAATAATGTGTGCGCTATATGTAAACTGGAAAATTATTCTTCACAGCACAAATACATCACAGTTATAATGACTGGCCACCAGCTACATTAAATGTCATGCATGAATCATACCACCATAAGCACCAGACTTGACTGAAATTGTCCAGATATTTAAATCCTTCAACTAATCCACTTTCGCTAAGAATCCTACTGCAAACTTCCCAATTCTGTGTGGAAGCCACAATGGCATCGTGTGAAAGCGAACGCCTTCCTGTGCATTCAACCTGTGTGTATGTGTTTATTAGACAATGGCGACTTACTGCTGGAGCCCAGGATGTCCTTTGGTCCCGGAGACATGGGCTCGACACAGTACTGACACAAGCAGTCCTTCCCGTTGAAGGTCACCCTGTCCCCAGCGGGGAACGGTCGTCTGGAAGAGAGGTGACATGAAACAATCGGTCGACAAGACGTGAGCTGTGGCCCAGAGGTAAGTGTAAGGGTTTATTAGCCGTGGGTGTGCAGGCTGTCTGATGGGGCTTAAGATGACAGGACTTGATGATGTGGATGTGTGTCAACACTGTGTCCCTGAGGAGGACGTTTAGTCAGATGACTCAGACGTGACACACAGCCTGGTACTGTACACTGTCTCCTGGAATCCCTGCCATCTGATTGTTTGTCTGTCACTTCACATGATTACTGTTTTGGAAAGCACGCATTAAGATCGAGGTAACTCTTCGCCAGCTAATGCAAAACGAGTCTGTGTGCCTTACTTGCAGATGGTGCAGACGAAGCAGGCAGGGTGGTAGGTCTTGCCCAGTGCGGTGACCACTTCCCCCTCCACAAAGTCCCCACAGCCATTGCAGCGGGTGCCGTGCATGCGTTGGTAGTCCAGCGTGCACAGATACTCTCCATTCTTCATGAAGAAGCCCCCCTGGGCAAGGTCACAGCCGCACACTGTACGGGACACACACATTGGCACTGCGAGTCAGGTCATTTAGTGCTCTGCCCTTATAAACATCAGGCCACCCATCCCCTCCACGCATCAACGGCTTTGTTAAGCCCTAGTCCGTGTAATCCTGAGTGGCTCGCTGATTTCATGAAATGGATGCCTTGAAATTCATTTTAACAGCTGTGTGCGTTACAATGTGAAGCGTAACGTAAAAATCCTTTCATCAGCGATTACAGTCGTGAAAAAAAGAAAAGACCTTGTCCCTATGAAGGAACTCTGCAATGAGGGCTCAGGTCGATAATTCGGCACTACCACAGCGAGGTCTTTTCATTGTTGGTGTGGAGGTAGTGTTCAATGCAACAACAATTCTATAATTGTCTAGCTCAGGAAATGGCCTTGATCTGTTTCTGAAGATAACTGGCTCTGAATACTCCGAGTACTACACTGTCATTCTCCAACAAGCTTCCTTCAATTCAAATATAACCTTGACATCTACACAAACATGAAAGGCTGGATGAGGCAGAAATAGCAATTGGGGAACAATTGAAAAGATGTCATGAAAGATTTACTATATTGGAGTAAATATAGAATTCAAACATTCTATAATGGCTTTCATCTCTGTGATTTCAAGCACAGACACGGATTCATGGCTTTTCACTTTTTGGTTGGTCCATCATAAAACATGGCGGTTTTTAACTTGACATGCTTTAAACATCACCTATGTGTTATATGCTTGTATCAAAAAAGTACAATAAATCAAGCCTTTTTTGTTATCTTGTTAACCTTCTGAGCCCTAGCCCTATTTTTAGGCCTTAGCGTGCGTAAACATTTGATAATTAGCACTAAACACATAGTACAACTGAGGCTGATGAGAATTATTTTTGCTTATTTTGCTCTATTCGACAAATTCAATTTTGGAGCTAATGATGGTGGTATGTAAAAAGCTAGAAGGACAAACCAAAGTTATTGCAGTTGATCCTGAGGGGGACATGAATGTCTGCTCCAAATGTATTGGCAATCCTGAAAGTTGTTTAAACAATTCACTTGGAAACACAAATGTCAACCTCATGGTGGCGCTGGAAGGAAAAGTCAAAGGATCATCAAAGTCAATAGGATTCATCTTCTGGGAAACATAATTGTCTGTACCAAATGTCATGGCAATCCATCAGATAGTTGTTGTTAGTTAATGTGTCGACAAGCAGACAGACCCGCATTGAAAAATCCATGACATCCATGTTGTCCCATACTTCGATGTTTTAATGTTGCTTTTTGTGGCTGATTTGGGGTTACATTTTAGAGTGTCATGGCTAATTAAAGAAATCATGGCTTTAAAAAAACACTTATTTTCCATGTCACATTAAAATATTCTCATAATTCTGCCATTTATCAAGAATCACTGACTGCACATGTGGTGTTAACTCCACATATGTTTTAATCACAATTCAGACTCGGTACGTCTGTATTTACATTATTTCCACCACATAATGGTCATATGAACTGTGAGATCCAACATTCCAGCACCACGGAGTGGGGCTGGGAATCGATTAGCCCTTTGGAAATGCCACAGCTAAGAGGGAAAATATTTTGATGTTTGAGATGACTCCACCTAATCATTCTTATGCAATGAGGCACGCTAAATCCTGGGGATGAATGGGAGCGAGTGGGACAGAGAATCAGATTTAATTGCATTAGGGCTCACGGGTGACGAGATTAGCTTGTAAGCTATCCGAGTCAAGAGAAAACCAGCAGTGGAGATTTGGTGGCCTTTGTCCAGCCACCTCAGCTTTTCAACAGATGCATGCCATTACATTAAATGCCTTTTTGGAAACTCAAGAGGGTCAACTTAGGAAATTGAAATGAAAGTGAATTAAAAGGTTTTGCTTTTGTGCATTTCAGGGAATGAGATAAACATATGCAAAAGGCGTCTGTTTGGGATTTGTATGCCAAGGGGATAATATGAGTGTCGATATCCTCAGTCGACCTGTTAATCATGGTATTTCTAGTCCTACAAGTTGGAGACTCAAAACAGCACATGTATATTTAGAGCAAGGACTAAGACAGCGTGTCTTTTGGCTAATAATGCAGTCCTCGTGTCTCGTGTGCACAAACACTTTTAGAACCACTGACTCTCTACAAGCATGTATATCCACGTGTAAAGGACAGAATTAGGTGCTAATCTCAGTGTTTGCTTGTGTTATTCTGAGCCCTTGGAGAATTTATAACAGTGCTCCAGTTACAGCTTAACTACAAGGGCTTCGGCGAGGCAGGTTTAGCCTGCAAGAGTGAGACTGCTTGGTCAGCCGTGGGCTGCTACATCGTAATCATGCCAGAATGCCAGAAATCCATCAGTAATAAGGATAAATGCAGGAGGATTTGCACCATCACATGTCATAGCAGTCTGAATGGTACAATTATTGAAGTATGTAGGTCTGAGAAGAGAAGATGAGTCATGCCACCGGCCGTTAGAGGAGGATGGGAAGGACGCTGTGTCCTTCAGGGACTGCTCCTATCCAACTTCCTGTGATTGGGATGCTTTTTGGGACAGTCGTGGAAAAAGAATAATTTGTTCAGCTGTACTTTTGCCATTTTACTTAAAGGGTCACCACACTTCTGACTCCTCTATACCTGTGAACTGTCATTCTACATCATAGCGGAAAACAATCAGCATTAGGCTGCTATACTGAATGAAAGGAAGCAAATGTCCTACAGTATGAAATTAGCAATGAATTTATAAATGTTACACCTTAGTTGCCAATGTTCACACAGCTCCCACATTTATCTTTTCCAATTCAGAAAAAAACAAGCCGTCTGTGGACTCATTTGTAAATTGTAACGTATTTACTGAAGACCGGCCTTTTTGGATCATAATATTAGGGTTGTCTCACATGGAGTAAAACTGAGCCAAATCACATGCAGCAAATACTAGTGAGTGAAACCCATTGAACTGTATTTAATTACATAAAATGACAGTACCTTTACAGGTGAAGCACTTGAGGTGGAAGTGCTTGTTCTGCACCCGCAGCACCTCGCCCTTACATGGCTCGCCACACTTGTAGCACTGAATCAGGGGCTTCTCTGTGGAGTGGTGGTGTGTGTCCTGCGCATGAGCCACTGCAAGAGAGGAGACATGGAGACATTAACATTACTATTGGGCTGTAATGTTGACGAGTCATCGTGGTCGCTCCATGCAGTTTTTGTAACATTGCTTTTAGGTTGTGTTTTTTTTTAAGTTGTCTTTATCCGAGGACACGCTGTGAATCTGAATCTGCAACATCACACAGACTCCAGAGATAAAGACCAACTGCTGAGAGCCTGTCAGGGTAAAAAAAGAACAACATTGAGTAGGACAGCACAACTTGGGGTTCACGGCCCAAATGGGCTCTCTGGAGAGCAACAACCTAAATATAGTCTGTCTTGATCAGAGGAGGATGTAGAAGCAAAATGCTGAGGGGAGCAGGGCTTGGTAAATGGAACACTAAAAGGGTATTGATAAAATCCGTTTCGCTATTGAGTTTACTGTAATTTCATCCTCAAAGGAAAATATCGTGGGCCATTTGCTGTCTATGCCTTGATTATTTTCCCAGTGCATAATATAATGCACTATATATGTATATATTTATATATATATATATATATGGCTTCTTATTGCCATGTATAGAAGTTTTAGTGTCAGACGCAGCTTTTTATCATCTCCTGTGCCATGCTTTTTGGGCTGGTTAAGTGCTCCGTTCTTCCCTGTGGATGTCAAGTGTTTGACAGTAAGCAGAGCATGGCACTCAGCTCAGATAACGATAAAACAGAGCACGCTAAATGTTTGCTGTGATATGAATATGTCACTCTGTAGAATGTGCAAATGAGTGACAAACAAATAGCGGTTGTTAAATTCCTTCCTGTAAAGACCTTTGTATTTCCAACAACACTGCCTGTGTAGAATACAAGGACAACAAGAATAAGGTAAGAATGTGACGTAGAAAAGCAACTTTGCACAAGAATAAGTCACAGCCCCGCCGGCAGCTTTGTGAGGCTTTACTTAGGCACAGCTGTGCTTAGGGCTAACGCTAGCGTGCTAACTTGCTCACGACATTGTTAACATGCTACCTTAGACTTTATTGTCCTCAAGGGGGAATTTCTCTCCACAGCACTTTATACATCAGACAATAATACATACAACAGTAATACAATGACAGACAACAGCACACACTCAGGTCTATTCAGCGAGGCCTGCTGTTTAGGCCGACTATGGGTGCAGGGATAAGGCTTTTCCCAAAGCGAGCCCTTCTGCACCAGGCGCCAGGCACCAGGAAGTGCAGCAGGCAGGCCACAGCTTCCTCTGTGCCCCTCTTAGGCAAACTGGAGGGGAATTCCAGTTGTGGAGTTCTGGAGTTCAGCAGCAGCTTCTCCAGGCACATCCTTGTTATGGATAGGAGGGCAACGGGGCATAGTGGTTGAGCTCTGTGGCCTCTGTTTTTTTGGGTACAGGGATTATGGTAGCAGTTTTCCAGAGTGTAGGTATTGTGGCAATCTGGTAGGATTTACAACAAGATGTTAGCAGATATATAGTTTACTATTAGATGTATGTTTAGTTTCGTGCGTTATTATTTTAGAAAATTACCACTACACACAAAGTACAGAGAGTCTGATAGGAATATCATTAGATTGGTCATAAAAAAATAATAAAGCTAAAATTTTGATCCTAAAGATTACACGAGGGGATGAAGGGAGTATCTGGACCAAATTCCATCCAACAGTTGTTGTGACAGTTCAAACAAAGCCACAAATCAAGTCAACCTCATGGCCGTAAGGGAGAGAAAAAAAGGGATCACTAAAGTGATTAGGATCCACCCTCTTGGAAACATGTCTTTTTTTTGTCTTTAATTTTGTGCCATTCCATCAAGTAGATGTTGAGATATTTCACTTGGATACATGCAAATGTTCACCTACTGGTGGCCCGAGAGGAAAGGTCAGAGGATCACTAAAGCCAGTGGGCTTCATTCTCTGGGGAACATAAATGTGTATACCACATTTCATAGCAACCAAAGAATGGTTGTTGAGATATTGCAGTCCAAACCACAGTAGTGGACCGACATACTGGCGTTGTTATTCCTAAAGCTACACTAGTGCTGCCAACATGACTACAAATTGAAATAGCCCTCTTTTAATGGCAAATTGTTAAAATGACTCTGGTTACACAGCATGCATAGATCTTAATCTGAGTAAAGATTTAGACGCCACTTTCTTAATGGGAGGTATTGTGACAGCCTTCATAATTATATAAGACAGAGAAGCTATTATCATCATCTTCTACAAGCAGCATCCACTATTATCTTTAGGTCCATGACACGTCACCCTATGGCCCTCCTCGGTAGAGCGTTTGGGCATCCCTGACACAGACAGACACTAATCCAGCACCACTGTACGGGATGTAAATACTGCTGCAGTGCCGCACTGCACACAGTTTATCAGCTGTTCTGAAACCAGCAGATGATTTCACATTCAGGAACATTAACTAGCAAGGCAGCCCCTCTCTCTCATACTCTCATTTCTTCTATCGCTATCTTTTTCAAATAAAGACACACACACACACACACACACATGAAAGGATCTTTGCTCTTTCTGCTCTGCAATGAATCATTATTCTGCAACGCTAAAATAAGACACCGCCAAAAGCACAGAAATAGCATCATGACCAATTGATGGTCGACCAAAGAGAGACATTACTCTGGATTATTGATAACTTGGCCTACCCTGCATCCCACTTCTGCAGTTGCAGCGGCAGTCTGATAATGAGAGGTGGTTTAATTACAGTAAAATCAAATCAGCAAGAGAGCCCAGCCTTCAGGACATTACTTTCAAATTTAGACACTTCAACCTTCTTTGATTCATCGCTATAGGGGCAGTCTAACATGGCCTGTGACAAATTCTTACAGATACAATTCACACAGCATCAGTCTATTCATAATTTGGGTTGGAAAGGAAGTGAGAGAAGTTGTGGAAAAAGAGTGAAGGAAGAAGACGGGACAACAAGAGGGAGGCTGGAAGGAATGTGGATACAAGAGGGTGGAGGATCTCTCCCCCTGGGGTCTCTGATGTGATTACATCCAGCAGGACAATGAGTCATCTCTAGGTGAACCAGACTACTGTGACAGTGAACGGAGTCTCAGCAGCTCTGTGTGTGACATCGCACCTCCATAGAACAACACAGGCCATCTGGGTAACTGCAAGAATACCCGATCTAACGAGTGATTTCATGCACACTTTACATCCGCGAACAACTTAAAGTAAAATTACATTTTATTGACAACTTGGTTCCATTTAATTTAATCTTATACATCAGTGATGATAACCCTGTACTCAGTTAAAGTAATTGCCAAGATCTGGAAACACACACATACCTACAACAAAGTCCTGACAGGGCAGAGGGTGTCAGCGGTCAGATGATCAGACCGGATTTGGAGGTAAATCCAAAAGTGAGCACATCCAAAATGTTGATAATAATCCCTCAAACTGTGTGTAGCCACGGCTTGAAACAGCAGCCTGCTATGTCTGAACACAATGCTGCTAAGATCAGTGACAGTAAATTAAAGCCGTTTCAGGCCGTGAAACCAAAGCAATGTGTTAAAAGACACCAAAAAAACCTTACAAATAGTATTTTTTTCCAGTGTTCATACAAAAATATTGATTAGAGCAGCTTTTAAGTACTGTATATATTTGACATTACTGTGATGCCAACAATCTCTCTTTGAGCTTGCTTGTATTCCTCACTTTCTATTTTTACCATTTCATAGGGTGTTGTGTTGTCAGCAGGAACAGCCCAGCATGGAAAAGTCAACACTGCTAACGTCATAGCAGGTTGACAAAAATCCAAGACAGTTGTTTGAATCCCATGCACAGAGGTTCTAAAAAAAAGAACTTTGGACGGGAATCTATGAGCGCTGTGTGTTTTTCCAGCTTAACCCCGCCTCTTCCACTGTAGAGTGTTTGTCTCAGTAGTGGGTGCACAGAGGGAGAGACTGTGGCAAAGTCAAGCCGAGATGGGTACTCTACATGGTGTTTCATATAAAGAGTAAGGAAGCCAACATCAAAAGGGATGTTTGCTCAGATTGAACCATTCATAGGACTTGTTTGGACATAAATCCATTGGTGAGGTCTCTTTCAAAGGTTTAACAGGCCTCCACACTCATGCCTCTATATGTTTACAAAAGCTTGACAATTTTACTGCAATAACGTTGAAATGAATCCATTAGCGAGTTGGTTCTTGTGATAGCAGAAAAATGGCGCTCGTTTTGCTAGAATGTATATTATATAATACTATAAATAAGTAAGCAACATGAAGCAATCCTCAGCACAGAGCAACTTGCTGTAAAATATACAGTAGTACAATTTTTCCGACCGCTGCTCACATTCCTCATTCCGGTGCTGGATGTGTTGGCTGTGCTGACAGGGTGATGTGTCCCGCCTCATCACCAGGGGATAAAGTGACTGATATGAGCCTGAACACACACACACACACACACACACACAACCATGGAGCTGAGGGAACAATAACCAGCAGAGCATCCCAAAGCCAGGCGTGGAGGAAAGGGGACTGCTCTCTCCACCCCTACATCCCACCCACCCCCCCCCACCCATTTAAGCACAGCCGAGCTGCGTTGGCAATAATAAAGGCTCCAGATGATTCTCTGGAGGGAAGTGAGGAAGGCCATCTTCAATCCCCCGAGGACAGATTTCCCTGTAACACGTGCCCCTGCCTCGCTGGTAAATAACAAAAGGCGGGTTTATTGCCAGAGAGTGCGTGGTTTGCTGCGAAAGCTTCAGACTTTGTTGCCTTCGTGTGAACCCTGAGCAACGCGAAGCCTTATAGTAGCGGCTTATGATTGCGAAAAGGGGAATTCAAATAAACAATAGATGAGAGACGAAAAGGTCTCGTAAAATATTCAGTCGCTCACCGCCTTTGTTACTGTAAGAGTCACAGACGGAAGAGTTAGTACAGACAGCCCCGAAGTAGTGTATGTGAGAGAGGGACAGATGAAGAGAGTGGCTACACTCTTGGCATCCATCTCCATACTTTTGGCCCGAGATGTGTCTGCTTCATAGACAACAAAACACACACACACCAACACAATTTTTACTCCAGTTTACATCCAATCCAACCAGTTTGGGATGGAATATTCCAAGGGGGTCTGACCCTCTGACGAATATCAAAGGGCATAAAATATGCCCCCCATAAAATCCCAAAGCGTGATCAGATGGGGGAGGGTGTTCGGAGCTCTTCATCACCCAGACATAACAAGGAGCTCTTAACCCTCCCCGTCATGAATATGTATGGGTGTATTCACTGCCTCCCCGCCCTTCTGCCCCACCTCCAGCGTCCCAGACAAAGCACTTCAAACGCGGGCACAAATTGCGGGGGGGAACCCTATCGTCCTCCACCAGGCCCCCCAACCTTGAATAACTAATCCCCGGGGACCTGGGTGTGGATTAATGATCTGTTCTGAATGGTTGAACGGCACAGTGCGGAGCGTTTGTTGTTGGGCAGGTACGCAATAATAATACCACGCTGATAAACAGAGAGAGGGACTTCCAGTCCACTTATCTGAGAGGAGACAATGGCGGCTTCATGAGCTGCAGGAGCCATTGTGTTTTGTAGAAGTGGAGCTGATGAATGCCTTGGCTCTTTGCGTCTGAATGGCGGCCCATTACGTCCCCACACTCCTGTGCCTTATTTCCTGTGATAATCAGACCGATTGATGCCAGACAGGGAGGATGTTTGTTGACTTGCACAATGTATGGCCCCAGTCTGTGTTTCTTTCATGGGACTTTCACATCGCTCTTGTTGTTATAGCCCGTATATTTTAGGCCGGTGACCGTCTCGCCCCCGGCCAGCCCCTTATCTTGTCTGTATATTCTGGACCTGTGCGCCAGCTGTACAAACAGAGTGGGTCTATGACAGAGTTTAGCTCCTCTTTCAGGGGGCAGACACTGGCAAGCTTCAAAGATGAGGCATTACTGCAGTTGTCTGCAGCACTCTGCGAAATCACGAGAAGCAGCTACACAGGCACGTGGTATCAGACTTTTATGTCAAAGGAAAATGTTCAGATTGAGGATGCAGGGACTTCTGGGAGTTGGTGACGTACATGTGATGACGGTTGTCTGATTTCACAGAGCGCGGTCAGCGGGGGCCTCTTACGCCGAGCATAGCAGAGAGAAAGAGTCTAAATTTATCAAGTTGTCGTACAAATGTGCACAAATCTCAGAAGCACGTGTAGATCAAGATCAGACTACCCTGGGTACACACGGCCCCAATAAATAGCAAACTATTTCAAAGGTACTCTTGGCTTTGAAAATAGGACAACCACCTGCAGGCAGACAAAACGCTAACTCTGCAATCCTTTTCTTGTGATTCATCATTCTGAGCATGTACAGTATAATACACTATTTGGTCAGCTGTGCGTCCTGCTGTTACAGAGCCCACCTGGCCTCAGACAGGTTGCATGATGAGATCTCTGGAGGATACAAGAAGTTGCCATAGCTTTCTGTTTAGAGGAATGAAAAACTAGAGGCCTCTGAATGTGGACGGTTAACCCAGACGAGCCTCCTGCCACGAAGAGATCCCAAGAGTCGGCAGGCGAGGCAGCGGGTTAACTTCACGGAAAACTTTCAGAGGGATTGTGGGTGATGAACATGTGGCAGCCAGAGGTTACGGGTGTTCTGCCAGCACGGGGACGAGATGATGGCAAATGCCTTTTTCTCTGTGGCCAGTCCAATCCACATCAAGAGAACAAGCCGCAGAGCCGGACGCTGCCTCCAGCCACCGTCAGATACATAAACAAACCTACACACTCATATCAGTCACAACGCAATCTGTAAACATGTTTTTCTTTGGTCACATATTTTCAGACAAAACATAAAAATATCACATGCCAACACATAGCACACTGTTTGTCTACAGAAGCTGGAGGATCAGCTCATGAAGCATCCACTGAAACACAGGAGTAATACATCAAGCTGCTTAAATTGAAACACTATTAAGAGAGTAGAATAGTGATAATGACTTATTAGTGTAATTCATTACTTTGATATTCAGATGCAGTCCGGCTGTATTTAATGCGGAATTATGTATTCACTATATGCCAGTTACATAAATAAAATATTTGTGGATAAGTGTTTAAAGTCACAAGGAAAGGAAGAAAATTGTTGCCTTTACCACTTTTGAATTCAAACCAGACATTTTTATTATAGTTGTATAAATTGTGCCTATGTAGCTGCTTGCTGTGAGTCATACTGACAAACAATGGTCAACCTCACGACCACATGCTCCGGCAAATTGCCGGGAACGTTAATTTCTCTGGAACATGCCTCCTGACTTCACCTAATCCATCCCACACAGCTGGGCGACCTCAGTTAATTAAAGGTGGAAACAATCACCTTTCTTCTATTTAACAGCACGCTGTGAAGGAGGCCACGGCTGACAACAATGGAGTGTACCTTTTAGATGGTCGCCATGGCAACGGCTGCAGACAAGAGCGACAGAGAATGTGCCGTTCCACGGCTCTGCGCAGTGTGGATCCCTACACGAGTGCTTCACTTCTTCTCTCTGCACGTTACCTTTATAGATCCACTCTGCGTAAGGAGACCGTTTTCAACCTGCACATTATCACCCGGATGTTTTGGTGTCAGGCTCCTATAAAGCGAGCCAGATGCTTTGTTCCAACAGACATTTACATAAAGACTGATGCTGCCAAACTAAGAAGACTCAAACCCAAGCATCAGCTGCTAGGGAGTACTGTAAAGGGCGTAGCACGTTCAAGTCTTTAAACTAGAGAGAATATGTTGATATATCATTAGTCAGGCTTCTTGCAAGCAACACACACCCACATAAAGAAGAAACAGGTCCATATTACTGTGACACATCTAAAAATACTCGAAGAATTGATTCAAACTAAATCTAATTTAAACAGCCTGACACGGCAGTGCCAATCCAACTGGACATGCTGCCCAGCTATACACACACTGCACACAGTCAACAGCACAACAAGCAAAACAAATCACATAAAGACACACTCGTGACACACACTCTCTGACCATGACCGCTGGAATACCTTTGTCTTTGACCATGACCGCTGGAATACCTTTGTCTTTGACCATGACCGCTGGAATACCTTTTTCTTTGACCATGACCGCTGGAATACCTTTTTCTTTGACCATGACCGCTGGAATACCTTTTTCTTTGACCATGACCATTGGAATTGAGGTAAATCTGCACCAGAAAAGGCTCCGGGTATCGATCCCCAGTAACACATGAGCTGCTAGTTCCTTTTTTAGTCAAGACTGAAGAGCAAAAAATAAAACAAGCCGAGACACCAAAGAGAGAGAGAGCCAAAGAGAGAGAGAGAGGGGGGGGGGGGCTGCTAAGCTCTCCTCCCGAAAACGCCGCTATAGCGTGGGATTTGCCTACTGACTGCATGTTTTCCTCCCATCCCTCTCCTCCTCCCCCTCCTCTGCCCACTCCCCCTCCTCCTCTTCTGCTCCCTCTCCCAGCCCCTCTGTTGTGTCGGCCGCCTCCTCATTGCAGCAACCAGGTGGCTGCTGCTGCTTCTGTGTGACCAAAAACAGAAACCCCAAAACAGACTCCCTCAAGCACATACACTCCTGACATATATATATATCTATATATATATATATATATCTCTATACATTTATATATATATATATATATATATAGATATATATATATAGATAGAGATATATATAGATATATATATATATAGATATATATAGATATACTGTATATATAGATAGATAGATAGATATGTAGATAGATAGATAGATATGTAGATAGATAGATATAGATATGTAGATAGATAGATAGATATGTAGATAGATAGATATATATATGTAGATATATATATATATATATATATATATGTAGATAGATAGATATATATATGTAGATAGATAGATATATATATATAGAAGATCTGTTATATCATTTCTTTTCTTTCTCTTCTGTCTCAACTCCCATTGTAAACTCTGTGGTATGATGTGAATTTTATGAAAGTGTAGATAAACTCTTTTCCATGACTAAAAAGTAAAATAAACTGAATTTCGCTGCAACCTTTCCCCATATCCCTGTATTGTATAACACACACCTCAACAAAGACTTTCTAACAGGGCAATTATTGTTTTCAGTGCAATAGTTAGTCTGCTGCGCTGAAAGATTGGTTCACACATAAATTAGCATATTTGACAAGTGAAAAAAAAAACCCTAAAAGCCTTAAAGTTTTCAAAAATAATGCAACTGAGTGAAAGACCGACTTCTTCTGGAAATGTTGGTCTTCGGGAGAGTAACCGGAGGTGGCTCTAGCACCAACATGAATAATTAACATTAAATAAAAGATGTATTAAACACATTATTCACAGTTAAAAAAAAGTGCCTAAATGATAAGCGCTTATTGAGAATCCCACACTGTAGGCTACAGCATTAAGAAAAGATAGAAATGAGGGGTTCTCTCATTACAGGCAATCAACACTTTCGACCTGATCATCAGTAAAGATGGGTTTGCGTTGAGCGAGGGGGGGGGGATCAGACCTATAATAACCTGGAGCATGATCTTTGTACTGATATCTTTAGTGGATCCTCTGAAATCCAATTACAAAGAGCACGGGAGAGCAAGTTCCTGGCTGAGCCTGGTGAAGACACTGAAATCACCATGTGGGCATATCTTGTCACAACGTTAGAAAGTTAGCTCATAAATGACGTACTCTTTGTGCGATTATATGATATGATACGATATGTGTGATTGTTGCTTTGTTTGTGATGGTGCTTGGACTATCGCGCTGTTTTTGTATACTATAAAGTAATTGACAACCTATTCTTCACTATAACGGCTTCTATGCTAAACCTCATCCATTTCATCGTCCCCACAAATATAAATGTATCGAAATGTTTATGAAAACGATTTCACTCAAGCCAGTGTTCCACAATATAACACATTAATAAAGTTTCTTATTGGCCTCCTGCGGAGCAAATAACATCCACTGCAACCCAGCAGCGACATAGCAGGGGACCAATCCCCTCTCTGCAGACACTTCAGTGTGAAAGCTAGAGCAAATCTGATTTCAGAGGTAACTCAGCCGTGTCACACCAGCAGCAATTAGGGACCACGCGGTCACTGATCCTTCTGTCTCGTGCTGGAGCCTCGCTGTACCCTCTCCTGTGGCTGAGGGGGAGGATTGGTTTTTGCATCAGCACCACCTCTGTAATTGCTGATGCAGGCAGCCCATTATGCATTCAAAATGCATTCATCCACTGCAGTGTCAACTGTGCCACCTGCTGGATACCCAACACCGTTCATCAGTTTCCTCAGGGGCGTTTTCTTTCTCACCGGGAAGTGGAGACAGACACGCCAGTGAGGCAAACGGTAAAAATAGTTTGCAGATATTTTTCCAGCACTCCACCCTTTTTTTTCTTCTTTTTTTTATTGTGAAGGGAGAGAAATATGTAGTGAATTTCAGTGGCTTTTCAAAAAGCACTGTTTTAAAAATGTTGGCTAGTCAAAAAAGCATCTCCTTTGAGGAGATTAGAGGTTTACAGTGTGGCAATTAGCTGCTGTATGCAATGCAGAGAGAGTCCTCTCATAATACAGTAATGGACCTATTATCATGTTGCCTCTTTGCATCTCTGTAGAAGCTGCTGGACATTCATGCTACATAAGCCTTGCCAAGAGTAATTCCCAAGTGGCAAAGCCTATTATCAATGGATGAAAGGTTTCTATTTGGCTCACCTATGATCCATGTCTCACTGTCCTGTAATAACCCTGCACAGCCCTCATATCAGTGCAGACTAAGCATTGTTGGGATTTAGCATATCATAGTCCGAAATAAAGGCCATTTGATTTAAAGTTATAGATTATTGTCTGTCAGTGGTGAAGCCAGACTGAGGTCACATTTACAGTAAACAACAGTGGTTTGTGTGGATTTACTGCAGAGTTATCCCTGGGATTAAAATGAGGATTAGTGGAACTACACACACGCACACAGATGTATACCGAACACTCATGTGCAAACGCTCTCAGCTACACACCCTATACACCAGGTGATGATTTGCCAATTTTTACAAATCCACCAGACACGTAGCGTGACAGCTATAAAATGAGCAGGATGAACCCCTCAACTCTTTTGGAGCATAGACAGACCTGCCTTTCTATCTCTGGGTAATGAAAAAGACTTCACCAGCTTGTTTCTATTTTAAAACAACAAAACAGCGAGAACCTTTTGAGCAGCAATCCTGTGCAACCTTCTTCAAAGTCTATGTCTTTGCAAAAACATTTCTGTGTTTGCAGCGACTCTGAATACACAGAAACATGTTTTCACTACAACATTCGTTCCACATTCTTTCTTTTTCAGTGGGTATTTCAACAATTTACAAAGCAAAAAAAAAATGTTTTAACCTACAATCCACTTGAGGAGTCGAATAAGTGCCACTCATATTCAAAAGCACTTAACCGGTGGAATAATGCAGCATTGCTTATGGTGTGGAAACAGTGAACACAACACTTCAGCTTAGTTGGGTTGACACTTCAACACTAGAGAGGTTCAAGAAAAGATGAAATAAAATGAGGATTATTGTTTCTTTTTGCTGTTTTTATCAGGTCTCAGGAAAGTCATGGAAGCCTTTTTCCTGTCCAAAAACATTAAAGCAGCAGTGAAATGACCCAGTCTTGGCCTCCCGAGCATACAAGTAGCTATTGACTGTCACTGTCGCTTTGATTGATTTTAGCTGTCACTGAAGGAATGAAATGGCTAACATAAGCCTTGACCTTTGTGACCTTTTGATCTAGGGTCAGTGTGCAGACACAAAGCTTCCTTGAACCTGAGCCATTGGTCAATATCAAACTTCCTCTCCAAAACCGAAGGAGTTGCTGCCGTCTGTGGTATTTACAAACGAGTTCCAAGCGATGATGACTTTACTACTGTGCCTGGCATGCAGTCAGAGAATACATAAGGTCTGAAAATCTCGATTTGTCCTCATGCCCATGTTGTAATCCTGATTTAAGCCACCATGTAGCTTCCCCGTGTACTGTTGCTTGGCAAAAAGCAGCAGGTCAGCCCTTGCATATGCGGTTTGCATTATATTATATAACTATGGAGAGGGCAGTGATTCATTTCCTGTTTTTTTTCAACATTTGAAGCAACACTGTTTTGGCGTCGGGGATTTGTGGTTGCATAACTTGTGGACAGGGGCACTCACACATATGCATGGGTCAGATGTGGAAAGCCTCAAGAGGTGTAATCACTCACTTTCATCCAATTAAAATGAAGTAATCTCTGAGCAGCGACTAATCAATTCACTTTCAGACACCTACTCGCAAACAGAATGCAAAGCAGGGTGACCAAACAAGCGAGACACGACCAAAACAACAGCCCCTCGTGGTTTCAACAAACAACTGTTGGAAAGGGGAAAGCAGAGGAGAGGAAAAGGGACAGGATAGAATGAAATGCAACTTCAATTAAAAGCATCTAAAAGAAGAACAAAGTACTTCCTGTAAATCCAATGCGAAAACTTGTTGTTTTGTATTTTAATAGTACATTTTTGTATTTCTCATTGAATAAGCAATCCTCATTAAAGCTGACTGGTGTTGCAGTCAGCCACAGCTGGGATGGACGGCTGTAATGTGAGATGGGTGAACGCATTCTTCAAATAGATGTATTTTTGCTCCTGTCCTACCTGTAGCGACATCGTTCAGCCTCTCACTCAGGTAATAATCATTTGGGTCGAGGTAAGGCAGCTGCTCCATGTATTGTTTAGGGATGAGGTACAGGACCTCGGCCACGTGCCCGTCCTCGATGATGGACATGCGCTTGACCGAGCTCTTGCGCTTCACCCGGACGCGGTCGACACTGTTGCTGCGGCTGGAGCTGCACAGCTTGCCCAGGCTGTTGAGATTGGGCAGGGTGGGCATGGCGCCCTGCTCCCTTTCGGCTGTCCCACAGTGTAGGGTGAAGCACTGTAGGTAGACGTCGGCCAGGGTTGGGCTCAGACCCACTCTGAAATCCAGTCGCCTTTTGACATTAAGAACACGGGGTGTTCATAGAGGCACAAAGAGGAAACAAAGGAGCCAGAGATTGGTGGGCGACTTCACAGCAGCTCATCATAAAATCACGGCAATATCCAGCGGTGGAAAACTCGTCCTGTTACGATCAGTCTACTTGTCACTTCAGATCGGCAGTGGATGTAGGAAGCGTCTTCAGCCCAGCCAGCCTAGTGCCTTAAGCAGCTTAGGGCTGACGTCGATCCCATGATTATCTTCTGGGTGGGGTTAGGTAGCTCTACATCAGGCCCTGCATGTGGTGGGAGTCTCTGTACCTGATGTGGCTCATGTGCATCCCAATCACTGCTCTGCTCATTCACATCCGTACAATGACGAGATGAGATTCTGGCAGACCTTTAAAAAAGCTAAATGCGTCGTTTTTTCCCCCGTGTGTGCTACATTTTAGGTCAGAAAAAGTCATTAGACGAGAAGATCCTCCTTGAGAGAGCATTCTATATTCTATTACGCTCACAAAGAGGGTTTTTGTGTTAATGTGCTTTGCATTAACCTAAATCAGGGGTGTCCAAACTTTTTTCAGAGGGCCAGATTTGATAATGTGAAAATGCCCAAGGGCCAACAGTCCCTGCTGACATTATTTTAAACAATACAAGTAGCCTATACATACATTGTTATTTAATCATTTTATTTTCAATGACAGCAAATAGCAATGTAACCAAATGTAAGCAGCTATAATCACTATTTTAAAGTGATTAGTGACTTGTCTAAAACATTTAAAAAAGGAATAACTTCAATAGAATCATTCTATACACTGTAGCTTCTTTACATTCTAATAGAATGTAAAGAAGCTACATTGTTGCCTTTTCTTCCCACAAGAACGTAATTTTGTCAGGTTGATAAAAAAATGTCACTTTACTTCCTGACATTATTGTTACTTTACCGTCTTCTTCTCGGGGCAATTATGTTTTCCGCTATTTTCACAACAGTCTTTGATAAACTTTGTCATGTTTGTCGTGTTTAGCAGTTAGCATGGCCACTTGGTAGCTTACTTTGATGATGTTTTCATGTGAAAAGGACCGCTGCTGTGTGGCCAAGTTATCTTGGAGTTGCTTCACTTTTCTAGCTCGGTCGCTCTGATAGCTTGTTGTAGCATTAGCATGTTTGGTGTCGTAGTGTCTCTTTACATTATATAGCTTAAACAAGGCAACAGTCTCATGACTAATTAGGCAGACACAGTTGTTTCGGTTTTCGGTGAAAAAAATATTGCGATCTCCACCTCTCCTGGAAGCGGCGGCCCTCATTATCGACTTTCCTTTTTTTACCTGCCGTAACATGACAGGTCAAGGGTCAGAGCCAATTTCAAACAGCCAGACAGTTACAGAGTGGTGCTGCCACCATGAGGTAGAAAGAGGAATTGCATGTTGAATTTGTATGATTTATTCATTCCGTTTTGACTGTGCTGGCGGGCCATAAATAATGCATTTTAAGGTGGGGGCCATATGAAATCTGACCTCGGGCCGTGATTGGCCCGCGGGCCGGACTTTGGACATGCCTGACCTAAATGGATGCATAATGGTGTGCAGCATCACAGTGATCCAAGACATAGGTACAAGGGTAGATTGGCTTGGAAGGCTGCCAGTCCTTTACAAGGTCATTCCACCAGCCAACAATGCACAAACCCACTGTTAATCAGCAGCAGGATCCTTCACAATAACAGATACTGTTAGTACTACATCAGTGATGAAATTGAAATGTCAGCATGTGGCTCACCATTATCCTCTGAAATCATCGGGTATCGGATTTTGGAAGATGTAACTTAGTAAGAAAGCATGTTCTGAGTTTTTAATCTTCGAACCATCTAATGTTGGGACGAATTTGTTTCTGCAAAGATTTCCAGAGTGTTTTCTTGACAAGCCAAATCCGTATAAAACCAACATTTCGAGCTACTGAGTGTCTTACAAGCACTCTTTCGTGAGTCAAAGATGCAGTCACCTTTGTTGGAAATGTGAGTTTGGTTAGCATGAGGCAAACTTTGATTCATAGACATGTTCTGGTGGGAGGTGAAAAGATAAGATGATGCAGAGGGAGAATCTAAGCAAACTCCACAAAAACAAAAATAACCCCACACCAGTGCTCCGATATGTTTTAAGTGAAAACAGTGCTTCTAGGACATGGACTGTCTCTTCCATACATACACAGAAAAATAACTAAAAGCACAAGAACAGAAAAACCTTCCAAGACATCTAATATTCATCAAACAGATTCATCACAGCTACTTTCTCCCAGGAAATGAAATGAATCATTGAGGTACGTAGGCATGATGAAAAGCAGATAATGACAAAGCACAAAATACCCTTTAGGTCTAGAGATGTCGTGCTTGGCCTGCACTTCCAATTTGATGACTTTCCTCTTCGTCTGAGAGGGTGCACAGAAACGGGATGGCTGGAGCTTAGCTGGCCAAATTGAGTTATATTTACATCCATGCAGTATTTAACTAATTTCAACTCCCATTCAGAGAGCCGGGGTTAAGATCAAGGTGTTAGTGAGGTGCAAGCAAGAGGACGTCCACTCTTACACCCACACACGCAGACACATGGACCTCGGGGGTAGCTACGGACGTGCTATTCTGCTGCAGTGAGGCACTGCCCTACCAACTGTCATCCCCTGTGTGGTAGCTTTGACACACACACTCGCAGATCAAAACACATAGGTGCTCAGAAAGCAAGACTGCTGTCCCTGCACGCAGAAAAAAATCTGCATCGCACACAAAAGACATCCCAAACATTTTCCTAGCCTCTGCCGTTTCTGCTTCAAACAAGAAGAAAAACACCCCCCCCCCCTCCCTCCCTCCCTCCCTCCTCCTCCTCTTCATCTGTTTCCCCCGTCTTACCATCCAGTCCGAAGCAGGAGGTGATTCTTTGGGCGTAGTTGCAGAGCCCATCGTAGCTAGGCTCCTGCCACGCTGTATCCCTCTCCCCCATCTCTACACACTCACTGTCCCGTCCGGCAGCGCTTTCACTCCTTCCCCTGCTCATCAATTATGCAGGCTTTTGCCAGGACACATTCATGCGCGCGCACACCAACCCCCATATGCGCACATAGAGTATACACACACACACAGAGAGAAAAGAGCTGATGCAGAGGGTCGTGCTGTTGGAGCATGAGCAGCCCTCTCTGGTGGTGGCATAAGGATGAGGCATTAAGTTACTGCAGAATGGAGCCATGCCTCCTTTTTTCCTCCACCATTGATCATCCGGATAGCACTGCAGTGTAACAGGTACGGTGCGCCGGATGTGCTAACCTTGCTCGGGGAAAGGGCGGGGCAGAGAAGGAGGTCAGAGCAGGGCAAAGCGGAAGATGTACCGACGAGGACTTTCTTTTGCTGCTGGTCACTTAAAGCTATCCTGACATCCAAATGCATTTGATTACTGTCAGATCTGACTACTGGAAAACAGCAAAGTCTAATGAAAATGGGGATAAAATGGGGACGCATGGCCCACAAAATATAGTTACCCCCAATCTCTTTAGGCTGACACAACTCTGTACGCCTTGCATTCATGCTACAACTTATAACAATAATAAGTATTCATTTATTTCTGTATATTAATTGTGATCGCAGGTCTAAATATGAACGTTTTGCCGCATTGTGGTAAACTCAGATTCATGTTGAAGATGTCATTAGTAAAAAACCTATATAAACTCAACACACTCTACTACAATGCCATCAAAAACGTCAATTGAAATAAGCTATAAAATGTGACATGCCAACTCTTAGAAACAGCCCAGGAGTAGCAGAAACATTGGGGCCCACATATGTGAGAACTCTGTCATCCAACATGTTGTTTTAAGATTCAGAGATAAATGGCTCCCGTGGACCAAGAGGAAAAATAAATTCACCCACGTATGAATGCTCAAAGTAAACAGCGGAGAACCAATGATAGCAGAACAGCAAATTATAACAACAAAAGACAAGATTATGCTAAATGACATTGTGGCACACTGTGGCAGTTTTTAAGGTGATTTCACCAACCAAGAGGGAGAAGATGGAGGAATCTGATGAATGCTATTACCCAGGTGACCTTGAACAAAGCACTTAACTCTCAGTTGCTCCGCTCTAACTGCTCAGTGACCATGAATGAAAGACTCGCTGCAGCAGCTTACAGGTTAGAAGGAAGGTAAAAGCACTGCTTGAAATAATATACAGTATCTGCTCCGTCAACATCCCACAGGATAAAAGTTGTACATATAGAAAAAAAGGTTTTATTTCAAAAATAAATCATGTAAAGAGATTCTAGACAAAAGAAAACAGCACAGGAAATATGATACGACACTGAAAGGTCCAGATAGAGCAGTATGGCCTCAAGGGTGTATTAAAAGGTGGGGTGACTAATGGAAGAGCATCACTACCAAGGTAAACGCTGATGGCCCTGTGCTGATAAGAGGGGGTGGGGAGTTGGCGACTGCAAGACTGAGAGCACAGTAATGGCTAATGCTTGGACAACTGAGGGAGGGGCTGGTCATCATAAATGCTTACTACGAGGGAAACGTGGAGTCTTTTGAGGCCTTTTTCTAACTTCCTGTTGTCTGTGGGAAGGAAAATGTTTCAATCGGCTAACGTGATTTAGATCTTGCCTATAGATTTAAAGATGCTACAATATCTAAAATAATACAACAACAGTGTAGGCTCAGCCTGCAGCTATACACTGATACTTCAGACATTAACGCGGATCAGGCCAGGGATCACGTCCATTCTTTACAGTAGTCCACAGTAAGCCTATACTAATTGTTACTTTTTAAATAATTTCCTCTCTGAAGTCATTAATTGATAAAACACAATGGGATGTCTTCAAATTGTTTGTTTTCGCCAACCAACCAAAGATATTACGTTTACTATCACATTTTGACAAAGGAAAGCAGCTAAAGCTCACTGTTGGGACGCTGGAAATGGAAAATATTTGAGCATGTTGCTCAAGGAAATCACTTAAATGATGAATCAATTATCTCAATTTTCTTTTGACGACAAAGATGACAAAAACATTCAAAATACATTCTGACTGGCCGAAACATATTGGATAGTGCATTCAGATTCTCTTCAAAGCATATAAGAAGGACATATATTTCCACAAAAAATATTCTGAATTATTGTCTATACACAAAAACACTTTATGTCCTCTGGTTAAATATTGTGAATCAAGATGTCCAGTACATGTGAGATGGGAGTACTATAGCCGGTGCAACTGAAAAGGCACTGACTCAGCCTGGCCCATGACAAATATCTGTTTAATAGGACATATTGTTACAGAGGATGCTGTTTGTATCAATGTGCCTGATTTATCTGTGATAATAAATGAATAACCTCACTTCCGTGTGGAGCTAACACAGAGGTAATTGCCACAACCGGTGCAGTTACTTCTCATGAATAATGATTGGCTGCTTGCAGGGGCTGAAGCGTGCTAATCAGATCTATGTACCACAGGGGGGCCATCAAGCGGTGGGCTCTGAGCTCCATCGATCTCCACCAGCAGCACCCATAGAGGACAGATAGGCCACATCAGTGATGGGAAGAGGGGGGGCAAAGCCATCATGCTACACATGCTCAACCATACAGAGTCTGAAGGTGAGTGACATACTGTACAGTTTGAGCTTCTTTATAAATGTTTTATGCAATGACAGGATCAGACCGATAACACGAGATTTAAAACTATGTTTTTTATCCAGCTCACAATCAGATGGTCAGACTGTCTGAACACAATATAGCAGGAGGCTCTTTATCTCTTCTGCCAGAGAGCAAAGTCACCTGACGCTAATCCAGAAAAAAGGTCCACTTGATGGGCACAAAAACATGCTCCGCCTGTGCCGTTTTGCAGGTATAAACGGATTTATGCTCAACAAGAGGTGAAAGCCTCTCCTCCAATCAGACAAGTTGAGATTGTTGCACCAAATGATAGTTTACATTTGTGTTCTTTTTCCCAAAAACGATGTACTTTTTATCACCTCACCAGCTAAACGCTTGACAGGTACAATAACCCTGGTATTTCACTACTTTATTGTATCACAACCAACCAATTAAGAATATGTCCTCCATCAACAGTTTCACTTCGGCAACAATTAGGATGTGTGCGTCCTTTAACATCAGCCCTGATTAAGGATAATGTCAAATGGTAAAAGAAACAGCAATCAGATAAGGTTCATTATCACAGCTGGGACAGAAGGTGTGATCTATTTATAGGTTGCAACAGAGCGTTCATTTTAACAGAATAAGTTGTAGGCTGTCTAGAAAGGGCTGCAGCAGTGGAAGCTGTAGTTATAACCTACCCGTGTAACCTACTTACAATAACAGTGTCATTATCGCAGCCTGAACCTCCCAAAGACGACGCAAACGGGCTCTCTGCTACATTGCATCCGTTCTTTAACCAAGACCCTCCCCCGCCAAATATTAAGAGACTTTTTTCCCTGTATGTGTATTGTTATGAAGGCTTCTGCGGCAAAAGACACTCACCTCTAGCAGACATGCCCGGTAGGTAGAGCCTCTCTTTCTTTGCCGAGATAACCTGGAGCCCCGGTGCAGCTTTGACGGAGGGGAAAAGACCGGTTGGCAGCCTAATATTATCTGTGCTTTAAGTTGTTTGGCTGTCATTTAACGGGATTAAACGCGGGGAAGCATACAGCCGGTGATTTGTATAGACTAGACCAGACTGCGCGATGGAAGAGAGCACTTTCCAGCGACAGGGCGTGTCCTGGAACAGACAGCATCCTTCTTATTTTCCAACAAGTTTATGTCCATATTTCAACATAATATCACAGAATTACGGAGTTATAAATTAAATAATTCCAGAAATGTCTCGCCTGCAGCTGCTATCGGGTCGCCTTATCGTTAAACCAGCTAGCCTACTTTTCTTTTTGTCTGGGATGACTGTGCTGTTCTGGACGTGGTAGTTGGGCTAAATCACAAAGTTGACAGGCGCAATGAATGTTATTTTACATGGTTTTTTTTCGCAATAAATCCGGCTGCTCAAAGGCACATATTTGTCGATCTAGCCAATTCATCACGTGGACTCCTCAACCTGATCCTAAAAGCAGTGACTCTTGGTATAACCTCAGCTCCATTTGGGAAAAACACTGCAATATCAGAAAAATAGCCCACATCCGTGCATTATGTGGGGGCATAATCAATTGATTGTACAGCTCACCGGGTCGTTTCCATATAACATGTATTGCTTGGTTATCGGAATCCCATACTTGCTTTTATATTTGTCATGGGCGTATTGATTGTTGTTTCCAAGCTGGAAATATAGCTCACCGTCCCTCACTGAATATATTGGTTGTTGTCTTCATTTGTATGCATTGATCGTTGTCAGTAATTATACGCCGGTGCTTTGTGTGCCTGCGCCCCCTGGTGGGTTGAAACAGCAGCGTTTGGCGAAGGAAGTGCCACCGTGTCCACAGTGGGCATACGTTACTTGAGTCTGTAGACGTCTTGTTTACAGTGGTTGAGCCAGGCCTGTGAATACCTGTGGACACCAACGTGTTACTGTTTTATTGCTCACCTTTATTCTTTCGTTGCAAGGGTCATTATATGAAACCTCCAATCTGGATCGAGGCGGCAACAACAGGAAGAAGAAGATAGAGGAATTCTCTAGGTCTTCTCGGGAGAAACTAGTCCAGTCGAAGAACAAAATGTTCTCAAAATTTACGTCCATTCTCCAGCATGCTGTGGAAGCGGTGAGTTTTTTTTACAAACAACATATGTGTATCCAATGGCCTGCTTTTGTCTATTGTCTATTTTGGTTGAAAGGGGCCTTTGGGACATCACACAGAACGTCAGCATTAGGGCTACGTTGCTAACTAGCGAGCTAACGTATTAGCGCAAGCTAATGTTAGCGTTTTGTGTTTGTCCCGTCAATTTGTTTGTATTTGTCGACAATATATCGGTGGGTGCGTTTCTTTCGTATTACTAACTAACACATTTTCACATTGCCCGTTTGTTCATTGCAGAAAGTCGTCAATGTTTAAGGTAGTTTGGCTAGCTGAGCTAGTTAGCCGCTAATGGTAACTGATAACTATTAACGTTTGTGCCCCAAAAAGCTTAACTGTTAAGTAAAGTCATAGCTAGGTAGCTAGCTATCCCGTTTCAAACAGCGGAGTCTTATCACGAGGAGCGGTGTCGAAACGACTGGACATCCTCGTTTGATGTTGCGCAAACGTTTTTCCGTCGCACAGCTTAGCTTTGTTAGCCAGTTAGCGTTAGCTAGAAACCAGCAATAACCTGAAAACTGTTTTCAAGCTGCTTCACCTCACGAGTTTCAAACAATAGACGCTTGTCGGTGACCCAAAGCGAACACTTTTGACTTCTGGCGTAATATTAGCTTGTTATTTCTTAATTCTGCCATATAGTGTGTATGATGATGAGACCCATGACGAGGCTTAAGCTTAATGTCACTCAAAAGTGAAAGTTAAACCCCATTATTTAACATTTAGAAGAGTTCTGGGCTGTGTCTTGGATCACAACACACTGGTCACTGCCAGCTTGTAGTGGCACATTAGAACCATTAATCACAGAGTTGATATAGTTAATTGTAAGCTAGAAGATACATTTCCAAGACCAACCAGTCTTCTCAATCTCAACTTCTGTTTGAAAGCGTCTGAAACATAAACATGTCGCTATGATGTCTCTCTTGGCCACCAGTGTAAACATTCAATATGCTTCTGTTTGCATTTTTATTTTTCAGCTTGCCCCATCGCTGCCCTTGCAGGAGGACTTTGTCTACCACTGGAAGGCCATTACACATTATTACATTGAGACTTCTGGTAAGAAAAGTCTGAACGACTACGTTTACACCTGTTGCGGTTGATTGTTGTGCAGGTTGCTTTCAAAGTTGTTGATGTCATTTGTACCTATGGCACCAGAAAATGCAAGCAAATGGTAGCATTTTAAGCTTTATCCAGCAAATGCATCATATTTCTTTCTCAACTAATAATTAATTGATCATCAAAATGTTCTGTTGATCAACTAATTAATCACCTGCACATGGAGCACCACTGTATATACAATGAACACAGGCAATGCAAAGGGAATGCTTATGAAGAAATACAAGTTACAAGGCGTTATTGTGAAGTATGCTCTGAATGCCATGCTGGTTGTGTTTGCAATAGACTCTCTGTCAGACTGTGTGCTTCCTTCATGTTTGCCTCATACACTCTGCGTCTGCCTATGTACTTGATGGTTAAACCCAGTCATGTAAAGATAGCTTTGATGTGAACTACTGCTGTCTAGTCCTTTTGGGCCAGTAAAGTCTCATTTTCTTATTCTTCAATACAAAGGAGAGTTTCTTTGCAGCAATTCTCCCAGTTACACCAGTTTAACAAGATTTTCTCTGAACAGCTGATGGGGGATTATCTCTATCCTGAGTATTATGTAGCTGAGCTTTTTTTCCGGGGCATTTAATCACTGATTTGGCAGACTTGTGACTTGAATGAACTTTATCTATTATTTCGAGGTCACAGAAGGCAGTCCACATGATAACTAATTTAAAGGTACTGTGAGGAACTTTGAAATGGTTATGAAACAGTCTCAATTTAATACTGATTACTCTATATGACGCATAAGTAAACATGACCGTGAGCGAGAAAATTGACTATTTCTAAATAGTTATTTTTAATGCTCGTCATCGGTGCCCCTATGTCGGCTTCCATGCAAAATCAGATGAACTCGTGCAGGTCCACCAGAAGCTCCTTCAGGTCAGGTTTCTGCAGGCCTTCGGCAACAGATCCAGATCCGGCTTTGCTGCCGCCTTTTTGTGCACTCGGAAGCTACGGAGAGAGGAGGAGAGTTCCCCTTGCTGCTCCACTGGGAGCCAACACAGACACCAAACTGCTTGAGGCACAGGCCGCATTGCTGGGCCTGCTAGAGGGAAGGGGGGCACGGGAGAACCAGAACCAGGATTGTGCAAATTCAACTGTCGGACGCTGCTGCAGTGAATTGAGAGATTTTATAAAGGGTACTTGTAAATAGTGCGACTTTTGTCCACAGTTCATTGTAGTAGCTTTACGAAATTATTTGATCATTTTGATGGAAGCTGTTGTGATTTATCTCTTGTTACTGAATATATTTTATGGCATTGTGTGCTTTCTTACATTCAGCATGATATAGACATGTGTATCCTACCTTGTCATTGAATTAATTCACCCATACTTATTTAAAAAAAAAAAAAAAAAGGCCATGGGAAGGAAAACCGTGCAGAGTTGAAGTGGTTAGATGAAGAATAAAGAAGCTTTCACACTTTACGCACTTCCAACATGTGGTGGAGATGTGCATGACCTTTTCCCTTATGTTCATATCGAATGGACAGACAGGCGATCTGACGTGCTTCCTCGTTTTCCCCTGTTAGATGACAAAGCTCCAGTCACAGACACCAACATCCCATCCCACCTGGAACAGATGCTGGACATCCTGACCCAGGAGGAGAAGGAACGGGAGTCTGGAGAGACGGGGCCCTGCATGGAGTATCTCCTACACCACAAGATCCTGGAGACTCTCTACACCTTGGGCAAGGCAGATGTAAGGCAGTCATGCTTTGGTAACTACATGAACTATACCTCCAGGAAAACATGCATATCACGATATGGCACCTGTCTATGTGATATTGGATGAAACATAGTGTAGTGACCTAACAAATAGTTGTATGTGAACTAGGGTTATCCCTGACTAACAACTAACATAGTCTAATCTGTCTTTCCTATAGTCGACTGATCGTCAAATCATGTGTAGTTTATTTTTCTTGCTCATTGATCCCCCTCTGTTTATGTGGTGTGTGTGTGTGTAGTTGCAGAAGGTGCTGTCTGTATTACTCTCACAGAGCGCTGATCGAAAGAGAGACGCAAGCCCCAAACAGCTTTTAAGCGCCCCCCTCAGCTGATTTTAGGGAATAAAATCTAAATATATATAGTGCTCTGATAGAGCTACATTCTCATGCGTGTGCTCTGATTAATAAATGGAGGCCTGTTCTTTGATTCTTTGATTTTGTTTCATTTCCACATTTTCCCGTCGCTGCAAATCAGCGTCCTGAGATCGAATCGTCCAATGGTCGACTATTCGGGGTCACTCCTAATGTCAACATGCACTTTTGGTGAACCTCCACTGAGAGCTATTTCCACGCCGGGTGGGGACACTTTTATATTGGTATGAAAATAAATATTCTGTTTCTATGATTTTCCATCAGTGTCCTCCAGGAATGAAGCAGCAGGTGCTCACCTTCTACACAAAGCTGCTAGCACACATTCGTCAACCTCTCCTGCCGCACATCAATGTCCACAGACCTGTACAGGTGAGAAGTAATGCAGTCTGGATTTGAGTTATTTTTGATAGTCCTCAAAATAGTCTGCTAACTGACAGGTTATGTAACTCATTCCTAACTTTTTTTTTTCTCCTCTGTCAGAAACTGATCCGTCTGTGTGGGGAGGTGCTGACTGCTCCTACGGAAAATGAAGAGATTCAGTTCCTTTGTATTGTCTGTTCCAAACTGAAGCAGGACCCCTATCTTGTCAACTTCTTCCTTGAGGTAAGTTATGACACCAAGGGGGAAAAAGTTGAACATAAGTCATAAATATTCATCTGTATATATTACTAGCAGAAATTCTGAGAGCATCTTTTATTTATGATGTTTGCAGAACAAGTTAAAGAGACCTGAGATCAAGCGTCCTGGGGGGACCGAGGTGGTGAAGGAGAATGTGTTGGCTCCAGACACTGGTCAGTCTCTGACGAAGGCCGACTGCCCAGAGGAGCCTCCGGCTGCAGCTGCTGCCTCCTTCTCTAGTCAAACCAGTAACAACAGCAACAATTACAATCTTGTCACCTCGCTGCTCAACCTCACAAAGAGCCCTGTAAGTTATTTTCATGCAAAGGATTTTGGGTGATCTTCTGGTGATCTTTGGTTGAAAGTCTGTAAGCATGAGCTGTATCATTTTCTTCCCTACTCAGGATGGCAGGATAGTCGTGAAGGCGTGTGAGGGCCTGATGCTGCTGGTCAGTTTACCAGAGCCTGCAGCCGCCAAGTGTTTAATTGAAAACACTGAGCTCTGTGAGCTCCTGACTGACAGGCTGGTCTCCTTCTATAAAGCCCTTCCACAGTCCATGGACCCCTTGGACATTGAGACAGTGGAGTCGGTCAATTGGGGGTAAATGTCTCTCTTGTGTTTACTTTCTATAGCCACATATTTAAAGACTTCCAAACACCACTTGCACACAATCTTTTGTTGCGTCATCGTCTGAAGTTTTGATTGATTTTGAATTAGTTGGTAACCCTTAAAGGTGTAATGTTTAGCCACATGCTCCAAACTAAAAGGGGGCAGCATTTCACCACTACTACTGGGTCCATGCAATCTAAATCCACAGTCATCAGTTATGAAATACAAGCCAACAACCAGCTAACAGCAGGGCAAGAACATACTATTATGATTCCCGCTGCATTTCTGTACAAGATCTGCCCTGCATAGCTGGTTGAGGCAGACGATTAATTAAGGCTACATGCAGTGGATACGTTGGTAGATTTGTATCAAACCTTTCATTTGTTTCTTCCCTCTCTTACTAGTCTGGATGTATACAACCTGAAGGAGGATGCTGCTGTCTTTACAGGGAAGAGGGCTCTCATCTCCTTCCTGTCCTGGCTAGATTACTGTGACCAGCTCATCAAGGAGGCTCAGAAGGTCCTTAACCAATGCTGACTCACTGTGCTTCAATGTGTCATGTTGTCCTCAGAATCCACTGAATGACAGAACAAGCAATTGTTTTGCTATCTTGAAAGCCACAGAAGGCTCAAGTACATTTTTTTTGTCTCCACTGTCTTCCAGTCAGCAGCTGCAGTGATGGCAAAAGCAGTGAGAGAAAGATTCTTTGTGTCTGTTATGGAACCTCAGCTCATGCAGACGTAAGTCTAGCTTTGAATCATCAATCAATCATCCTTTTATTGAAATTCTTGGTCCTGTCAACGTGTTATGCGTCGTGACTGCTCGTTAACGCGCGGTGTGCTCGTAGGTCCGAGGTGGGCATCCTGACCTCCACAGCCCTGCTGAACAGGATCATCAGGCAGGTGACCTCAGAGGCTCTGCTGCGGGAGATGATTTACTTCCTGCTAGGAGAGGACAGAGAGCCAGAGACTGCAGCTACTATGGCTCAGAATCCACTCAGACACAGACTCATCGAACACTGCGACCACCTGTCAGACGAGGTACATATCGCATCATTATTCAGCATGTATGAATGTACTTTTAACATAATGTATGTCTTGTTGATCTGACTCATTCAAGCCTTTTTATTTCACCCTTTCGTGATCACATTAATGTTCCTACAGAAATGTAAATCATGTGTTCATTATTTCTTCTCCTTACTTGTTCGATATTCTAAAGTACAAATCACCATCTGCCCTTCAAGGAGCTCCAGGCTCCAGTGAATCATTTGATTCACCAAAGCACATGAATTTTAATTAGTATATGACGGAGTGGTTGCACACATTTTCATCACACAAAAGAGAGATGAATCATCGTTCTTTGATGTTTGAAACAGCCACTGCCTACTTTTTTTTGTTCAGTGGGTAAATACTTGGCACGTTGCTCTCGGGTCATAGAAGTAGCTAAGCCTCATGCCTCCTTCCGTGTCCCCAGATCAGCATCATGACACTGCGGCTGTTTGAGCAGCTGATCCAGAAGCCCAACCAGCACATCCTCCACAGCTTGCTGCTGCGAAGCCTGGAGGAGAGGAACTACCTGGAGAACAAACCACAGGAGGAGCGGGAGCCTCTGGAGAACGGGCAGCCCCATGATGCCGTGTAAGGACCGGCCTCTGACCACAGCCCTCCCTGAGCTGCCTTACAGTCCTAATTGGAAAAAACATCTGCACAAACACACACACACACCAGTGGAAATAAAGTGAATGCACCAGCTAGCTGTGTTTTTCCAGATGTGCCACCAATTCAACTTAACAGTTTCTTGTTGTGTGTTTCAATTGGTGGGATTCTTTTGAAGCCATGGTTAATAGGGCATGAATGTCAGACACTGATTCATATCAGTTCTGGGAGATTTATAGATATCAATATAAGAGGCTTATTAGTTTTCTAGCAAATGAATGAAGCCAGGCTGCATGATGATACTGGGGTTGCATGATATGACACAATCGTAGTTTTGGTAGAGGTTACATGAGGTCAATAGTTGAAGAATGTCGGTGACATTTTTATATCTACAGGCATACAGTAACCATACCTCCAGATACAGTCAACTTTTATGTAGACATTCATTTCCTTCACATGTTACACTCCAGAACTCAAAGTGCAACGACTGCCCAAAGAAATGCTGTCATCCCATAAAATACCTCATATTCCTCATATATTTAACTGCACGAAGAAATACTGACAAAGAGCACATGGCTTACTCTTTTGTCTCTTTCCTCAGAGTTTTGTGTTGAGAGATCACATAATGTTCTGGTAAATATAAATACTTTTTAATGAAGGCGTTCTTTCTCCAGAGACCTTGAGGAGGATCCACTGTTTGGTGACGAAATTGCTCCAGACAGCAGGCTGTCTGGTTCTGATTGGCTCAGCTCCTCTCCACAACAGAGCCCCGACCACTCAAAGTCTGACGGGAAGACGGAGGTCCACAAGATTGTCAACAGGTACACAGCCTGCTCCTTATTGAACACACAGCATGTGGAGTCTCCTGTTTTTTTTTCTTTTAAACTGTTGAACTCTGTTTGCCTGCAGTTTCCTGTGTTTGGTGCCCGATGAGGCGAAGTCATCATTTCATGTTGAAGGCACAGGCTATGACACCTACCTCAGAGATGCACATAGACAGGTACGGCTCGTTCTGCACTGTGTTTAAGGCTCGAGATACACTCGACAAAAAGGAAACGATTCTGGTTAAATCCCTCCCTGGGTCTTTCACAATTAAACTAATTGCTGAGGCAAGTCCATGGAAACCGCTGCAAGAGACACTAAGTATAGATGAATTGTTCTCCTCAGTTCAGGGACTATTGTGGGGTCTGCCAGCAGTGGGACTGGAGGGGGAATCCAAAGCCTTTTGAGAAGTGTGACTTGGACAGCCCATTCTTCGAGGGCCACTTCCTCAAGGTTCTCTTCGACAGGATGGGTCGCATCCTAGATCAGGTGAGTTTGATCCGCCATATACAGTAGCTAACATCTGCAATGATGCTTGCATCATTCCCAAAAAAACAAATCTGTATGAAATATCTGTTGCATAGTTTAGGATTCACCGATCCGTAAGTGATCTTTTTTTAAATCACAAATGCAGCTTGTAAACAAATCCACAGAGCAAATAAAGCCGGTGTCGTGCTGTTTGCGGAGCACCACTTGAATCAACATGTGACTGCCTTTAGTCGATGGAAATGGATAGAACTAATCAATTCCAAAATAATCTCAAATGGCAGATTTCCAAGGCAAGGTTTTGTGAGTCGTGCTGAACTGGTTCATCTACATACTAACTAGACGTGTGCAACCAGATTCCATTGATCAAATTCAGCTTTCTGCATGCGAGTGAGCACAAAATGTTATTTAAAGTCAAACCAAGTAAGTCTATAAGTTTTGGCTCTTTTGTTTTTTATTCAAACATATTTTCACTGAGGTCTTATGTTCCCACACACACGCATGTTGTCATTCTTTGCTGCAAGAGAACAGTGTTCACTGCAATTTGGTGTAAATGAGGCCCACTAATGAAAAAGGAGGAGGAGGAAAACAAGGGAAGATTATGCAAATGAGCTGCTGATTATGCAGATGCTCTTTATTTTTTTTGTTAAACTAAAACAATCGGCTCTTGCCATAAACTCATTTGACAAATGATGTTAGACGGGAATTGTGAAGATGTCTAACAGGCATTCATGGGCTTCTTGATGCAGAAAATCAAATCTGAAAGAGAGCGCTGTGTTCACTTCTATCATTGAAAGCTTGTGACTATTGTGTCATTATTTATTCCGCACACATCTTTAGTTCCCTCTCATCACCAGTTGATATCCTGTGTAGTTGTATATCTGAGGCCCTCTCTGTCCTCCAGCCCTACGATGTCAACCTGCAGGTGACCGCTGTGCTGTCCAAGCTGTCTTTGTTTCCACACCCCCACTTGCACGAGTACCTGCTGGACCCTTACATCAACCTGGCCCCCGGCTGCAGGTCTCTGTTCTCGGTCATCGTCAGGGTAAGACACTCCTGTCTGGTTTGTGTCTCCAGTGAGTGGAGTAATGATTTACAAGTGTTTCACCTTTACTCAGAGGAGGTGGGCCCAGATGGAAGCAGTGCTGTGATATTTTGGTAATTTGTGTGCGTGTGCGTGTGTGTGTGTTAGGTGGTGGGAGATCTCATGTTGAGGATTCAGCGCATCCCAGACTTCACACCCAAACTGCTGCTCGTGAGGAAGAGATTATTAGGCCTGGAGCCGGAGGGCATCAAGTACGTACCTCCACACAGTTCCGTGCACTTATCTTCTGGTTTGGCTTTTGGTGTGCGCGCCTCTCACCTCTCCGTCTCTTCCTCCTGTAGTATCGACCACATGACTCTGCTAGAGGGGGTGATCGTGCTGGAGGAGTTCTGCAAAGAGCTGGCAGCCATTGCCTTTGTCAAATACCACGCAGCTGCCTCCTCCTCGCCGTAATCCTCCTGCTGTTCATCCATCTGCCTCGGCCAGGCAGACAGGTCAGGAGTAAACCGGGCCTTTGGGGGGGTGTGGTGGTGGCGCTGGTGTCACAAGGTCGTCAAAAGATTACCACTAACCGCTCATCCCTGCAAGACTGTTAAAGCCCACACGGACGGGTTCATCACTTCCCCCTCTTCTGGCCTCTCGGGCTCCACTATTGAAGTCTTGGGTCTTGTTTTTGAGAAGGTCAGAGCACAGACACTGCCCAGCCAGCGGAGCACTAAGAGGAGAATGGAGGTCGAGGTGCAGAGAGATGGTCACTGGACTCTCAGCCTCTGTGTTTTCTCTTCTCCCCCCCCCCCCTTCTTTCTCCACCTGCCGAAAGACAGCCCTGTAATTATTATATCAAGGAGAAAAATATGTTTGTGTATTTATTTTCTGTCCCATTATCACCCATTTGTAAACATCATTGCCTTAGTGTGGAACCGCACCTTTCAGTTACACAAGATTGTTTCCTTTTGAAACATTTTTATCTTAACTCCTCACGCATTGTCTGTTTGAAGACAAGAGGACTAGAGCCCACTACCTTCAGCCCCTACATGTACCTGTAGTTACATACATATCCATCTGTAGTACTTACGATACTGCACTCCTATTTTAAATGCCAAGTCCTCTTTATTTATTCATTTGCTTTCGTGTTGCCTTTTTAACTAATGTCATATTGAGATCAAATGAATGACGTACTTCCTCGTCCTTCCTGAGTTTGTCGCTCAATGCTTGTGCTCTCAAGGCTCACCTGTAATCACCCTCGCCCAAAGACGTCACCATCCATCACATTTTCTCAAATGAAATGGTGAATTTTGCAAGTCATGTGAATTTGCACACGGACCTCATTGCATTGCACTTGTTACATTATTCATGTTCATGCTTTTTGTTGGGGGGGGGGGGGTTGGCTTTTAGGAAATGGGAAGAGACAAGTTTGTGATTCCACATTAGTTGTTGTTCTCCAGAACCAGTGTTGCATTTCTCACAACAGTGTTTATTTCATCCAAGTATCATTTTTGTTTTTTTTCGCACCATTTCTAATTCTCAGTAATTAACTTATTCTTCTGTTGATCAGTGTCTTAAGTGGATCATTAACTTTGGACTTGCTGGGGTTCCCAACCTTTATTGGCTTTTGATCCCTAAAACAAAGCTTTGTCTACTTTGTGGTGTATGTCTGTACGTTGTTGTTTTTTATTTGAAGTAATTCACAAGAAAACCAGATCAGAAGAAAGTCTGATTTAGAAACTTTGTAACAGAAAAACATCAACATCCGATATTCATCTCAGAACTCTCTCTAGGGGTCCAGACGACATCCTAAGAGCTCAGAGTTCCTCTACAGGTTATTATGACTTCCCATGAGGTGTTTGGTCTACTAGCAGTGTTACCTTTTCATCCTGGTCTTGAATGACGAGGTGCCGTGTATTGTTGGAACAGGTTGGTTGTGTATTGCCTGCATATCGGTAGCGGAAGGTTTGAATTAGTCTCAAGATGCTACTTAATGTAAGTTTGCTTGTTTTGTTTCCCGTGTGAACGTTCCCGTGATGTATTACTGCGGTGGAAAAAGAGCCGAGTCGTTCATTGAAGCCAGTAGTCCCTGGTCTCGCCCTCTCTCTGGTCCCATCTTATCACTCGAGCGCCTAATCTACATTATGCAACTGCTTGCATGGAATCAGATTTGCACACGTCTTTTTTTCATCCTTGTTCATAATGTAAATATACACAACAAAAAGCTTTTTGTGTCTTTTCCCCCCCAAATGTTTTCATAAACAAAAAAATATCTATGATGTACCTGGAGTAACGTTTCTATTTTAATGGGAAACCTTTTTTAAATTGTCAAATCATGCATTTTTTTAATCTTTCCAGCTGTTCTGTATGTTTGTATATTGTATGTGTACAATAGCAATAGAGATATACTACCTGGTGTAAATGCATGCTTCTACATTATTTCTCATTGTTGGAAGAAAGAGAAAAAGAAAAGAAAAAAAAAAAAAGGCAGCCGGGCCATCTGTTGATGATTTCTCAGCTGTCAGCACTTTGTTGTTTGAAGACACTGACGGGGAGATGTGATGCCTTACTGTCACACTGTGGATTGATGGTTGAAGGGGTTTCTGCTTCACTGCTGTCTGTCGTGCTCTTATTATGCCTCTCTTGTGTTGCATCGACTTTGTTTGGTTTGTGAAGATGTACAGGACTGATGCCAACTGATAGATGTTCTTGACAGTTTAGACCAATCACTGTATCGTGTTGCATTTCTTTAAGTTAATCGCTGCTTTTTGTTTGTGAAATGGGATGAGTCTTATTATACTTTTCTTAGGGCCAGTTTGATTTAGTGATTGTGCGATGCCTCGTTAAAACATTACGGTAAGGTGCACGCTCACTCCTCCTGCCTCGCAGAGCAGTGAAGCAGCCTCTCGTTCTCTCGGAGGCGTTGGCGTATTTATTCCTAATCAGCGGTCTTCATTTCAACTTTGCAGTTATGCAACGCATTAGGTTTCATTTAGGACAATATGGTTTTTTTGACATTCTCCGTCCCAATTAAAAAAAAAAACAATCATCAGAATATGTGGTCATTGTGTTTCATGTTTTTATTACAAAATGTCTGTACAACAAAACTAAAATACATAAGCATTTCTCTCAATGACGAGGTGAAAACCACAAATTCGGTTCAATAATTCCCCTTTTTAAAATAGTATTTTTAAATCACCAGATGAGGGGGAATTGAATGTCTTTAATCTGTACATTTCCTACACAAACATCGAGCGAGCGTGAACATGACCTGCCAGTGAATAACCGAACAGCAGTCGGCATGGGTACGTTACCCTCCGTCAAATTCTCTTTGGCTTCAAGCCAGCATGCTGAGTCATCCAGCTAGTTCTGTAGAAATGAGTCACGAGATCTCACAGCAGAGGATTGTATGTAAAGTCATGTATGGCGGTCTTGAAATAAGTAAACCCTACATTTCCCATGCCCAGCAGTGATTTAGAAATCAGCCATGGAAAAGAGGCACAACGGCGCAGAAAGAAGGCTGTCTAATAACTCATTCTGAATGATTGCTGAGGTACACACTGAGATTGCAGTCAGCCAGGGTCTTAACAGTTGTCGTTAAAAGGAGTAGATCAACATTTTAAAGCACCTGAAGTCACTTTTCCTAAATAAGAGATCCTTGTTTGTACAAAAATATTCATACTCACTGTTGTAATACTGCAGCGTTGACACTGAACAAGAGTGCTTCCATACTAGGAAACGATGCTTTAATCGCAGTATTGAAGTGGAATTGCCAAGTCTATACAGTGTCTTGTTAAACAAGAGATTTGTGTCCAATGCCCTGACTCAAGTCAGTTATAGCATAACATTAAAGTTCTGGAGGCAATGGATTGCTTTTTAAACAACAAAGTTCATATATATATATATATATATTTATATATATATATCCGATGTCATGAAAACTGGTTTGTTACCCACAGAAGGACTAAGTCAACAGTTGTGGCATTTAAAAAGAAGTGAACAAACTAATCAGTTCAAGAATGTTAAGTGTTTTTAAAATGTCAGAATTGTGCTGCATTTCTGTGTGTACACAGATGAAAACAGATAGCAGTAGGTCAAAAGGTGAGAAGTGAAATTTCCATCTGATTGTCATAGTTTTAACAGTTTTCACGCTAAAAGTGCCAGATCAGGGCTTCATTAGGAAACTTCACATGCAAAACTGATGTCATATTAAACGACCATGCCATCAGCCCTGAAACCTTCGCAGCAAAACAGTAAATGATAAATATGTTATGCTTTATATGTTGTGACCCAGCTACTTGACCCTGTTTGAAGGACAGTACTACAAATGTCACAAGCGACACATGTAGAAAGAAATCCAGCGTTCCTTCTCCATCTTGTAGTGAAAACTCTC
Organism: Anarrhichthys ocellatus; assembly: GCF_004355925.1. Lineage (NCBI taxonomy): Eukaryota > Metazoa > Chordata > Actinopteri > Perciformes > Anarhichadidae > Anarrhichthys > Anarrhichthys ocellatus. Next base: position 15,303,349 of record NW_022280033.1, on the reverse strand, counting down.
AACAGCAGGACCGTTTATCAACATATGATGGTATACTAAATTAATTTACATATACATGTAAATCACTTTTCTTCAGGCAAATCATTTTCATGTACATACAAAATCACTACGTACAAAAAACAACTACATGCCGCCGCACAAACTAAACCAGGCTAAAAATACAAGTAAAAAACGAAACAAAAAAAAACTATGTACATTTCCAAAAGTCAATAAGAGTCTCTCCACCCATTTACAAACCCCAGATATGTGCGCACACACCGACACACGCTTGTGCACAAGTTGCTCACACTGGAACATTCAGACAAACAAATGTCTCTTTGGCTGGTGTGAAGCTGTGGCACCTCGCAGTGTGTGTGTCTACATGTAATTACACATTTTCAACAAAAAAAAAAAAAAAAAAAAACACGCACACAAAAAAAACAACGGCATAGAAAATAGGTTCTTATGATAGATGTCGTGATATATTTCCTATGCATTTGCGAATATATATATATTTATATACCAAAACATACTGTATAAGGGTCAGCCACACATATGCCCTTGATTGTGTGTGTGTACTTTAAAGTCACATTCCAAAGTGTAATGTGAAACTCTGTAGGAAGGCATCAATAAATAGAGATGTATGCAAGTCTGTCCGTCCGTGTCCCTGGGTCTGCTGTGTTAAACAGCTCCGTCACTCTTTGAGTTCTGTGCTGCGTCCAAATTGACCACCTGGAGCTCCGTCAGGTTACTGCCGCTCGACTGCGGACCAATCACCATCTGGAACACAAGATGGCTACGTCAGGAGACGGTGCAGGGCCGAACACACAGCCAATCACAAGTCATCACTACACCCAGCACAGATGGAAATACTGCTACACTACATGCTGTTGATCAAGGAGTGGTTTAATGCTGTAATAGATTCTGATGGGTTATATCATTTACTTATGAAATCATATTCTGTAGCGTGCAATTTAGACTATTAGGAAAGATGACTTTTGTTCAAAAGACATCAAAAAATGATCTTGAATTCTACGGGATGTTTCCAATTGCGTATAATCAAAATACCAACGTATTTTTAAACCAATTTACAGAAAGGAATTCCCAATAATTTTCTTTACAAGACTGGACTTTATAAAGTGAATTAATAAACAAGTTTTGATTCCCATGCACTGCTACAGTGGTGTAAGTCTATTGCATGTGTATTTTGCTGAAAGTCACAGGCAAAACAAGCTGCCAGCTGATCATTCACATTCATCCCAAAAACAAAAGGGCAACAGGTGACAACCCTGTGGCCTCTGTGTGCCAGTGCTCTGTTAGGATGCATTAGTGCGGACACGTGGCATGCTGGTTGCATAGGGAATATGAGAGTTTCACTTGTAAAATGCAGATCTTGCCGTACTGGGTGTAGCTGCACCGCTGAGACGGGGATCTGCACCGTGCCTGGAGGTGCTGTGAGGAACACCTGAGGGACAGCACCTAAGAGAGGGGGGAAAAAAAGGTAAACTCTAGCAATTATGTTTATTTGAAATGATGCACAATTGACATATTAATCCACATCTGTCAGTAAATGATGTTTCGTCAGTCTGTGGTGTTCAGAGTCTCACCCGAGTCTTGGCCCTGTGCGTGGGACACCTGCATGGTCGAGGTGCCCTGGGAGAAGGCGTTGAGCACAGCCAGCCCCCCGTCGGTCAGCGTCGGCGCGGAGGCGTACATCACTGTGTGCGGGCTGCCGTACATCATGTGACCCGCAACAGACGTCGGCATCGACGAGGTGACGATGGTCGCTGGGAGACTCACCGTCGCTGTAAAGAGAGCAGGGGAGTGAGGAGGAGGGACAGAAAGCTAATTCTACACCGAGGACTAGAAGTGTGTGTGTGTACAAATGTACATATGTTGGCCAGCAGATGGCGCTCAACATGTATCTAAATTCAACCGCTAACGCCTACTTATGCTGTGTAGTGGCACAATAACACCTTTCTGGAGGACACAACAGGACCAGAATAAAAAAATAGTGCAAGCTAGAAAACACATTTTAAAAAAAATCTACTCGTGTGACAAAGTGGGACAGCAACACTCAAGAGGACATCATGTCCACGCCTTGAGATGCTGTATACTTGCATTTTATGTCCAAAACTTCTTCAGTAAAACTTCAGTAAATGCTACTGTATGTCATTATTACATTACATGAATGTTGGTTACTGCACTTGACATTTTCTGGTGAACCATTTCCACCATCTGGAGCACAAATATCCATTGTTTTTAAAATGGAGCGACAAATTCTCATCAAGACAGGACAACAGGGTCTTTCTTCAGAGAAAAGATCTGACCTACCGGTGGAGTTTGTGGAGGTGTGGCATATGTCGAGGCTGCCGTCGCCGGACTGGGAGTTGTGGTGTACCTGGATAGCCTGGAGCTGCTGGGGAACACCTGCTCCTGAAGACACACAGAGGGCATACAGCCAACTACAGTAAGTCATCAAGCATCCCACACGGGGGAAGAGTGGTAGTTGCAGTAGGAGTGTGGGGACAGCAGCAGTGGGGGTGCCATATGGTAGTTCTGGCACTAGAAGCACTTGCAGTAATATTAGCGGAGGTAGAGGAAGTTGTCGTGCGAGTACAATTAGTAATCCTATCATTATGTGCATGATTCGTAGTCGTAGCAGAGGAGGTAGCATTAGCAGTACTAGTAGCAGCGGCTTTGTGATGATCTGATCGTGATTAGTATAAGCAGGCAGTCGTGGCAGTGCGGGTCACCTGTGAGGGAGACAGCAGCAGGGAAGCGGAAGACAGCCTGCTGTCCCTGCTGTGACTGCGGGGCGGCAGCCAGGGCCTGACCATGCTGCCCCTGGAGGGCCAGGGAGTGCTGCTGCAGCTGGCTCAGAGGAATGGTGGGGGTGCCAGGGGGGAGAGTAGTGCCTGCTGTATGGGGGGCACACACACACACACACACACACACACACACACACGGGGGGGGGGTGAGACTAAATGTGAAAGGACAGTACAGCTTGGAAAAGTGCTGTTCACTACAAGTGTAGCTCGACACAAATGTTTCATAATGTTTCAAATGTTTCACAAGAACCCACTTGACAAAATATCGCTCCATAGCGCTACCGGTGGTCAACGCTTACACACAGGGTACCTTTCAGCTGATGTCACATTAAACTAAACATTGAGATAAATTAAAGTTGAATGCTTCCGTCAGTGAAAATAATACACAGGTTTAACACATACTATATGACTGTAGCTGGCACATTGACATTTAAAACCGTTCAATTGTTGCACGATTTGTTTCATATTCTAAACATCAAAGTGTTGTCTTTTGCCACATGGCAGAGATTTCATTTCAGAACATGACTCTGCAGTTACACCATCCCATTTGGTCACATGCTCCATAAACAGTTGCTGCAGTAGGGTGGGTAGGCCCTTTCAAGCTGTCAGCTGAAGGAGGTTGCAGTGTGGGAGGGTGTGTTGTTCCACCTGGCACTGCTGCTATGTATCAGACAGGTGGTGAGGAGGAGAGAGAGCAGTAGAGGGAGGGAGAGGGAGAGACAAGGGTTGCAGGAGGAGGAGAAAGAAAAGAGGGGGGGGGGGGGCAGAGACACTGCCTGTCTCTCCTTCAGCTGTCAGTCAAAATAGCATACAGCACCAATTAGTGGGCATCACGTGTCTGTCTGTTCAGCTGTGGCAGCGCTAACGACTAGTTAGCGACATTATTGCCATTACTTAAAATATACAGCACCGACGAGCACTGGGCTCTTGTTAACAACAGCGTCATATACTGTAGAAAACACATCGCACCAGTCAGCATTTAAGTGTCAACCAGCCTTTTTCTAATTGCTCTTGTCATGGACAGTCCCAATAAATGCTCCAGACCACTGATCTTCTCATACAGATAAGATAACATCTAAATTAATCGTGAAATCCAAATATTCTTCACGTCTTTTGGGGGAATCGTGACCTCTTGGTATCCCCATGCTCCATGTTGACGCCCCAGTATTTTCCAGCACATCCACCATGAAAAGATGTAATGAATAATTACTGGGGGAAAGCCAATTTAGAAACACCTAAGGATCCCAAATCAGAGCCTGCTGCCCCCCAATGTCCTCGTTGAGTTGGTGCAGTAGCGATCCCCTTGTGTTTAAGAGTGTGTCTGTGAAGTCCATATTAATGAAGGGTCATGTCTAGTTCAGGACCACTGTGTCACAAAGCTCCCGCTCCATAAAGTACGCAATTATAATTTCAACCACCGAACCTTCATTGAATATTCATGGCTAATTATGGGCCATTGTGTCCCTCTCACCTAATTATTCCTGTCCCCAAGTGACAATCAAAGGCAGAGCCAGTCGCCAATAGGCGTGGCTTTCCTGGATACTGAAGGCTTTGTAAAAACCCAAAGGCTGCCGAGTGCTGATGACTGGCTATGAAGGGCTGTTGTGTGAGGTGGAACAGCTTGAAGAGAGAGCGGGGCACGACCACTCCAAGACAGCCGAGGTCACGGCACACTCTGCCATTCAAATTCTAATTAGCCAACGGGCTCGACAACACGGTGACATTGACAAAACACGGAGGCCCGCAGAAGCATCAGTTCAATTCTTAAGGATGAAGTTGAGATTAACAAACAATAATGAAAACAATTAAGAATTTTAACAGAGCTATGGGCGTCAATGGTAAAAGCACCCCGTATTCTTTGCTCTCCTACATACCGGACATGAAAGTGAAGCCACTGGGCAGCTGCATGACCCCCGCGGAGCCGCAGGCGGTCTTGAGGACGGTACCGTTGGCGCTGATGTTGCCGCTGGCCGAGACGGGTGCCAGGTAATTGGTGATGGGAAACGAAGCGCCGCTGCTCACCTGCATGGTGGTGGAGGTGGTGGGTACCGTGCACTGGGCGCTGCTGGTACTGCCCGGTAGGCTGGCTATCGTGAACGTCGGCTTCAGTGTGTCCTGTGGGAGAAAACACTTTGATTAGAAAGACAGGGGTGGTGGTGGGGGGGGGGGGGGGGGAGATAATTTGATGAAATTAAAATCAGTACTGGTTTCTATCAAGGAAGAAGACAACATTGAGGGGAACGCTAGTGATTTAGTATTTCATTTCCATAAACTTGAGGAACTCGCAGGAGACGGTTTTAAAAAGGAATGGTGAAAAATGAGCTACGGAGGAATCCAGACGCTTCGTCCCGAGTATAGGTCTTGCTTCAAAAGCACTGGCTCCTACAATTCCCATAATGCAACGCAATAGTGCCTTCCCTGAATGGTCAACGCAAACATCTTTCGATAAGATAAAACGTTATTCATCCTGAGGAAGATTGTTGTGCAGCAGTTGCATTACAATGTGCGATGGAGTGCAAATATAAAGAGTGCAAATAAACTAAATATAAAGAATACAGATTAATAAGCTGCAAAGAACTGATGTCCACCATGCCAGACATTGTAACAGTCAAACAATAATCCACACATCTTCAGTTTGTAACTCTAGTCTATGATAAACCTGATGACATCATCAGTTAATAGTATTTCCAACTGATCCCAGTGACTGCAAGAGCAACACCCGAAGAGTTTCACATGAGAGCACCTAAAACAACACCATTAAGAGGGCTTCTCCTCTTTAAGCATGAGGAGGAGGTTTTAATACTTGCAATCGGTGACAGAAGCCATAGTGGGATTTAATAGAGGAAGGACAGATGACATAAACAAGGTAGAGAAACAGGCTGGGACCCCTCTAATTGCAACCACATGTAAAATAATGTGCCGTGCAGGGAGCGTTTCTCTTTTCAAGTCTGAATGCGCCAAAAGCTGCAATTAAGTCGGAGAAAACAATCTCGTCATCATTGAATGTAGGAAATTCAGTATCGTATAGCGATTCAACACCAATTAGAAATGCTACTCCACAGTACATAATGCCCAAGAGAGAAAATAGAATATAAATCATACCAGGTGTGTAGGAACACAAGCGTGTACTCTCTTTGAATACTACCTGAATACTCCATTCATCATCTGTACCTGCTTCAATTACAACTCTACTGTAGAACAACAAAAACATCATTTCTGCACACTTTGTTGAGTTACTATGAGAACAGCTAACTGACCATGTAACATCCACAGTACAATGTGTAGAAGTCAGGCAGCTGAGATGCTCAAGTAAAACCAACAGAGGTGCGATGTAGCAGCATACGCTAACGTGAACATCCATTGAGCAGCAGAGCGGGATGTGCTGGTGAGTGGGCTGCATGATGAGAGCAGGGTAGGCGTTAGGCTGGGACTGTGAAACACATCCAAACCCACCAGGCCCGTTTCTACGCACTTACACACTTGATGCTAATGATCTGCAATAGCAGAGAGGGAACAAGCTTACACTAGACAGGCATGTCCTTTAATAAGGGGTGTGATCAACACGGATACATGTGCTGTGGGTACAGAGGACATCGTAACATGTTAAAGGTTCCTCCACATGTGGCCAAATAAAATTGCAGCTTTCTTTGGGCTGAATTTCTAGGACGCAACCAGTCCTCTGTATCCCAGAATGCATTCTGAACTCTTAAATCCCAGATTTGAGTATCCATGATGATTCATCTGGGTTTGAGCTTTGAGACCTCATGTATTAACGTAAAATGTTACAACTATCAACATTTTACGATCAACCCCTTGTGAAATCAGTTTCCCCAGGAAAGAGCATATTATTTGTGGAGAAAATGCAAGCTCAGCGTAGACCTCGAGACCTCCGAAGGACGTGCCTTTCATTTCCAGCCTCGTCGCATTGTGATGAAGCTATTGTGTCAGACGCAAAGCCCTCGACACGGTGCGGCAGCGTAACAGATGAGCCGAGTGGATGAGGGTTATTACATGTAAACACAGCCATGTGTCACGACAGGCAGGCTTACCATGAGCAAGCAAGTGAACGAGGTGCGTTGCATCCTACCAGTTTGAGATTCTGCAAAGGCTCATTCATTATGAACAGCAGAACGGTAGTGTAGAAGCAGGCTAGAGCAACCTCTTTAGCAGAGCACTATTGGTTTTTATATGTGACTGATTACATGGGTGAGAGGCGGATAATCCAGCATGGGCTCCACTGATAAGAACTTCCAAACACATACTTAATTGCAGCTTTTGGCGTATGCGTTGCATTAAGATGCAACCGTGTCAGTGGAGCGAACAACTGTAAGGATTAGCTCCCAGTCTTTAGCCACATCCCAGTCTGCTCGAAATATCAAAGTCTAGTACGGCTCTCTGCAATGACTGAACAAAAGTTGTTGCTATTTTTCATTTGATGAGGTAAAAAGAAACTCCGGATAAGCAAATGATCAATTGCGTCATCTTTAATGAAAGAGTTTTCTGGCCCTCATGGCGTACGGACCGTTAGAGGTGTTTTATACAAGCCGCTCAAAATCAACACAAGTTACACAGTGAGTGAGCTCGTCGGCAGCTCAGATCCGGGCCCTGCCGAGGGGCTCCGACAGTCCAAGGTCCTTTACCTCTTTAGTTAAACAGCAGCTGGAAAGTCAAAGAGGGAGGGCCACACAGAGGACTCGCAGTTGTTCTGCCCTTTCAACCAAGAGGGAAAACCGAATGAATTCACCCAAGAGCAATATGTAATCCATTTACTGCACCGCTATCAGGCCCGGCATTCATCACAGGGTGATTGCTGACAGTCAGACGTGGTGACGCACGCCGTCACCACGTCTTCATTCTGCCAGGAGAAGTGATATTTGTTACATTAATGTTCACTAGAACTCAAGACAAGCTCACTCTCTACGTCGGTGCAGGTGTTACAGATAAGAGAGGAAGAGGAAAGCGGTAACCAAGCAGAACAACAGTCAGTTAAGGGACAGGGGATGCCAAAAAGTATGTCGAGAAAGTGAACATCAGAGCGGCGAAGCAAGTAGCACTTTTTAGCCACAGCAGTAGCAGAGTATGTGTGTCTTGTGTGAGGTTTGGGGACAGGAACGGGGCGAGAGAACAAACAGCTGAGGGTACAGACAGCTGGCGGGAAACCTGAGCAGCTCTGATGGGGAATTAACCCTTTCCGGGCCAGCTGAGGCCAGCAGGAGGCCATGTGAGTGAGTAGACAGCAGCATATGACTCCTGGCAGTTCTCACCATCGGCTTCATAGAAGAACGACTGAATTCACAGAGATGCTTCACCTTCTAGCGCCATTTAAAAATAAAAGATAATATGGCTCGTAGTGTTCCAACTTTTCCCTATTTTACCGTTAAATGGAGAAATAAATGTCGGCTCTTGCTAGGCATGGGAACAATAGGTACAACAATTATCCCGGACAAAGTCATTGTGATTCACGATATTATGATTATCAAAATATGCTTAAAACTCTTAAAATGGCACTTATTTTTTTATGAGTCAGGCTCTCTTTTTTAGTTCTCTGCCATGATAACGAGCTTTTTCAAGTCACTATTTACGACAATATTTACGATTAACCCGATAATAGAAAATCACCACGGTCAACTTATTGAGTGTTTTTCTATCGTGACCAAATCTTACATCGTTCCATCCCTAAATCTTGCTTTCCTGACCCGTTTCTGCTCCGATCCAACATGAACAGAAAGTCGGGCTCCACTGACTGGTCACCCAGGTTTCAATCACACTGACACTATCTCTGTGACCTCCACAGCGAGCTTCCACTGACCTACTTTGTTTGACCGTCTCCACGTGTCCTGTGTTCAACTGGCCGGTCTATAAACAGCACAGGCTTTTAGTCCAGAGTCAAGGCAGTGCATAGTAAACATAGGCTACAGTGGTGTAATGCATTCCTTCAGAGAAGAAGCGTAGCCAAAGCCTCAGCACCGTCATCTCCTCCTTAACTGCATCT
>NW_022280033.1:15262272-15294147 GCF_004355925.1 Anarrhichthys ocellatus | reverse complement strand
TGATGGGTATTTGTCATATCTTTTTCTGGATATTTTACCAAACAATTAACCGATTAATTCAGAAAAATAGCAGGCAATTGAATTGAGAGCGAATGTAATCATTAGTTGTGGCCCTACATTATGCAATATTGTATATATTTATACTCGTTTGATACTCTGAATGACCACATAGGGATTGTTTGTATCAGCCTGAGAGGAAAAAAAGATTTCTTTCACAAAGCAAAAGCTGGTTTAGATTTCTTTAAGCCACAATTCATAGTCGTGCCGATGGAGGGCTGACTCCTCTGGACTCTGCACAGCCGCCGCGTGAACCTTCCATAACATGCCAAGTAATCCATTTAACAAGAGACGGACATGATTTTACTCAACGGAGAGATCTCAAATATCATACATCCTTCCCCTCATGTGAACATTTGCAAAATCCTAATATTAAAGGATCCCGGAGACAGAATGCCATAGATAGAGACACCAGCAATCTTATTTACACAATCATTCTAGGGTTCTTTGGTTTGGTAGTGGTTCTTATAAGTCTGTAAAAGTCCTTTCAATACGCTGGTTTCCAAATGATGGGCGTTGGTAAGGGTTCTATATATGGTAAAAGAATAAAAGCCTCCATTGCGCTCCTCGCATTCACAGACATCACACGACCGACCCCGTTTTTAAAGCAACAGGAAATGAGAGAGTAATTAAAAAGAGCAGGACACTAATTATTCCCTCTTCATGAGGGATTAATCGTTCCAAATTGAAGGCGACAACTGGCAGGCTTGTCCGGTGTTGGTCGGAGAGCCCATTGTGCCGTTTGCTGGTGGCTGGCCCTCGTCTAATCTCCCATTTGCTGGCTCCCATCTCCCCGTCTGTCACCCTGCCAGCAACATGGAATTTGCAGCTCCATTTGGGACTGCTAAAAAAGGCAAGGCAGCCCAAGTGGAGGAGGTGCAGCCAATGGCGGCTGACCTGTCCAGTTGCTTGCTGTAAAATAAGGGGGTGGAAGGGGAAGGGGAAGGGGGGGGGTTGCTTTCCCTCCCCTCTGACACAGCCGAAATGCTGCTCTCCCTCCGACAACACAACCTCTCTCTATGTACTGTCTGTTTAAGGAGCACCCTTGTGATAAGAGCGCATATCTAACAAGTAAATTAACTTTCCATTATCTCAGTGATTCTCTCTCGTCACCTACTTCAAGCCACCGCTCTGCCCTGACAACAGCAGCCAAGACAGGAAGACAACTTGAATACTATATGTTCAAGTGCAGTTCTCAGTTTAAGGCTGAATTAATTAACAAATCATTTTCAGTTGTTGACGGAGACCAATTCAACTGAATAGCGTTTATATGCATGCTATGTGTTACATAAAGAGTCGGTCAGATGTGTCGCAGGATGTCCGAAGAGCCACAATGCGAGGAAAACAAACATGTCAGCTGTTGGTCTGGACGTTTCGCTTGCAACACTACAGCGACAGAGACGATGTGATCTGTGCTCATGAGCAGGAGGGCAACAAACAGACTTCAAGATTACACCAGCAACAGCACTGAAAGCCAGAGCAGCATGGAAGAGAGAGAAAGAGATGGAGTAATGGAGGAAAGGAGAGAGGGAGGGAAGAGGAGGGGAAAACCAGAGAAGACAGAGATACTGAGAATTCTGTCCTAAGCTAGATCCTCCATCCCCGTCCAAAAATAACCCCAAAAGCATAAAAACATCTGTACAGTAGGCACGTCTGATATCAAGAAGCAGCCACAGAAGCCATAACCATCCAAAGATCAGCTGTGGGATGCCACAATAATTACAGAATGTACCCTCTCTGTGAAGTATTGATATTCATTTTTGGAGTCACTCCTTCACCTTCTTCATTCAGCTCTACGTCTGACAACATTACATTTTCCCAGAATGCATTTCTACAGCCCTCAGAGAACAGCCTTGAACTTGCTCGTCTTCAGCTGTCGGTTTTAAGTGCTTAATGTGTGCTGCGAGAGCAATAACGACAGAAAAGACAGGCTTTTCCAGTCACGCAACCTAAACTTAATGTCATATTATTTTAATGCTGCAATCGGCTCAACTAAAGACGCTGCGGGTGGAATGATACACGGTTTGAGTCGATGCCAAAACGACGTTTCTAGAAAGAAGCCCTTGCTCTTTGTTCTGACATCTCTCGCAGCTAGATGACATTTCGCAAGCTTAGTTTTGTCAGTACCCGATTTAGGCCCGGTGACATTGGCCCAAGAACCAATTCACGGCATCTAGATATGCATCAGAACAATCAGCAGACGAGCAAATTATAATGTGTAGGGCCGTTCCCGACCAAAGATATTTTAGTCGACCTCCACTCAAATGATTTAATTGCTAGCTTAACAGCTGCGAGCACAGACGAGAGCCATGTTCGTTGTTTACAATCATCATAATACTTTTGGGGGGGGGGGGGGGGGGCTTTAGAGGGAGGCCCGCTAGCTACTTCCACTGGAAAAGAGAAGAAGAGAGAGCAGCACTGGCTAAGCTTCAACGTTGGATTATTCTTAAAACGCGCTCTTGCTAGTTTCTCAAGATTACGAACACAAGCTTTAAATCTTGTGTTTATCAGAAATGCGCTCGTACATTTCTTGGAAATAAGTAATTCAGCATGAAAAAAAAAAGCACCAACAGAACTGAAGTTACTAATCTACTAAAGACATCTTAGTCAACTGAGACCCTAGTAAAGGAACTTACAGCCTTCTCAGTCTCAAACTTTAAACAAACAAACAAAACTATGAAAAGAAGAAGTTGTAGTGTGATATGAAGCATGACTCTGACATTGCAAGATCCATTACACGACTTACAATGTATTTAGAAAAATGAACTAATTCTGCTGAATAGCTTCGGAGATTTAGGATTTCCAGAGCAGGAAACTGTTGATCCTTTAATGGACCGCCGATGTGAAATGACTTCTGTCTTGAGCTAATTCCTCCACCATGTTACATGTTGAACATTGTAGGATGGTAAATACACACTTATCTTCTAACCCTTTTTCTTCTCCAAAATGTCCTTACCCCCCCCCCCCCCAGGCCATCGCAAACTCTGAACCGTTTAGACTGGCTTGCACTGCATGTATGACATTCTGCTCTCATGATGAATGGCGCCCAGACGCTGCAGAGGCGCACGCATCAGACCCACTGCACAGAAATGAACCGCCGTCTCCACTCGCCATTTCCTAACCGTAACTGCGCTGATCCCGACATTGGATCACAAAATGACAATTCCTAGGGTGTCCCTCGGTGAGTGGGCTTCACAGGGCCCACGCTGGTCTCCCACACTCATGATTGCAACGGTCACAGCGTCACCGACAGCCACCTAAATAGACGTCACATGAAACGGGACGTAAAATATCACTCAAATGTTTCCATTCCAGCCACTCATATCTACATCCTTACCTCCCCTCCATATCACTAAATGAGTAGGGGGGGGTGGGGGGTGGGGGTGGGATCACAGGACTCCAAAGACAGCTGCAGCTTATAAGGAATGTGAGGGGCCTCAGCCAAGAGAGCAGGCAGGGAAACCATACCATATATGGCAACAGAGCAATCTAATTTTTATCAATGAGCAGAGCGGGCATGAGAGTGGTGGCTTAACACACAAAGGTTGATCTCCCATCCCTGACGGTGTACGCTACGTGTTAATTAGCGCCTTGTAAAAACAGCACGCAGGCAAACAGGCCTGCAAGTGTCCGTCTTCAAAGGGGCGTCCTTAAGCCTTGTAAACAGCGAGCGGAGGGAATCTCGGCTTCCAGCACCTGAGCGCACGGAGGTGTGGACGGCGAAGCGTGTCTGCCTTACCGCTTCGCTTCAAGATCTCAAAAGACCTGAGGTTTAAGAACCCTCGCAGTGATGTGGTAGAAAATACAGAGACCCGAACTGCAGTTCAGTGAGGATGAGAGGAGGCCACACAGCCAACTAAAAAACAATCATGAGGATTTCAGAGCAGAAATTCATCTTTTATCATTTTGGGTTTTTCTAAACTCCCCATCCTAAATTCAACGTCACGACCACTTTTAGAAGGTTAGCGAGTTTAAAAACGGCACAAAATGTCTGATGTTGAAATATTTTCAGAAATGTAAGTTCTGTTACCGATCTCCGCGTTTCATCCGTGAACACCAGACAGCTCCGTCACAAAATAGAAGATAAACACCAAAGTCCTCCTCCGTGCAGCAGGTTGCGTGTTTCTCTAACACAACCCAGACCTGCTGTGATTTATCTCGGAGTGTTACGAGGCTTTCCTGGACGAGAGGTCAGAAAGGTAAAGTGTAGACATCTCCCTTTAGTGAGTGGAGTAATACTCCACATCTTATCTGGCTCTCCCTTCAGGTTTAGAGCCCTTTGAAAAGGACCACGAAGACTTTTTGGTTTAATTTAACGAATGACTTGTTGCTGAGAACCAAACCACGAGCCCAAAGCAGAGGCCTCGCATATTACCGGCAAAAGTTCAAAACTGTTTACAATAGGACAAAGATTATTTTCCACAGCTGCTTGTAGGTTTGATTTATTTGCTCTCTTCATGTGCCTGTCTAGCCTTTTCTCTGTAAAGATTTCCCACTATATCTATTAGTGACTCTCTATGGTGCTGTATCGGGTTTTTTATTATATTTTTTAATTTGCTATGTCTCAAAGTCACAAAGACTTTAACTCGGGTACGATTGTTTCTGAAAGACCAGGGGACAGGGATATGAATGAGTGCATTTAATGGAAATTCAAAGCTACCGCCTCGCTAAGTGGGTTCTTAATTGTTGTCCCCTTTCCACTTTTTGATTCTAACCTTTGTGTCGCCCATGCTCTCCGACTCAGACACCTGATAGGTGAGGTCCGTCTCCTCGAAGCCCGTGGCGCTCATGCGCTGGTCCGTGGAGGGGTCGTTGCGCGGCGGCGAGTCCGGCGAGTTGAGGCATGTTTGGATCAGAGCTTTCCCCGTTTCACTCGTGATCATGGGTTGGAGTTTGCGGGTGGCAAAAGTGTAGACGTGACCCGTTTCGCTGGCCACAAGCAGAAGAACCTGGGTTCCCGTCAGGGTGGAGAGTTCATAGGCCTGGGAAAGAGACAGAAGAAAATTAAAGTATATGACGGAGAGCATGGGCCCAGAGTCAGGCTACAGTTCAAACATCACAACGATAAGCTTGGATTACCTTCATTTACAGACAAAGTGATTTCAACTGGAAAGGGAATATACAGTAAGAGAATCCAACGGTGAACCTCTGGGAAAATATAACCGAGCCAAGAAAAAAAAAAAAAAAAAACACTATTAACTGAAAATACCCCTGTAGTGAACTCTGACGTATAGCACAAATGAAGCTAAAATAACATGAGATAAGGCTCCCAGAATAGAGTGTGTGATATAGCGGAGAGACTGATTGCAGCTGGCTTGCATAGGCAGGGGGAGTCGCAGTAACCCAGTCTTGACGGGGGACACAAGGAATCATTCTCAACACCCAGAGGTAGCCGGCTGTGAAACATGAGGCCATCACAGTCTGCTCCCTTGCCATTCATTATACAGCGTGCGCACACACACACACACACGTACACACACGCCGATGCTGCACTCAGATTGAACTCCTGAGAAAGCCTTTTTATCTAAATGAGTCACAAGTTATGTGGAGGATGCTTCTGGTGCTGTGAAGGCACAGCGCCATTACCGTCACCTTGGTGAACACAGTACAGTCAGAGCCGGCTGATAGATGTGTCATTGTAACGCTGGCGCACAGGAAGAGGAGACAAATCACATTCAAATTAAAAAGGCTTTTATTGAGCCGTGATAAAAACCCATGCATTCATACTGGCCCACTCCATCACGCTCAAACACTGTGCTCATTGTGGGCACTATCGGTCCAATACTCTATATGTGGTCACATGCTGAAGCCGACTGTAGATTTATCTTTTGTGTGCAATAATATGATGACAAGAGCACAGAAAGGCTAATGATGAGCAACTACTGCCGTAGTGGCTGAATGCTGCTACGCGCTTGTTTCCCCTGAGCACTTCAACCCTTAATTATATAGAGGGTTTTTTATGTGTGTGTGCGTGTTGAAGAACGGTGTTAAATGGAATGTCTAGCTGCACAATTCAACTCTCCCCCTGCTAATGCAGCACTACAGAAGTAGGCAATGAACTACACAGCCCCAGTCATCCTCTTCTACTACCATCTCCCTTGAGTAGCTCTGCAGCAGCTACAGAGGAGTCTCCAACAACAGAGTCTGGTGTTTGGCAGGAAAGGGCTAATCTGTCACCTTAAATGTGCAAGGTGGCGGCACAAACTAGACCCACACAATGCTTTAATAAGTTCCCTTGCTCTGCTGATATTCTCATAAATATTCATGGCTGCATAGTGCCAATTACTCTGGCTGTAATTGGTTCCTCTGTCACACAAAACGTCCCAGTCAAGCCTACATGTCAAATAAAAAAAAAGGAGCATAAGATAAAGTCACGGATGGCCGCAAACGTGTAATGTATTTGTGCAATTCCAAACAACGGTATATTTTTCAGGTGTCATCCTGGCAGTTTGAACACTAGTAGCCTTGTGACTATACAGTTGCTAGTTAAAATTTTAGATGGTTATTCAGACAAATCTAGCTATTTGAAGATGTCACCTTAGGCCCCAGGAAATTGTGATGGACTGCAACTATTGTAGAGCTGTAAATGTAAGACTAGTCTCATATCACGGTATCCCTATAATATTAAAGATAACTTACATTATGGATTTATCCTTCATTCTTTCAGTTTATCATTACGTAAAAAGTAAGATTTTAGTTCCAGGAGTCCGAGGCAGTGTGCAATAAAAATGCAAAGGACTGTGTAAAGAAATGGGAAACTGTCATATAACCATCACGCTTCAGTGAAACGAGAAGAAGAAGAAGAAGAAGAAGGCAGGGTCTTCAATTGCTTGTAAATAAGAACGTAATGGCTGCATTCCATTTAGGCCCTGGTATTGCGCCGGTTGGCTCACTTGCACGGTGTATTGAGGCACTTAAATGGAATGGAGCGACCGTTTATGTTATGAGTTACATCTGTGCTTTTCCTGGTATGACAATTAGGTCTGCCAAGAAAACATGAAATCATGTCCTTTACTGTACAAATACTGAACCCAAAAAGGAGCCACGAGTATTAATCGAGTAATCCTGTGCCTCAAATTGACGTAACAAGTTGTATTGTGTAATTATTTACATGCACAGAATCCAAAGAATTTATGAGAAGAGAAGAAACGGGCCGATGCTTCACTCCTCGCATCCTTCACAATTAAACCACAAGCTCATCCTAGAAACCAGTTTGAGACCAGTCTACTATGACTCTTCCCCCTCCACCCACCTCTCAGTTTCTGTGATGGCTGACATGGTGTAGGCAACGTTTCCAAAAATCTCTATTCGCACAGTGTGTCAAACAGTGTTCATGTTGCCAAGAGCCTACATAACGACGCCTCAGTTTCCACGACAACAGTCTGGGATACATAAAAAAAAAAAAAAAAAAAAAAAAAAAGAGAAACAAAGCAGAATACACACTTCACGCGCTTCAAAAGTAACAAATGAAGATTCTTGCACTACAGTAAACAAGTGTGTTTATTTAAGGTCATAATGAAAAAGGGCCATGTCAGCAGCAAAACGACTGCCGTGCTTCTGTTCAACAGCTAACCTCGTCTCCGAATAATCAACTTTAGATTGCTTGATGCCAAAAGCCACAGAGCAATAATTCATCACGGCACCAATCGAGTGCTTGTGGGTTTCCAGTTTAATACTGCTTTGGTACTAAACTCATGGGAGGTAATCATTACGACCATGGAGCGAGTTCTGTCGTCTTTAATGTCAACTGCTCCTGTGCCAGACCCATCTAACAAAACTGAAACCAAAGCAAGTCATCACTGGATGAGGCTGGCTGCTTGCATCACAACGTACAGTACCATAATGCATGCACAGACTGTCCCTGGCTCCTCTCTTCTGTTTGAGTGCTCTTTGACTGTCCTCTGATCTGGTTTCCCTGGGGTTTAGTCAGCTGTTGGCAACTACAGAGCTCCTGCTGCTGCTGCTGCTGCTGCTGCTCACCACCGCATAGCTGCCGCCTGCAAGCAAAGTCCTGCTTCACAATGACAGAAGGAACAGCCTGTGTGCACTGAGGGCTACTGATGGGGAACTACACTTCCAACAGTTGGAGGCCTATCTTTATGTGTATAGGGGCATGAATTAGTGCGTCAGTTTATCTGGAAATCTGTGTGTCAGGCCGTGTGTGTGTGTGTGTGTGTGTGTGTGATAGCTGGGATGAGCATGGTCATAAATAGAATTGTCATTTGCTCAAAGTCTATTTAAAACCAACTGCCTGTCATGACTTCCTCACACCCAGGGAGCTAGTTTGTGCTACAATTGTTTTTGTCTTTTGTAAAGAAAGGAATTGGTATAAGATGGACTGCAGGTCAAATGCCCTTAAATGTGCCCCACTATTATATTATATTGCAGTGGGCCTACTTTCTCACTGATGTTATGATTCTACAGCTTATTAAGATATAACCTCAACCTCGTTAATTCCATGAATGGAAGCATTAGCAGCACCATGTATTATAGGACTAATGCAGTGTATCAAGACCAAACAAGACTGAAGTGACACTCAAAATCAAATGTGACTGTCGTTGAATGAGATCCAAATGAAATCCCTCGACTCACCTTCTTCATAATACCAGTCTTCCTCTTGCTGAAAGTTGTGTACCGTCTCAACTTGTTGTCAATAAATTCCATCTTTATCTTTACGCGCCCACGTGTCTTCTTCCCCGGCTTTGCCCCCGCGACCCCCCCGGGCACCATGCCGTAACCTCCGGGAGGCATTCCCACCTCCTGCCCCGTCACCGCAGCTTCCATCTCCCCTCTCTCTCGTTTCACCCCTCTCCTGCTGTCCCCGAGTGAACCCACTGGGTCATCCTCGTCTCCGGAGTCCGAGTCATTATCCGAGCCGCTGCACATCGGAGCGCTTTCTCTGTCCGGGTCGAACCTGGCTCCGTGAGCTAACACGACTCCCGAGTTCAAGCCCACCATGTTGCCCTGGACGGCGCTCTGTAGAGAGGTCACCCCAGTCCCGTTCCCCGGTCTCACGCCTCTCGAGCCCCCTGGACCGTTAGCCCCCAGCATCCCGACGGCGTCTCTTTCCCCCTGTCGCCCGTCACTCTCGCCGACCCCTGGTAAAGCTTGCCCTGCTCTGACTAAAACGGGACGGATCCCGCTGCCGACAATCCCCGAACCGTGTCCCGTGTTACCTCTGCCTGAAGCTGACCCGTTTCCAGATGGTGCCGATCCAAGCCGGCTCGGTAACATTATATTTCGGCTACTGAACAGAGTCTCTAAACGCCAGCTAAAAGAGCTGGAGCGCGTTGTCTCGTAAATGGCTGATTAAACGCATCGGCTACACGCCTGGGCCACAAAACGTAAACAAACCAGACCCGTTTGGAGATTTGGAGACTCCAGGAAATAACCGTGACAAACTTTCGAAAGTGATGCTACCCCCAAGACCCTTCAACCCGGCTCGGTTTGGTTCACCCTCCTCCTCTATTACCAAAACTCTGAGAGCACTTTCTCAAAAAGGAAAACGCGAAGAGCGCCCTCGATGTCGATCCGCCATGTTACGTAGTCCGCACTGTGAGCGGAAAACAACGCTGTTTCCGGCCTGCTGGCATCCAATTGCAAATCTTCACTCCACCAAAACGCAATATTTATGTCTTCATAGTTAAGGGACACATAAAACGTCAATTGTTTCTTTTTAACTCCGTTTAAGACAGCGGAGTGATATTACAACCCAGGAACTACTTCCCTCCTTATAAAGAGATACAATGTTTCCTTATATGGTCCTGTCTCTCCTTATTTGGTGAGTCACAGCGTCGCCTATCGATTGGCTGAGGATTATCTGAGTAGCGCTGTCATTGGTCAATACAAACACTCATTAGAATAAATACCAAAATGGTTGCGCTACCGACAACGTCACCGTACACAAGCAGAGGCACTAAAATAACAAAACATCCAACTTTTCATTCCCTACGGATTGTTTTGTCAAACCACAAACCATGTTTTTACAGAGCTTTTACTCCCAAATATCCCTTTAATGAACTTTATTGGCCGTATGATTGTCAGAGGAGTTGTTTTTTGATTTTAGATTAGATTGTATATTGTATCACATTGATGCTGGTGAATGTATGAGTTTAGATGCATTCTACTGAAGGTAGGAGTAGTTGTAATTACTTTTAGAAAATAAAGATAAAAACTGAAAGAGCAAAGTTTGATTTGTGTGATGCGCTTAACCCTGTATAGTTTTCACAATAGGTCTTTTTCACAGCAGACATTTTGGCTTCAACTTGTCATAGCAGGAAAAGCACAGGTGTAATTTTTAACATTAGCAATGGCTATTAAAGCGCCCCATTAAAACAGTGAGACGGAATGTACAATACCAGGACCCTGAGCTGAAGCAACCATATGGCATTCAGCCATCCCTTTAATTATTTGCACAGGTGTTTTTCATAAAAATGTGTTCTGTGATAAAAAACCCTTCACTGGAAAATCTGTCAGAAGCCCTTGGTGTATCTGACAGTGTTTGAAACTATGCTGTAAGGCAAGTTAAACAAATGCCACACAGCCTGTCACGGGATATTCAAATAATTTCTCAAACAAGATTTGTTTGCAAGTTGGCACATGTATATGCACTTGAAAAAAAAGTTGCAACGATATCACAAGTGTTGAAGTTGGATCTCATTAAGACTCAGTTTGTCAGATAAGAATGGACAACACACACACACACACACACACACTTTTTCAGAGGGCAGTATTGGGCCCCTCCCTTTTCTGCAGTCCAAAAACAACAACAACAATAAAAAACAAAACATGTGTCCTGCACTCACTAGGACCACACGGAAACAGCAGCCGCTCAAGCTCCCAATCCCCTCTCAGCTCTCTCCCCTCTCCTCTGGTACTGTCATCTACAGTCTGACTGTCAGTCAAACCGTGTCAGCAGCTCAGCAGAAACGTCAAGTTAGCAACGTCCTGACACATTTCATTTCATTTATTTAAAACCTCAGAAAACACATTGAGCGAGAAGCCTTATTATCAATGGTGCCCGAGGTTTACATAGGCCTACAATATGTGATAGAGACAACTTAAAGTAAATAGTTCTAAAAGAAGAATACAACGGAAACACATAGCTGACGAGATACAACAGAATGATTGTTAAAAGCAGTGCAAACGTCATGGCTATCAGCGATCTCAGTAAGGTCATCAACAACAGAGGCAGGTACGGTTGCTTGAGTTGTTAGAGGTAGATTTGACTCATTTCCAGAATTTAGCAATGAGTAAAAGAAGAAAAGATAATAGTCAGTTGTTGCTTTTCTAACAGCAGTAGTGCACCTACTCCTCAATTGTCTAAACAGTCTTTGGTGTGTCCCAGCCAGAGACCATTCTTTGTTTCGAGAACAAAATTAAAGCCAGAAAGCTCAGCAGTGAACCAGGGAGTGGAGCAACATGTTCTTGTCTTTTTAAAAAGCGCATGCTCAACTAAAATAGAGTTAAAAACAACGGTAAAATAGCTTAAAGCTAGTTCAGGATCAGGGATTTTTGAGATTGTAAGCGATTGGGCCGGGGTAAAGGTCACGTAAAAAAGGCCACACCGCCACTTTTAACTCCTCTCTTTGAAAATAGTAAAACCACTGAAAGAAATGTTTGATTATCAATCTGTTTTTTTCAGCCAAGTCAAAATCATAGGTTAGAATCCTAACATCCGAAAGCATTTGAGACAGTAGGATGCTCAAGTGAACATATTTTCTATGCCTTAATAAATTACCAAAACCACTTGGATCATTTATCTTAACATCTGTGATGAGTGAAGAAGACCTAGAAGAAGTCTGCTCAAGAGCTCAGAGAGCAGGAAGAGCTTCAGGCACATTTGTAACTGAACATTAACAGTAATGAGGTTCCTAGAGGACATGCTTCTGTTTGTTTAGTTGCAAATCTCATAAGGCATCTACAGGTGATTTTTACAGAAATATTGAAAACGATTTTGTCTTTTGTCGAAAATTTGCCCCAACGTTTTCTGGGAGCTGTGGGGGTCGATGGGTCAGGCTCACAGACCCTGCTGTTAGCTTGGAGGCTGGAGGGTCAGTCTAGCAGGTGAGAGGAGAGCAAATATGTTGGAGAACCAGAAGGAGGGCGGTAGGTGTGCAGGGTCCATGTCGGCCGGCCTCCAATGTCCACGTACCTCTGGATGTAGAGCCTCCAACATGCTCTGCGAGCCCTGGCTCTCGTCTCACCCGCTAGACTGCCTCTCCAGCCTTGGTAAAGCTTGGGAACTCCTGCAGATCCAGGATGTCTAATCTATTTGCAAGTCTGATCTCATAAGGTTGTAGAGTGTGACAAGATCGCATGCAACTTTGTGTTTCCCCTGCCAACGACAGCCCTGCTGTCAGTAGGTTCAATATTGGGAGCTGGCCCAGTAGGATCTAGGGATCTTCAGCTTGACTGGGGGCAATCTCCGGAGTCACGGTGGCGATGGAGCCTGACCAAGGGATAGTAGTGTCGCAAGCCGCCAGTAACAATACCGGAGCTGAACAGTCGGGGGAGCGGGTGACCAATGGACATCACTCCCTGTGGAACCCAGGACAAGTGGTGGTGTTTGGGGAGCAGTTGCCAGCCGAGCTGTCCCAAACATTTGCTCAACTTGTTTCTCTGAAAAACTTAAAATCCAGATGTCCGCATTTCCATAACCAGTGTTACAATCACAGCACAGCAAAGGCATTGTCTCTCTTCTCTGTGGACTTGAAATGAAACCATTACAAAATCTGCTGAATCAGTGTTAATAATTAACCGATTATCTGGCGATAGCAAAGCTTTCCTGTGGATGAATCATCAAGTTGTTTACACAATTTTTTATTAAATTTGTTAATGTAATGTGTGAGATGTTATGTCGTATGACATGTTGGAATATCAATATCACTTTGTAAAGATCTTTAAATTAGCTATAGCATGAATGGCATTGTTGAATTGATGTTATTTTCTTTTTTTTACGGGTATTTCAAACGACCAGTAAGTCAACTGTGCCTCTTCACTCAGCACATTTATGAGAGTATATTTCTCTGGGAATCATTGACTGTGTCTGTAACTCAGCAGTAAAGGCCTCTGTCATGCCAAAAAGTTGATTGTCTGTCTGCCAAAAAACATTTGCAGAAGTGCGGGCAGTCAGTTAAAGCTGTATGCCCAATGTATAGCCCACAGCTGGTTATTTGGATCAAACAGTCCACAATTTAATGTTCATGGTTATTCTGTCATCGCCTCACACATTACAACTGCGTAAAGACACTTACTCTCTGTTGTATGCAGAATTATCTAATTATAGGAGGCATATATTAAAGAAATGAAAGACAAGGCCTAACTTATCAGTGCGATTAGACACTTTTTATTTCATACACCAAGGTTGGCTTGAATATGTGCAACATGGTTCAACTTGAAATGAATGCAACTCAAAATTCAGATGACTTAATATGTTGTTTCATTGTATAGAGGGTTGTAGGTGTAGACACCACATGGTCTGTGGGAACTATGGAAGAGTCTTTAAGTTGGTCCAAATCCTGTGAATCTTTGTCTTTATTTGTGAACATTATGCAATTATCCGCTTTCCAGTGGCATCTTTTTCTTTTTTGTGTTTTTTGGCCGATTGCAGTGCCAATTTTTAGGAGCATACAGCCACCTGCCGTATGTAGAACAGGATCTAGGGTACATTATTTTGTAATACACTGTCAATGCTAACTGTAAATCTAAATTGGTGTGTAGTGGCTAGCACTCTCTCCGGCTTCCTCCCACAGTCCAAAGACATGCAGCTTTGGGTGACTTGATTACTCTAAATTGCCCGGAGGTGTGAATGTGAGCGTTATGGTTGTCTGTCTCTATGTTTTGGCCCTCTGATAGTCTGGCGACCTGTCCAGGGTGAACCCTGCCTTCGCCCAGCTGGCATCGACACTCTATACTTTGACTTTTTCATGATTTTATTCGACATACTTTACTATGCATTTTTTAGACATACTATGTCTTTGTTATGAATTTTGTTTGACATACGAGACTTTTATATGACTTTTTCGACATACTATATAATGACTTTTTTTATGAATTGTTTCGACACTATACTATCACTTTTTCTGACAAAAAATTCCATGATTTCTTTCACTTTTGTCGACG
The DNA here is from genome assembly GCF_004355925.1 of Anarrhichthys ocellatus. Classification (NCBI taxonomy): domain Eukaryota; kingdom Metazoa; phylum Chordata; class Actinopteri; order Perciformes; family Anarhichadidae; genus Anarrhichthys; species Anarrhichthys ocellatus. The sequence goes on along the minus strand of NW_022280033.1, from coordinate 15,279,966 downwards.
TTCTATACTTTGACTATTTCAGCATTTTTTAGGACATACTATACTAAGACTTTTTTTCACATACTATACCATGACTTTTATGATTTTCTTCAGCATACTATACTCTGACATATTGTATGACTTAATCCATCATACTATACCGATACCATTAACACACATAACTGACTTTGCTTCCTCCCCTCGCAGGTTTCCGTGATCCGTGGTTATATCTGGACCGTGGTCCTGCCTATATCCACTTCTACTGTTATTACTAGTAGTCGTAATTTCATTATTGTGCTTACTACTCTCATTATATGAATGATTTCTGTCATATACATTGAATGTGTTGTAACTCTGTTATGTTGTTCATGCTGTACACATGACATCTATTGCACTTCTGTCCATCCTCTGTTGCTCTCCCTCAGGTTTCTTCCTTCTTCTTCTCCCCGTTAAAAGAGTTCTCCCTGTACTGATGTGAGGGTCCGAGGATGTCGCATGTGTACAGATTGTAAAGCCCCCTGAGGCAAATTTCTGATTTTGGACGATACAAAATAAATTAAATTTGAATTGAATAGAATATGACATTTTTCACCCCCCCCCCCCCCCCTATGACTTTCTGTCTGTTACGTCCTCTTCTCTATTAGTCTCGGGCATAAGTAGGGACGAACACAGTAACAATTATTACTTTTTAGGACATATATACTATGACGTTTTCATAACATTTGTCAACATGCTATAGTATGAATTATTTATGACTTTTTTTTGACATAACTGATTTTTTTTACTCAATATACTATAGCATGACTTGTTCCACTCTTTATTAGCATGACTTTTTTCCACTTTTTTCGTCATAGTATATTATAACTTTTTAATAAATTTTTGGGACATACTATAGTGCGACTTTCTTTCCTTTTATTCAACATACTATATGAAGGCTTTTTTCGGCTTATTCTATGACTTCTTATGACATTTTTCAACATATATATACGACTTCTTTCTGACTTTTTTATGAATTTTTGTGACATACTACAATATGACTTTTCTCTAACTTTTTCAACATGATTCTATGACTTTTTTCGACACAATAGGACTTCGTATGACTTTTTCAACATACTATACTAAGATTCTTTTGGACATGGTATACTATGACTTTTTCATACTTGCTGTACTTGACATACTATACGATGACTTTTCGACATTCTATACTAGGACTTTCTATAACACACTATACTATGACCTTCATAAGACTTATTTTCAATATAAATTAACTTTTTTGACTTTATTCTACAAACTATAGTAAGTCCATATGACTTTTATTACATTTAGTCTTTTATGGCATAATATACAATTATATTTTCATAACATACCATTTTTTTACATTTTGTATGACAAATTATATTATGACGTCATAACTTTTTATGGCATGCTAAATTAGCTTTTTAATGATATTCTTACGGCATATTATTTATTGTCAAAGATATAATTTTTACGGCACTTTCTATGCGATATCTTATATATTTTTTTGCATACTATACACCGACTTGGTTGACATTTTGCATGACAGCATTTTTGTTACACTGTAAATTTTTCATAACATAATATACAATTACATTTTTTTGACTTTTTATCATGACATTTTTTCACGGCATACTCTCCGTGAAACTCACTCACTGAAACAAAAAAGAAATGATCAAGACAGTATTCTGCTTTACCCGTTTCTTCCTTCCTCAGAGTTCTTCCAGCATCCTCTGCTCCTCTGAGCTGCTTCTGATGGTTCTCCAGCTCTTACTCCTGCATCTTCTGGAGGACGGAGACATAGACCACCGACCATATCTTAGTATTTCAGACATTTTCAAGACCCTTTTATAACAAAGCTAAAGAGGCCACTGGATTTAGAATGTTTTGTAAACTTTCCATATTCAACAACATGAAAAACAACATAGCTGGTAATGAGAAAAAATGTCCTAGTCTGTATAACGTTCCTCTTGAAGTGTGTGACTAATAATATCACCCGTCTTAACATGAAGCACAACTGACAAGTTAAAATAAAAAGTAACCAGCGACAATACACCGATATATAATTTATAGTTAGCATTAAAACTGTTAAGTGGAGAATTGCATAATGTTGCTGAACAAAATAACAAAAAGATATGCAGGATTTGGACAAACCTGAGGACTCTTCCATAGGTCCCACAGACTGTGTAAACACCAGTCCACCTGCTACCGTCTATATGAAATACTGAAACCTCTACAGGGAACTGCTGAAGTCACCTGTGGTCACCTATATATTGTAACTAAAACAGGACGAAATGGACTTACTCGTGGAGGAATCCTCTTTTGCGGTTATAAAAGGCCATGTTAGCATATTCAACGCAACATAATTAAATAGAAAAATAACATTTGGCAAGCTTTTAGGATCAGGTTTATGAAGACCAACAGCAGATAAATACCTCCCTCTAGTGGTTAATGAGAGAAGCATTTGGATTAGCAGTAAGAGTAGGTTCTCTTAAGTCTATACAGGTGGTTGTACATATTACAGCCCTTTAAATATTAATTGCATATACTTTTTACTCCTGAACCTCTTTTGAAAGCATGTCATAGGTTCTAAGATTGAATGTAAATGATTGTATTTAAAGGCAGCTGTTATTAACAGTCTGAAAATCAATTAAGGAAAAAAACAACAACTCTACAGTTCTTGGTTCCTGAAGATGCGTTGCCTTCTACAGTATTAAGCACAACACTGGGTAAAAACACTGTGAACCTTTATTGACAGCAGCATGTATACTTTTTATATATATCTGATTATTGTGAACATTTGCTGAAGCAGATTTAAAAAAAAAAAAAAAAAAAAAAAAAAAAAGTGCATTGGATTAGAAAATATAAAAAAAAAAAAAAATAAAAAAATAAAAAATAAAAATTGGAAACAGTTAAGATAATCCTTCATTTACCAGGCACTTAAATGAATACTGGTGACCAGCAGCCCCTCTTTTGACCTCCTTTGTACTTTGTGTTAGCATCTTCAGACTGAACGCACACCGAGATGGACAGTGAGAATGAATACAGAGCATCAGAGAAGTACCTTTATGTTATGAACATAGTTATAAAAAAGAAGACAGGACCTTCATCATAAATAAACAGGCACCTGCATGGTCTACTACACAACATGATAGAGATAAAGAGGGATGTTCTTTTAAGTGAAGTTAGTGCATGGCTTCTACATTATGTACACATTGCCGGGTGTGATGGTCCACTTCGCACAAAACAACTGGACCCGGAGGAAAACTGATTGGACCTCTGAAGAAATGATGCCGCAGGTTAAAGACAGCGACAGGCTGCAGGCCTGCAACATGGTAATGTGGAGTAATGGGTGTTCTTACCCATAGGTTGTGACCAACAAGCACCTCAAAGTTAATACAAGAACAGAACAGTCTTTAAAAAAACAAACATACAAAGCCCACACTGGCACAATCATCTATTAAATATATTCCTTGGCTATAAACTTGATCTTTTTTTTCATGTTCCTGAAGTGTTACCATAACACAGATGACTTTTTCCACAAGTTTCATCACGGCCCAAATCACAAAGCGTAACAGACTAACCTTCATGCAAACCCTATTCCGTTTCTTCTTTGAACGTGCACTGCAGCGCGGGAACAGTCCAGTGCACTTGATTGGACCAGTTTAAACGATCTCACTCAACACACTCCGGAGTGGTTGAAGCTTCAGTGCTCCAATGAAGTCACATCAGGTCCCGCCTCCCCTTCAATATTCTTCCAGAGTTGACGGAGCAGTGAACCTACATTTCAGAGGGATTTCCTAAACATCAGACCAATAACTTCCATTGATCTGAGCTAGTGAGAGCACTGTAACATACTACAAAGCAGTCGGAGGTCTGGGTGAGGGCGTGTGTGTGTGTGTGTGTGTGTGTGTGTGTGTGTGTGTGGAGGGCTGGAGGCACTGAGGTTGTGAGGCTCTGTGAAACAAAGAGTCTCTGGGACAGAGCGGTCGCAGACAGGCAGGCAGGGTCACAGTGGAACCACAGACTCACGGGAAGGGTCATCCATGCTGCGGTTAAGGCAAACGTGAACTCCCGGCACTGCTCACGAGAAGCCATTCACACAAACGTGAGTGCGTTTCCACTGATGTACCAAAGAAGTCTTATCCACACACACACACACACACACACACACACACACACACACACACACACACACACAGAGTTTGAAATGCATATAAGAAAAGTGTTTCCTCCTCGAACCCTCTTCCCTGAAATGTTTGAGACTAATAATCCAGCATTCCTGTCTTTATTTTGGAGGAAGGGGGGGGGGGGGTCAAAGTTCCCCTCGGATGTGGGGTCATGGGCGTCTCAGACTTTGCTGTCAGAGGGCAGGTCTCCCAGGGCGTGGACGATTTCAGTGAAGGAGGGGCGCTCTTTCAGGCTTATCGCCCAGCAGCGGACCATGAGCTTGTAAATTTTGGAGGGGCATCCATCTGGAATTGGCAGCTTCAGCTTTCCTGTCTGCAGACCTGGAGGGGCGAAGGACCAGAGGAGTGAGGGAGGTTAAACCCAATCAGAAACACGGATACACGTGGTGGTTAATAGGGGCCTCTTAGCTCTTGAAAGACCCCGACATGTTGTTGTTTGGTGTGCTGGATCAGAACCTGGACTAAATATAAAAGCCTCACACTGACCTTCCAGCACCTCGTCGTCGCTGAGTTTGGTATAAGGCATTTCCCCGAGACTGAACACTTCCCACATCAAAACTCCAAAGGCCCACATGTCAGACTTGGTGGAGAAGTCGTCTTCAAACACGGACTCTGATGGGAGCCAGCGCAGCGGGATCCATGCCTGTCTGTAGTGGTAGTACTCACTACGCACATGTTCACAGGAGACACAACAGGGAGATGGAAACCACTCAAATCAGCCAGATGAACAGAGACTTTCTTTTTTTGAAATTAGAATGATGGCATTTACTGTAGTTGATTATTTCAGTGGGTGGTTATTGTTAAGTTCCTTTTCTGACGGACCTGTTGTAGACGTCCTTGCTGAGGCTGAGCGACGACACTTTAATGCGTCTCTGACTGTTGATCAGGCAGTTTCGGGTGGCTAGGTCTTTGTGAACGAAGCGGTGATTGGACAGATGCTCCATCCCATGAGCCACCTGGGCACAGATGGAAACCTGTAGAAACAAAAGAACCGTCAGGGTACTCAACTGACCAAGAAAGCATGAGATAAAACCATGACTTTCAATTTCTACACTTTGGCTTTTATATGGAATAAACAAAGAAGATGTAACGTGTTATTACGTGAGCTGAAGAGGTGCTGGTGGGTTTCTTTAACTTTGCACAGAGCCAGGTTAGCTGTTGTCTCATGTTTAGTCGTCTGGACCCTGTCCTTTTGAGGTTAACTGCTTCAGTTATAGTTGGGTCCTTGATACATATTCTAATCTTTCTCTTAGCTCGGGAATTGTTCCCTAAAATCTGGATAACTGCACATATGTTTCCACTTCACAATCTTCGCTATACGCCAACCGTCTCCTGGCTGCAGCTTCATATTTAGCGCAGTCTGATCTACTTATCTGACCTTAAGAGGAACGAGTATTTCAACACTTACTTTGGTCTTGGTGCTGATAGGCTGAGATTTCACCTTGTCATCTTTGCTTTTGGAAATTCTCAGGAACTGCTTTAGGTCTCCCTGTTATGATAAAAGCAACAAAAAAAGAATGCATGAATAAGATTTAGTTTATTATTATTTTTAAGCTGCGAGTGGGCGCTTCTATTTCTGTGTGCTTACCAGGTCATAGTACTCCAGGATCATGTAGTGGGGCTCCGCCTCCCTGCACAGGCCCAACAGGCGGATGACGTTGGGGTGGCTGAGCTTGGCGAACATTTCGGCTTCGCGGCGGAAGTCCAGCTGGAGCTGCTCGTCTCTGCCCTGCAGGCTCTTCACCAACACCACCGTCTCCTCCTCGCTCTCCTCGATACCTTTAGCTTTGCACAGCAGCACCTCACCAAACTCCCCTTTGCCTGTACAAACATTCACACACACACAACAGTGTGTAAATGTCAGAGCACATGCTCAATGTGTTGCACATCTTGTTTTATTAGGTTATCTTAGGTTACGGCTTAAAGATCAGGTGACAGAGCACAGGGACATTCGTTCTCAGTTAATACACAGAAGAGAAGAGTTCAAATCAATCCACCTAGAGTTGTGATGGTTTGTAGGTTTGCTCGAGGAAAGTGGAGCTTATCGTTGTTGACGTGGCTGTGGCGTTTCTCGGTTGTTGCCATGGTACCCATATTGGTGAGAGCCACCTCCTCTTGGATCTCAGCGGTGGTGTGGCCATTTTGCTGAACAGCTCCTCCTCCTGATGAACACAACACACATCCCACAGGCTCAGGGTCAGACGCAATACCGCAAATCTCTCTGTGAATGTGACGTGGGTCCAAACAGAGTGCAATGTATTCATCGTTGTTCTGTGAACACCTACTCGATGCTCCGCTCAGACAAATTCAAGATAAGCGTGAGAGACGATGGCTAACGGAGAACAAGGTGGTATTAAATGTGGAGCAAAGACGCCATTTAAAAAGAACAAATAAGTAATTTTGGATGTTGTTTCTGGTACAGAACTTCTTTACAGTGTGCTATTTTTGGAGTTAGTAGTTGCAGTCAAATGTAAATCAAACTGTGACTTAGGAATGTCTTATGGCTGACCGTTTCTCACATAATGTAATATTTATCATGCTCTGAGCTGTTCCATCATCCACGTTTAGTTTGTTTTCCAGCTCAAAGCAGCTGCTACGTTTCCTTGTGTACATCAACCTGCTCAGCAATCTTTTTTTTTGTATGCATATTGAATGATGAGTATGCTTCATTGTGTCACTTTTCCAGTATTTACACATGATGCACTCAAAATCTGAAGTGTGCCGTTATCTTACAGGTTCACTGCAATACCTTAGATAAACACAAGATGGCAGCAAATACCCTAAACCTTTCAACAACACTTAGAGGACCATGAGGTTGAGGGAATATCGACTACTCACTTAACCCTCGGGCTGATTGTACAACTGCCTGACCACAAATGAATACAAGTCCATCTCCACCAAACATTCGTACCGTTCAGACACTCCATCTCGGGCTCCTCTCCGTCCTGGCCTTTCTGCAGTCTTTTAGCGTTGCGTCTCTTTTTGCAGTAGAACATGAGTCCGAGCACGACGATGATGTAAGCCACGGCTGCTCCCACCGACAGGCCGATGGTTTGGATCATCTTGTAGGGAGCCTTGTCTATTTCTTCATCGAAGGAATGCGATAATTTTTCTGTCGGGCACAGGCATTAAATATGGTCAACTAAAAATGTCCTGAAACAGTGTTTATCTTTGACACACCCAAGTCTTTAATCAGCATCGCATATTGTGTTACATCTTTCAGCACATTCTTTTGTCTTAGCATCATCACAGGTATGCAAATTCAATTTCACAGAAAAAGCTCTACAGAAGAAAACCTTTATATCTGTTTCATAGATTAAAAAGGTGCTTGCATTGAATTTTAGCACAGTTTAAAACATAATACTAGTTTGAAACGGTCACTTCATTCAACAAGTTGCCGGTGAGGCGTTGACCCTGACAAACTATGGCAAACATCTAAATTCAATTGTCTCTTACTTTGAACTAAACTGGACTACCACTCTACTACTTTGCGAGATAACGAGTTGATGTGGGAAACTAATGCTAAAGTGTGTGACTGTAATTTTCAGCTCCAGTCCGCACACACACAAGGCACCAGAGAGAGTGAAGCGTTGTTAGATCTAACGTCTGCCCAAACCCATCACCTCGGTGACAGCTGTGGCGTCAGAGTTGAGGCTGTGGTTATTAACCTGTCGAGACGGACGATAGGCAGAGGGTGGACGTTTAATTAATGCCCTCATCCTTTTACTTCGTGTTCGGGGCTTTCGCCCCATGTGTGCAACCTTTGTCCCCGACAAAAGCAGCCTGTGTATACGTGTGTGTGTGTGTATTGAACTCACCCACTACATACAGCTTAGCCACACGGTCTTTGATGCTGCAGCTGTTTCCGGCCACACATGTGTACCTGCCCGTGTCATCGGTAGTAACATCTGTAATCACCAAGGAGCCATTGGGCATCTTCTGGAACCTGGAAGAAAGAAGGGACGGAACAGATGAAGACTGAGGTCTTTTACAACAAAGTCCACTTCAACTACACAACATGCAAGAGCATTTTCATATTCTCATCCTGAGTCTCTACTATTTTCTTGTGTAAAGTATCAAGTTGAAACCCTTTTAACGGCACAAACGTGTCATAAATAGCTAGTTTCAACCTGTTCATTAGCAGGTGGCTGTGTGTGAGATTTGATCTTTAGCATAATTAACACCCTGCCTGCTCCTCTCCCTTTGTGGGCAAGGTTCATTCACAAAAACGTTACTCAAGTGTTAAGAGAAGGACTTCACACCACAGCACCCACCGTTGGAAATCAGAAGGCAAAACCAGAAACACTTAGCAGTGTCAGCACTGGTATTAGATAATATTAGTAAAACAGATGTCGACAAAGCAGGCGATGGAGGGGACATGCGACAGTCACAGAGATGGAAGACAGAATATCACAATGTACAGGTAAGTGATGGACAGCAACCTGCATAAATACCCTGAGGCAACTGTTGCATTGAGAAAACTTTCCTGACTGCTGAAAAGTTGCCATGTTGACATATGCCAATAAATCTAAAAATATAGTGCACAAAATATAACTTTTGCATTATATTTACTTTAGTTGTTCATGTTTATTTCTGTTAATTTTGTTGAAAAGCCTGAATTCATTTAGATTAAAGCATTCTCATTGTCAAGTCAAACCAGACAATTTGTGTTGTTTTCTCTTTGTGGAGAGAGGCAGGACATCTGTTCATGACTCATACGAAAGGTCTGGACCACACGTGTATATCTGCTCACTACTAAAAGAAAGCACAATAAAATTGGGGACTAGGATTTAAGAGAACTTGTCTCTTAAATCCCTTATATATGCCACTTCAAAACAGATCTGGTAGTGAGAGAAGCTCTTGCATGAGGCCCATTGTATTCAGGTGTGCAATAGTATTTTTGCACAAGCTAAATCTTTTATGAACGCACGGACCTGCAACTGCAATCAATCCTGTTTGGAACCTGTAATCACAACCTGTAATCCTAATCCACGACGGTTGATGGCAGATCAGGAAGCCACGTGTCTCACTTACCTCTTGTTCTTACTGATGTCCAGCGTCTTGTCTTTGGCCATCCAGTGGATGTGAGGTTCGGGGTCGCCGGTGGCCTGACAGTGCAGGATGGCTGTGTAACCTTGGTACACCGTTGTATTCTCCGGTTCCACCTTAAAGCGAATGTACACTGTGTGCACAAACACGCACACACTCATTAAAACAACACTTAGACCACAACTGGGCCATAACATTTCCTTTACAGACTGTGGTGACTGTGGTCAACATCTCAGTCACACTCTTACAACCCAAATTCATTTCGTTACTGGGCAATAAAAAAAGCCACCGAGCGCACATTAAATGCTTCTGTGTTCGCCGCATGAAGAGGATCAATGACTCGTACGTACTGAGACCACAAACAGTTTCTATGTGGGATTATTGACCAACACGGCGGCGTGGCCCTTTCTTTCAGCATGACAGTGAGCGGGTTTACCTGCCACAATGAGGGTCACCAGGGCCCGGATCTCCCCCTGGAGGCTGTTGGAGGCGATGCAGGTGTAGTTGCCGGCGTCGCTGCGGGTGACTTTGGTGAAGCGGAGCTGGCCGTTCCTCTGCTCCACCTGGGGCGGCAGCTCTCCTCCGTCTGCAGGGGGAGACAGAGAGACAGAGGGAAAAGCGGGGTTAGGGCGACTCAGTGTTGCTGCATGTGGGATTCAAGTGGTTAAGTCGATGGCAAACGCAGATGAATGGAGGAAATGATCCATGATGATTAAACTTCCTCGTACTCTGTTTATTACAGATGTTTCCACACATGCTTGTGGAAACATCATTTTTCATCATTAGGGGAAAAAAAAAAAGGAATGAAGGGTACTGCTGCATTTTGAAAGAGACATTTAAAGAAAGTGTTTAACAGTCCTCATCTGACTTAAGCTATTTTTGAGCTAAGGTTTAGCCAGCGACGTGCACACCTGCTTTGGTCCAGCGGATGGTTGGGCTCTCTCTGCCTTTAGCAGAGCACTGGATGGTGATCTCGTTATCCAGCTCCAGGCACTGAGAAGGCTGGGGGGTCGGCGTGAACTTCAGCTTCTCTGGAACGCAAGTCAAAACACCACACGCACATTACACACATTGTAAACATGGTGGTGGTGGAGGGGGGTGGGCGGGTGGGGACATGTCAAAGCCTCTTTTGTGCAACTCACACTGCAGAAAAAAATGACACTAAGCTGATGCTAATCAAGTTCAGACACATTCAAGAAAGTGGCTTCACGCACACGTGTAGACTGTAGACACAGATCTGTGTCTACAGTCTGTATGAAAACTGAAGTCTATCAGAGGCTGAGATCATATAAACAGAGATCGGCCAGACAAAGCAGCGACACGTCAGGCCTTCTAGCACAGTAATCCTACAGCAGCAGAGCTCTACGCTGACAGGGTTCTAACATGGAGAGACTGTGCTAAAATGGAGGCTAGAATAAAGCTGCCCTGCTTTAGTCATATTTTACACCTCTGTGGCTGTCCTGCTGGGACACAACATGAACATGGAAACACACACTCACAAGCCCACAGGCATGACCACATTTGTTTGATATTTACTCTCAACAATGTATTACTCATTATTGCCTGGATGGGATTTCACTCATTACACATCATCTTTCAGTCAGTCGGGGGAATAACTTCACATATTTGCTCGGTGTACGCTCAAAGAATAATCTAGTGTGTGTGTGTGTGTGTATATATATATATATATATATATATATATATATATATATGACGTAACTCCCTCACTGCTTACCAAGTACACCAACTCTAGCTTGCCCAGACAGTCGGCCGCCTACAGTCTTGGTTTCACAGCCGTACATCTGCCCGTCGTACACCTCCACACTGTTGATCCTGAGGGTGCCGTTAGAGAACAGCTTGAATCGAGAGTCCTAGAGGGAAAAAGAGAGGGAGATATTTTAAAGTTTAAACTTTCATCCGCTGGGTGTAGAAAGAATGTCTGAAAAGGGCACCAATAATGGTGTTTGGGTGCGTTATTGTATTGTATTACAGTATGGTAACTGACCTCTGGCGTGATCATGATGTTGTTGCGGAGCCACGTGACCTCAGGTTCAGGGTTGGCCTGAGCGTGACAGTGAAGGTAACCTGGCTTACCCTCCTCTAGGTGGCTGTCCTGAGGCCTCGTCACCCACACCGGGGCGGCTGTGATCACACACACAAAGAAAATATTATACAAGTATTATATAAGCACAGACAACTACCCACACAGAATATACACAGCTACATCAGTGCCTTGAAGGACCACACTTCTTCATTCTTGTATAGATGTTGTATAGTTTCTACTCTTATACTAGTCGTGTATTTCTGTAATTCTATTTCATTCATGCGTATTTAAACTGGTCTATTTATTGTTCGTGTTCTTGTATAACATCTGAATTTCCCCTCTGGGGATCAATAAAAGCTGATTTTATCTTAATGAGCTTAGCCCACTGGTCATGACCCAGACATAGACACCATTAATCCCTGTGTATCTAGAAGCTCCACGTGTTCCCAGCATGCTCCTGACATTAAGGAACAAGACTTATTGTGAATGAAAGAGTGCTACAATGACCTGTGCTGTTTGTTAGGCCTTATTGGCTTGTGTAGCTAAAAACTCAACAAATATAACTATTACACTATTTTGAGTATCGAACTTAACATTAAACACATTATGTGCGTCAATAAACATAAAGGCATTTTAGTTCAAATTAAAGCAGCAGAGATATCCTGATTTTTTTAAATATCTCGAGTCAGGGCAAAGCTCCAAAAACACTGGATCCTACATCTCCCATAATGCTTTGTGAAAACACCTTTCAATAGATCTCCCCGGCCCTCTACACGCAAACTTCTTTCAAACCACATGCGTCCAGTTTATAATGCTTCCTGCAAATAATTTGAAGTCTCAGGCCCAAGCTAAGGGTTTTTCTCTCATTTTTTTTTTTACAACATTACGAAACAGTTTCCCAGGAGTTGTAGTCCTTGTGATGGGTAAACTGAAGTGTCCCTTTAAAGCTGTCTGCGTATGACTCACTGGCCACAGTGAAGGTGACCTCCTGTGTCCTGCGTCCTGCCCTGTTCTGGGCCACGCAGGTGTAGGTGCCCGAGTCTCCTTCCTCTGTGGGACTGAAGATCAGATCCAGGCCGTCCTGGTACACTCTGCCCTCCGTGGGCACCCGCTGACCTCCTCTCTCCCACCAGACCTGGGGCTCAGGTCTGCCGCGTGGGGGACGACAGGCTACCCGCTGCAGGGTGTCCGCTGTGAAAACCTTTGAGTACTTGGGCACCACGTCTTCTATGTCTGTGGTTGGAAAGCAGAGAGAGTGAGGAACTTTTAGCATGAAGTAGCAATGCAGAATGAATTGATTTCCACTCGCACAAGGCCCCTGATAATCACATATCTGTCTTAAAAGCCAGCGAAGCGTTACTGATTTTTTTATTTCATGAGCAGCCCCGAGCGCACTTAATTCCAACGCACGGTTCCGTTAGCAGAGATCCTGTCTGGTTAGTGAAAGTCCTCTGAGTTGTAGCGCCGGTCACAGTAATTCGAGAACAAAGCACACAGTAGGCCAACTGGGTATATAGGTTGTGTGGGAATTAACTACGGCCTGTGTGAGGTGGGTCATATCAAAACTGGCAGCCCCTATACAGAAAGGTGGAATGTGATCTGTGGTACAAAGACTCACAAGACCTCCCACTACTGTGTGGTTTAATGTGTGTGTGTCCCAAATGGAAGTCATTAATACTTTATTGGCCGACAACGCTCTGAAAGCTGGTCAGTGGCTACGACCTTCTATGAGTCCAAGATCTAAATCAATTAATGAGAACAGAAGAAAACACACATTTCTCAGCGGATGAAAGGGAAGTCGAGAAGAGGGGGGGGGGAATGAATTAGGTTGAGCTACGATGGAGTGACTGTTTAAACTTCTCCCTGAATACTGAATTCTACTGTGACACAATCCCCTATGATGCCTGCAGGGATTACCATCAGATTAAGTGAATTAAGGTATTTAAATGGAGCCGTGGTTCACTGGGTTAAAACTGCAGAAACAGCCGTGCCTCCTTAATCCAAAACCCTTGGGGAAAAGGGGGCTGATCGAGGGGAATTAACTGTTCGAGATTCTGAAACGCATAGAAATTCCAGCGCTAAGCTTATACAAAATATTTGACTTGCATGCACTTGCATTTCCAAATGCTGACTGACTGATACTACAGATTGTTTTTCTGCTTTACACTCAAGCAGCCATTCAAATTTTTATTTTTTATTTTGGAGTAATGGTTACAGGAAAAGAGCAGGCGCCGTTATGTGCAATATTAAAACAACTGTATGTGTCTGGACTTGTATGTTACATTGTTTTCCCTGCAATTATGAGAACCTGATCTTTGAGCACAACCACCACATTATATTGTTTATAGTTCGTCTGTTTTAAGTGGTTTAACACACGTACTCATTTGGAAGTAGTCATTTCTTAGCAGTAAATTTCCACTGATGTTGGTAGAAAATCACAGAAGCAGCTCTAATGACATTTCACAAGCTCATAATTACACTGCTTGTTAACCAGCTTGAGTCACACTGGTACGCTATCTAATGTTGCTTGATCAGCCAGGTGCTGTTACACTCGGGAGAAGCTTTTTGAGCGAAACAAGTTTGGCAAACGGCCGGACTGGAGGAGGAAATAATATGGAGGGGAAGCAGGAAAATGCACCGGCGTGGCGTGTGTAGTGGATACAGCTGGGCCGGATGTCAATAAGGGAATGTGATTATCATTGGAGAGATCTGGCTCTAAGTGAAAGAGCCAGAAGAAGAAGAAGACGGGAGGGGAGAGCAGAATGCGATTGGAGGGCGGAAAAATATGTAATCCAAATGCCCCACTCACTCTCAGATTACAGAATCACAGGTGTTTATCTCTCACCATTTCAACAACTGCAAATATGTGTGTGTGTGTGTGTGTGTGTGTGTGTATGTACCAGCTATGAGGAGGGAGGCCTCCAGTGTAACATGGGACCCTCTGAGGCCACGGCCGACACACTTGTAGGTCCCCGTGTTCCTGGGCTTCACCTGGGTGATGAGCAGTGTGCCGTTGGATAACAGGATCAGACTGCGGAGGAGAGACGACTCAAACACGTTAACACTTCAACCTCTGCCCATTCATACCGTCTCCCCATCGCTGTCCAACAGACAAAAGGGTGTCACACATCATTTGTACATGAAAGCACATTAACAGCAGTGCATGTTGCAGGAATGCTTTCTGCACACATGCAACTCCCACCGCCAGAACTTGCTCAGATGGCATCTGAAAATAATTTGCAGCATTTATTTCGGCCTGCTGGGAGCACCAGATGGAGATGCTCTGCCACACAGGACAATACAAGTGCCAGAGTGCAACAATAGAAAGACAAATTTAGCACAGGCCTACTTTTTCCCGTTCTTGGCGTGTTATCTGATGCTATGTGAATTGCCCCGATTCACTAAACCCAAGCAATCTGCTGCCGCAATTAGGTTAAAGTAAATGCTAAGAATTTGTCCGCCGAAGAAGGAACACAATTTAATTCTAAAAAGGCTTTTTAAAGAGCTGGACTGATGGCTGCTGCCGCCCCCCCCCCCGGCCTCTGGCAGGCTGAAGGGAGTATCAGTGCCAGTGATGGACGGGATGAGATGTAATTAAAGGCCGACCTTCAGCCAGCTTCAGGACTGTAAAATAAGGAGCTGTGCACGGCACAGAACAGAGCTCAACAGACCGGACAACTCAACAGCCCATCACAGCTACAAGACAAACATCACAAAGCTTGTGGGAAAATTGAAAATGTAAAGCAGAGTGGAATAAGTGATGCTGGATCCAGTTAGGATGCTAAGTTTTCCATCCAGGACTATCTGGCTCTGCACCGGGTTCCCTCAGGACGGCTGATATTTCTGTCTTCTCTTCTTCTCTTCTCAATAGCGGGAGGGAAATGAGCTGTGGGAGCTTGCGTGTGTGAATCTGTGTACCTCACTCTGAGGGAACTCTAAAATAACCACAAAACAAAATGAACAAAGGCAGCGCTTCATCTTTATAGCTACATGCGCAGAAAGAATTGGTACGGTTCCTCGTCTCTCCCTCCTGAGTTGGTTTGACCCGTGGGGCAGAATTCTTTCTGTCTGCTAAAATAGCCTTGAGCTCACTCCGGTATGTTTTTTCTTAGTTTCACACGCGTGAAAAACAATCGACATCAAATATTCACACATGATCTAGAGGGAGGGTTGTCAAAACAGTGCAGGTGCGAAACAGATGATATCTCCTGCAGAGAGCTGCATTCCTCTGGCGTTATATCAGCGCAGATCAATAAACACAAACACAAAGGCGGCCTTGGAATACCTCAACCACAGAGAAGCCAGGATTTTAATGAAACAGTCTGCGCGCATGCTTTTATATTCATGCTTAATACCCATCCATCTGTAATCCCGGTGCTGAGTCATCACTGCCTAGGTGACCAAGCCCGCCTCCAACAAGCTCATTATACAAGTGACTAAATATTGATGCTGAAGTCCTTCTCTTCCGTCCCTCACTGAACACAATAATCACTTTACAATACAAAACAAGGCTCTTGCTCCACATGTGGAACAGCTTGCCTCCAACGTGTCCATGTATAAGCATGAGGTGCTATGAGCCCTGAGGGTATACTTGCCACTTGGTATAGAAATTGGTTATTATCTAGTGTGCTTATAGGGGACATGCTGGTAAGCGTACTGTAGCTTAAGGGCTGCAGGAGAGCTGCAAAGCCCTTTGTGATAGGCTGGAGAGAAAGGCTGTGTTCAAGTGATGTATAGTAGACGGCAGAGAAACTTTACAGCGCTCTGCTCCAGTAATAATATTCCTTAATGTGCAATTCATCTTGCATGCGAGTTGTAACGGCACACAGAGA
This sequence comes from Anarrhichthys ocellatus, assembly GCF_004355925.1. NCBI lineage: Eukaryota > Metazoa > Chordata > Actinopteri > Perciformes > Anarhichadidae > Anarrhichthys > Anarrhichthys ocellatus. The sequence continues at coordinate 15,263,857 of NW_022280033.1, read as the reverse complement.
GCTGAGAGCCCATCGCAAGGGTTTACGCCTCATTGGGTTCAAAAGGAATATCCGATTGTGGCTGAAGCTTATATAACTGTACGTAAGGAGTGGGGCCCGCGTGGAGGGAGTGGGGTCGAGAGTCTTGAGATGTGCGATAAGAAAGAGGAGCGTGTTGCAGAAGGGGAGAATTTAGCGCTCAACATACCGAGACTTGTTTGCCAGCAGCTCGTTTTCGTGGTACCACTCCAGCGTGGGGGCCGGCACGGCGGTGAACTGGCAGTGGAGCGAGGCCTCCTCGTTCTTCAACACCACCTGGTCCTCGGGAGTGACCACCGGCCGCGGAAAACTCTTATCTGTTTAGAGGGGTAGACAAACATCTGCATGATTACATCTGCAGGCGTCAGGCCGCCAGGTTCCATCTGCACGGATGTTGTGCGTCGCTCCGATCTATTCCGATCTTTATTAAAAGCTGCCAACAGCAGCATGGGGCTGGTGAGCAAGCGGCCTTCAGGTGACGGTGTGTGTCAACACCTCAGGGGCCCCGGGGAGACTTAATGAGGTCAGTGAACCGACCCTGCTGCTTATCTGGACCATCATCTCCTCCTTTTTTCTTTTAACCACCTGGAGAATAAAATCACACAAAGGAGACCATCTCTCTCTTCTCTGTCATAATCTTAACTCACGCTATGGCAAGAAATTGGGGTTAGGGAGGGACTCAAGTGGGGTCGACTATTATGGAAGCAAGACAAATCTGTGCCTGAATGATCAATTTAATATATCATTTAATGGGTAAAAACTATTTAGGGCTGGTCATATTGTATTTCTTGCAATGGATGTAGCTGGATTTTCGATATCACCCCAAAACACGGCACAGTATTTTCCTTCTATTCACATTCTTATGACTCTTTCGAGCCTCCCGGCTGCCCTCTAACACTAGACAAGGCTGCTCTGACCTGCCAAAACCGGAGATTTGCTACATAACATCCTAGAGGAGGAGTAAAAAATAAAATAAAATACCTCACAGACTTTAGCACATTGTTATTCTCCAAATACAAAGCTGAAGCTCAATAAAGAAACAGGAACACGAAAATACCCTTAATCCAGGTTCACGTGTGTGAGTCTTTTCAAATCTGAACAGCTAATAGAGGCATGGTGCCAATAACAGTATTGGCCCCGGTCGGTGTGAAGAAAAAGAAAGGCGTTCACACCTGGCCCACCCAGGAAGTCGGTGGGAAGAGCTCATCTTAAAGAGCTGTGACCGTGCATTGAAAAGCTGTCAGCCTTTCCTTAAGGTGAAGCCCTATAGAGGAGCAGAGGGTGGCAACATGGTAACTGGAAACTCAACAATCACCCATTCTTCCTCCACACAGGTGCTAACCTGGCGTGCCTCTGTGTTGCAGGTGACTAATTAGAGTGGAACGGGGCATCAGGTTTCATGCACAGATGTGCTGCTGTATGGAATCTACTTACTCAGTGGTGTACTGAGGGGATAATAGGAGGGGGGCGCGCGCACACACACACACACACACACACACACACACACACACACACACACGCACACACACACACACACACACACACACACACACACACACACACACAC
>NW_022280033.1:15258577-15262262 GCF_004355925.1 Anarrhichthys ocellatus | reverse complement strand
ACACACACACACACACACACACACACACACACACACACACACACACAGAGTCAGGCCAACAGAGCAACACCGCTGCTGCTGAGGGAGCTGATGTTATTGTTCACTCTGTAGATGTTCATGATGTTGTTTCTGTCTGCGTGGGAGGAGGAAGGTGCAAACACTCTCTGGTAATCACATTAGGAACTCCACTTTCTCTTCCTGCTCTCTCTCAACACTAATGGAGTATATACCCCCCCCACCACCCCCGACACACTTCCTGGCAGGTGCGGCAATGTGGAAAAATTCACTCAAGTCATTTTTTAAAAATGGCAATTAAAGGTTTTAACATATATAATGTAAGGAGGCAATGTGCTGCTTTTTTGACTGATTTATATAGTTGCAAAATGAATATATTTGAGTTTTGAACTGTGTGCTGAACAAACCAAAAATCTTAAGAAGTTACACACACACCTATAATGTTGAGAGTGAAGTTGCTGTTGCTGCAGACGTGGCCGGCTGCATTCTTGGCACAGCAGTAGTACAGGCCGTTGTCGTCCGGGCTGGCACTCGTAAAGGTGAGCGTCCTCTCCTTGTTGTTGATCTGGTGGCTCTTCTCTGTCAGCTTCACCCCGTCCTTGAACCACTGGCACGTCGGCCTGAGAGGGAGAGGAAAATAGGCATGAGAGAGGTTTAGGAGAGAAGAGAAAATGGGGGACGAGCCGTGTGATTGAGGAAGCAAAAAAAGAAGAAGATACAAAGGTGAGTAGAGGAGGAAAGAAGAAGAATAGGGACAAAGAACATAGGGGCATGAGAGAGGCCAACGAGGACAGAAGAAGAGTTTTTCAGTACAGTCCTCAACGTGATCTTTAACCCTTTGAGCTCTGAACTTGAGGTGACGGGGAGGAGACTCACCGTGGGTGTCCATCAATATGACAGCGCAACGTGACCGGCGCGGAGCTCTCGATCTCCCCTTCTGAGGCGGGCTCCTTTAACGTCACACCACCACTTTCTAACCCTGAGGAGGAAGAAAAACAGAGTGATCCGTGAGCCGGAGGAGGGAAGGAGCAGGAGTAATAAAGGGAGGAGAAGGACAGGAGGAAAAATTGAGTTAAGTGGTCGTCCCGTCATTCGCCGTCGCGGGACACACTGCGATGGGGATGCGGGCACAGTCGGGCACATCGCTGTGACAGCCCAGTGACTCATGCACGGGGACAAAGCAAGGCAGCTACCACATCACTGGGTCAGCTTCCATCGGCATACCGCTGTCCTGCACTCAAGAAGAGCGAGCTGGGCCTTTACGGTGCTTTTTATGGACATTTAATGGACAGTTCATTGGCTTACTCTGTTAAAAGAGCTTCACTGCGGTCAGAGCGGCCCATAAAAATCAGGCAAAAAGGGAAATGAACAACAAGGCAGACAGTGAACATGTTTTGACTTTTTTCACACCATGCAGTTTAAATTCTTTAAATGCAAGAACAGCGCATACTTCAAAATGTCTTCAAGCCTGATCAGGTGGGTCTACACTATTATTATCATGGGAAGAGGCGGCATCACTCTCGCTACTAACATGAAACCTGGTCAATGGCGTCTTGAGTGACAGATGAACAGGAGAATAAATGACGGAAACAGATGCCAGGGAAAACGATCCACAGCCGTCCCTTGAATGCATCATGTGGCAGTGACGAATGAGAACAGTGTGGTTTTACCATTAAGGCTTTGACCCAGTTCACTGGGAATTATATATCAACTACATACAGTATATGTCAAGAAGTCATCACAGCAGCAAATCATTCAGACCTTCTCCTGAGAGGAGGGCAACACACAATCATTTTTCAGTCTCCAAGGGAGACTAGTAGATACATCTCATGATGAACCGAGGCACTTCATCCCTCTTTCAATAAAAAAGCACTGCGCTGGCTCCTGTGCGCTAAGCCTCTTTGGCGTAGCCACGAATTCAGGGCCAGCCATGAAAATGCCTTATTTGATTTGATGGAGACGCTTTTTTTCTTTTTTGTTGATAAAATGTCCACCTACTGCTGAGTAGGGGTGTGAATCTTACAGTATTTCAAGATTAAATTTTGATTCTTGGGGATCAGTTCTGGATCCGGTACATAAGGTTGCCAACTTCAGGATCGACTACAGTCCGCTGTGGTAAAATATGGCAGGAAAGCAGAGTCTTTGTATTTCAAAATGTTATATCAAGTGATTGCTCTACTGTAACACGCAGATGCAGACTAAAGTCTACTGGAGGAGTTAAGAAACATAAGTTATTCATGGAGTCTCCCTTTGGTGAGCGGCACCGTATATTTGTCTGTGACACAGCGCTAGTGTACCCGGCAGGAATTCCCCTTCCCCTGCCGAGTGTGTTGACTACACAAAATACTTCATGTTCACAGTGAATGAGAACCAGGGCTAATAGTTGTTTACGTGATGATAAATAAGCTGCGGTTGTGCGACATGCAGTAACTGTACACCCGGCGTGGTTGCTGACAGAGCGTTTCTCTGGGCTGCCCTGGTTTATGCACGAGTCCATGAGGGTTTCGAGTGTATGCAAGTCCTTCCATCACGCTGAGCTCCCTTCCTATAGCCCGTGGCTGAATACTGCGGCTGCATCTCTGCTGCTGTTTCGATCATCGATGAAATATGCATGGCATGAGCCTCCACCTGAGACGGCGGTGGAAGAATCACCGCTGTGAGGTCAGAGGGGGCGCTAGAGGAAGACCTGTCACAATGAATTACAAAGGAACCGGGTATTACTCTGCACCCTGGGGGATCATGGGTAATCATCTCTACAGTAACAGGGGCCACTCATTAGCTCCCTCACAACACAAATGCCCCCGAGAACAGCGAGTGTGTGCACATCACGCTGCATTAGATCAAAAGTGTGTGTTTATGCATCGGTTAGAGACAAGTGTGTGAGCGTGTATGTGGTGGTGAGAAGTAAAACATATTACGGTGCTGTGCCCCTAAGCTTGAATGCATGCGTACAAATGTACCAGATTTGACTTTTGAGAGTTCTGCAGAGGATCCTAATTGGTTGGCTGTCTCAGTCAAGGCCGTTCTAGCTTAGCGGAGGAGGAGGAGGAGGAGGTGATGAAGGCCATCCCAGCTACGGGGACCCGGGGCCAGACGCTCAGACAGACGTATTATTAGTGCACTGGAAGCAAAGCGGGGCCCACAAAACCAGACGGGGAAACAGTGAGTCACCGATGGAGGAGGACAAAGTTTGATAGAACAACAAGTATCATCTGCAGTAGGACAGACATTTGCAAAATGAAATAAAGAATTTGTTTCAACAGGTGGATGCTTCCACCATCAGGGGGAGTCAAACCATTTTAAAGTCACATTCTGTGCTTCTTTTATGAGCGTCTGTGCGTTTTCTGCTTATCGATTGAAATAATAAAAAACATAATGCGTCAACCTACAGATTTCAACGTGTCGGTGGCTGGTATGTCTTTCTTGGGAAAACCCCTCTGACACCTTTTTCTTTTTTACATGTGTAAGAAATATTTTACATTCCTGATGCACGAGTGTGAAATCCGAGCAAAGAGAGCCGAGTAGGTAGTGTGAGCACTAAGAGAACCCATGGTGAAAAAATAATCACAGTGCAGGACACACTGCTTGACCTCTGACCTGACAATCATTGGAAAAATGAGCACCACACACACACACACACACACACACACACACACACACACACACACAC
>NW_022280033.1:15253822-15258567 GCF_004355925.1 Anarrhichthys ocellatus | reverse complement strand
ACACACACACACACACACACACACACACACACACACACACACACACAGTGACTGTCTAAAGTTTCTGCCACTCCTGGCCTATTCTGCTCTCTAGCAGATTAAATCCAATTACTGGTATTATTTAATTTCCACTTTGACCCGGACAGTCACACATTCGAACCCTTTACTCCGCTCACAGCTCCATTCGCGCTTCAGGTTTCTCCAGCTGTCCAGTCGACAAACAGAAGGCGCTCTTTCATAACCTGTTAGAGTCAAATACTTCTCCGTAATCCCTCCCAGAATGCATGACTAAGTGTTGGAATAGGCCTGCCAGCTACCGCCATAATTAGGGGCGTATAATTATTATGTTGGAGGCAGAACAGGCAGCCCCATCAACCCGGGGATGATAACAGATGAATTGTGAGGAGATTGTGAAGGCAGATGCTTGGACCATTCAGTCCTCACTGCGCCAAACGGCAACTGCAACTGCTTCACTCAATGAGCTGATTTGTTGCCATGGAGAAGGGTTTCCGCAACAGAGAGGCAAGGTGGATTGTGATATCCAGGGGAGTGTTTGGGGATAGAGATTTAACTGACAGAAGCATGTGGGTATGGAAATAACTAAAACATGTGGCAGAGTGGCTTAATGTTGTTAACTGTGTGCCCTAGCGCAGTCCTGGGAACAGCGTGATGAGTCAGCTCGCTGCTTTAGACGAGGTGTCCGATTTTATCAGCTATGGCTGACAGGGGTCAAACTATGGCAACTCAGAGAGATGCTGCTGTTGTGACAAGGCAGAAAGAGAAAGAGGGGGAAAAGACTCAGACTGGCGCTAAGTGACACTGCAGGGGAGACGCTGAGGGATGGAGCCTGGGTCATCAAGCATGAGGTGCTGCGTTTTTTTAGCTCACGTGAGACAAGAATAAAAAATAAAAACAACAAGTTGCAGGAATTATGACAGGATGTGAAAGAGTCAAGCTGCACTAGCGATCAATAAGGACGCTCTGAAATGCATCCGCCGAAGAAATGTAGGTTAAGGACACACGCTGTGTGATTAAACCGAGATGGTGTGTGTGTGTGTGTGTGTGTGATTCGAGAGATTAAATTGGGAGGAATATGTGCCAGTTTGCCTGTGATTTTTTACGCTATGCTTTCCTTCTTCCTACAACCAGTGTCCCCAATTTCAAAAAGACTGTCAGTCCGCATCTTGTTACCGAGAGTCAAGCGAAGCGTTGCCTCCAGGACCAACAAACACACTGACAATAGTGACGGCTGAGCCCGACGCCTCCGCTGGACGAGGCCTCGCCATGGAGACCCAGTGACCGGGCGGGACAAAAGGATAAAGGGGGGCTAAAAACCTCTATTAGTGAAAACAGAGGGGGGGATAATCACTCTGAATAACTCAACTGGCAGGATTTGCCCACCCACCATTGAGAGCAAGATAAATTAACTCTCTCGGCAGGAGTGGGGGAGGGGAAACAATGTACTCTGGTACAGTCTATGTACAGTACATATGGAATACACCCCCCCTCGCAACCCACATTTACTACTACGCACGCAAACTAGCATACACATGAGTGAGCGCACATGCAGGGTTAATGCCACAGGGGGTCCTTGCGTTTAAGCCGTGCGCGGCTTTATCGCCCGTTAAATGCATGTTGGGGAAATATGAGAACATCTGTCATAACGTGGTCTGATCCACCTAAAGTGATCCAGAGATGACCTGCGCGTTCTGACAAGAGAGACAAATGTGTTGATGCACATGGCGTACAGAAGTGATTAAGGATGATGTATTGCTGCCTGATACCTTTCCGTGTGCGTTTGATTTAGGAGAGTATGTGCCGTGCTGTAAGTTATCGTGTTACTCCTGATAACAGCGGACAGGAGGTGGACTGTAGGTGGTGTCTTATCGGAAATCCTGCCTGAGGAGTACACTCCTGTTGATGTACTCTTATCAAACTGACACAGAGCTATCGAGCTAACAAGTTCTAGCAGAACATACCGCACTACATCCATTAATATCTGCCTCTCAGCTATGCATCCATCTGCTTAATGTAGTGCAGGTCTGGGGTCTGTAGTGGACTTGCTAAAAGCCTCTGCAAGCACAGCTAATTTCAAAGGTCTCCTTAAAAGGCTCCTCGATACGACGCCCTATAAACACCCTCAGAGGCAGTTGGAGAATCCGTGCATCCAAACACGCACGCTCATTAACACCCGCAAATAGGAATACAGGAAATATCTTGTGCAAGCACATCTGTTACTACGCCTCGGATCCACGGGTCAACTTACTGAGGAGTTTCAGAGGACCAGATTTAAGTCTTTGTTCAACATTTAATTAGCTAAACCTGCACCTGCAGAGTTGGTATGGCAGACGTGTTGACAGACAGTTGTTTATTCAGTCATCCAAGGGACATTAGCAACATTAGCATTCCCTCTAAAGCTGCTTAGTGCTCCAACACTGCCGTTTGGTGCTGGGCAGGTATAGAGTACAAGAGGTTTATAGGGCTTTACGCTGAAAACAGTTGACTGTTATGTCAAGACATGCTACCAATGAGAGCTGTATGAGTGAACCACTACCAGCTAATTATCACTACGAGCTACATCTTTCGCATTACACCGTAATTTCATCCATTGTTGATATAAAAATATTGATTATTGCAGATTTAACATGCAACCTCTTAAACCTCTTCTAAATGTGAAAAGAGAAGTCAGATGTGTTATCTGTGTGCCTTGAACTTGGTTCAGATATTGATCAACGATAGAGATCAAGTTCCACCGTTTCTCTAAATGTTACATCTGAACTGATCATAAAATCTGTTCCCGCTATTCTATGTACAACCACAAGTGGCCATAAATATTTCCATGATTAAATCAGTTCATAGAGAATAAATTGAATTCATTTTTAAAATGAACACACCACCTTCCATTCCAATAAAAACATGCCTGTCTTTTCCAATGCGTGGGAATATCAATGACCTGGCAGAGAATAAAGTTCATTCTGGGTCACAAAGGCAGCTCTTAAGAACTGGTGCTTCGTGTCCGACTTGTTTTCTTCCCTTTTGAATCTGTGGGAGTGTGTCAGTTGAGCTTTATTGACACACTACTTCATGCGTAATTGCAACACATAAAAGCAGTTGCCTTTCAGATCAGACAAGGTTTGGAAAACTGGTGTTGCTTTCTTTGGTCTATCTGGCGAAAACTTGAATCGTTCAGAGTCGGCCCACAAATATCCCCTAGTGGAGGCTCATCACAGAGCAGGGCTTAAACCTCTGGCCCTCTCAGTCGGCTCCGAGGAGGTCTGGACACTCATCTGTTCTTGTAATCAGCAACATCTCCGCAAAGAGAAACCTTCAGCAGAATGTGGCAAGAGAGGACAACATTTTCCAGATGGGGCCCATTTTTCACCCTGCTTTGCAGTTTGTTTTCTATCTCTCTGTGTCTCTCTCTCTCTCTCTCTCTCTCTCTCTGTTTGTAAGACACAAAGGCTTTTGAGTAACAACTGGTACCGGAGGGCTTTCCACAATACGGGAACAAGGTTGTTATTTATCCCAAACAGCGCTGTGCAGAATTCCCATGGCTTCTTCTGAAACTTAAGAGGTTCGTTGAGGCTCGGTTAAGGGGCTGAACAACAAAATTAATATACTAGTGTGCCTCCCCTTAATGGGACAAACCACTTGGAAAGTAACTGAGGAGCAAAAAAGCCTGACACGAATAAAAAAAAGCTGGAGCGAGGAGGGCAGTGTTAATGTAAACCGAAATAATTATACAGCTAGAAAGTTGCAAATTACATTGCTCAGTAATTTCCAGACAAAAGCCTTTTGACAGTATACGGGAAAAGAGAGCGTTGCCTAACGGAGAAAAAGAAGAAGAAGAAACAAGCAACAAGAAACACATGCTTGGTGGCATACGTTTCCAGTTTCCTTTGGAGAGAGGGAGAGGAAGCCACAAAGAACAAGGCAACAAGGTGGAAACATTCCTCCAGCTCATACTACCTGTCATCTTATACTGTGACTTTTGTTTGGCTTTTTTGATCCAGAAACTTGATGCGCGCCCTTGTTGCCATTATGAAACCCTGTCAGCTGGCAATTTTCACTCAGGAGGTTCTTTTTTACTTTTTTGAATGAGGGTGAGAACGACTTGAAATCAAACACTCACACTTGATATTGAAGGAGGCGTTGGTGGACTCGAGAAACTCTCCCGTGGCCGCGTTTTCTGCGACGCACACGAAGTTCCCTGCGTCCAGCTGCCGATCCACGGCGGTGAACTTGAGGTTGCTGCCCTCCTGGAAGCGCCTCTCTCCGTTTTGCAGACGCTGGCCGTTGTGACGCCAGACGTAACTGATGTCGGCCGGGTCGCTGACCTCGCAGCGCAGCATGGCGCTGCGACCGTGCAAGGCATCCTGGGACTTGGGCTCCTTCGTGAACTGGATGGCAGTGGCCTGGATGGTCAGAACTGGAAAGGGAGAGCGAGAGAAGAAGAGGGAAAGTAAATGACAGAGGATAAGAATGGGGTTGCCGTTAAAATTTTACTGCTTTTTCCGTTCATTAAGTGGACGCCATAGCAACCACTTAGCCTGGTGGAGGAATGTGACGTTTAGACAATACCGGCTAGCTGTGAATTATTTTGTCGTAAAAATGTTCAGACCCAACACGGAGAAAATAGTCAGTCAGTCAGTCAGTCAGTCAGTCAGTCAGTCAGTCAGTCAGTCAGTCAGTCAGTCAGTCAGTCAGTCAGTCAGTCAGTCAGTCAGTCAGTCAGTCAGTCAGTC
>NW_022280033.1:15253580-15253722 GCF_004355925.1 Anarrhichthys ocellatus | reverse complement strand
TCTCTCTCTCTCTCTCTCTCTCTCTCTCTCTCTCTCTCTCTCTCTCTCTCTCTCTCTCTCTCTCTCTCTCTCTCTCTCTCTCTCTCTCTCTCTCTCTCTCTCTCTCTCTCTCTCTCTCTCTCTCTCTCTCTCTCTCTCTCTC
>NW_022280033.1:15232616-15253570 GCF_004355925.1 Anarrhichthys ocellatus | reverse complement strand
CTCTCTCTCTCTCTCTCTCTCTCTCTCTCTCTCTCTCTCTCTCTCTCGATGTGATGCGTGCGCACACACACTTAAATCTTTTATTTGCCCTCGTGATGCGGAGTACAAGCTGTGTGAGAGAGACGGGTTTTCTGCTCTATTTACCCACATCTCTGTGGAGAAGTGTGACTTGGACTACGGCTGGATGAATACCACACAGTCACAATAACATGCTACAGTTACAAGCTAAGAGGTCACGGTGCACAGGAAACCACATTTAGTGTGCACATTTTTATTTTTCCCAGTTTTAAATGCCAATCACAGAACAACTGGAACTTGGAAGAACATGTCTGTGACAACACTGCGGTAGTATGTGGTAAGAATAATAATCTAACCAATTAATCTTCATGTATGGATTTTAAATAGACTAGACAAGAAACAAATGTTTTCTTTTCAAAGTGTTTTCACACCCGCTCATTCCAGCTCATACACCTCTGCCTGAGAACAAAGACTTTTCATGGCAAGCTGCACTCATGATCGTTGCTAATTAGAAAACACGTCTTGGAAACAAGGGAAGGAGTCTGACTGGCATCTTCCAATTTAAACTCAACAGCTGCTCCACTCGCGCCTCCTTGCTTGAACAACTACCTCAGTGAACTTACTCATCAATAGCCATCTCAATAGTGTGTCAAGGCAGGCCCCCGTGCAGCACAATGTTATCATACCAGATGTCAAAAGTTTGTTATCTTAAGGGACGGTCCACCTCTAGAGTCGATTAAGCATACCTACACCTGCGTAATGGTGTGTGTGTGTGTGTGTGTGTGTGTGTGTGTGTGTGTGTGTGGTGTGGTCTTCATAGCCTGTTGCAGTACTGGAGCCAAGTAAAAATGGGATCTTTCAATAATGTTAAATCAAGGAGCCTGTAGAAGATGAGCCAAGGTAATTCCTCCATGTTTGACCCTCCTCATCCCACTGCTGCCATCCTTCTCTTCATCAGACTCACCTTTGTCTCAGCTGCAGGTGGCTCAAGCTGACAGACAGACAGACAGGCAGGCAGGAGGCAGAGAGACAGAAAGGCTGGTCAAACACAATAACGCCGCTAGACAGGCTGTGGATAGGCAGGGTGGGACATGGACGAATCATTTTGCTTTAAATGCCCCCTTGCATTACATTTTACAGACAGGAGGAAAAGAACCAAACACTTAGCTATAGATGTGGACCTCTGTGGGTAATGTCAGCTTGAGTAAGATACCGAAACACCATCAACGTTACATACGAGGTCGTTAAGTGCATCTAACTGAGCCGTATGCATTATGGATTTACATGGTGTCTGGCGTGCTCTTGAGTGTTTTTGCACATGAACACATTACGCTTGAACATAAAGTAAAGAGATAAACACCTCCCACGCAGATGAAAACCATTACTCTTCTTGTGTTAAAGTCAAAATCCACTGCTGAATGCCTCCTTACTGAGCACACCTGCCGCTGGAAGAAAGAAATATCCTCAAGGACACAGCAGCAGGATGCACTGAAGACATCCTGGATCCCGGACATCCCGGATTTGTCCCACAGTGGGACAAATCCACAGACAACTCCCTTGAAGGCCCGATCACAAACATGGTCTGTATGACAAGTCAGTGCATTGGTACGGATGCTGGAGTGAACCCTGAGAGTAAGGATGTTACAGTCAGACGTCTCTGCTGTCCAACAAGACACTTTGCTCTGACTGCACTTTTGTACAGATGCACTTAATACTTTTGGATCTAGATTTCATCAAAAAAAATATCTCACTATATTTAAACTTGCTTTAACAACAAGGGACGGTGAGACAATGACAATACACTCCAGTGTTATTGTTTCTAGTCCATCATACGTTATGTTTTTCATTTCACCAGGTTGTCAGTAGAATCGATGGCTCCTTTGGGGAATTGAATGGAGACACCGTATTAGAGGTCGCAGCCCAGTGGCTTTCCCTTCAGCCGTTAATACAACGCTGGAGAGAAATGGACAGGCTCCAGGAGAAACAGCTGCTGCCAGAGGACTGGCTTTTACCTCATCGTATCTGTCCAAACGCCTCACGATGGATCAAACTTCACCTCTTCACCTCAATTTGAGCCGCCTAGACTGGAGAACCATCCATCTCCCCTCCACAGAGATATTTCATATTCAATCACAGCGTCTTATTCTTTTTATCTTTTCATGCTCCGTCTCAACACAGGGTGAAGGTCTACATAGTTGGTCCAAAGACAGAAAATGAATCAACATAAAAGATGATTGATCATTTCAAAGTTTAAAGTTATTTATTGAGCAAAAATACAAAACATTGGCTTGTTCAAGCTTTGCTGTTTTTCTCTGTTTTACATGATTATAAGTTAAATATATTGAGTTCTGGACAACTGGAACCAAACAAGCAACTTAAATACGTCGTATTGGTCTCTGAGAACTTTTGATTTACCGATTATGGACACAATAATTAGCCCAACTTCATTATTCATTCTTCCATCATCTGGATATATGGCACAACAGATTGTTATTAAGTCTCTTCTGCATAAGAGAGTGGTCTCAGACAATCTCTCTCGGAGGCTGAGAATTTGTTTCACGTGTATAAAACCAGGATAAAAAGGCAGCAGATGGGTAGGAACCACCAGCAGAGTCATCCCCAACATCCACCTCAAACAATATATCAAGTAATGTTCACAGACAGCACGCTGCCTCCGTGCCAAGCTTACACAGCTGCGGTGTGAGGTGGCGTGCCAACTTCCATCACACTCCGTCTACAGCGATGTTACAGGCTTTGGTGGAGAAACGGCGGAGCTGTGGCATGCAGCTGATGGTTGTATTTGAGATGAACGCTGACATTCGGTGTGAGTGTGTGTTTAGAGAGGGAAGGACTTCCTGGAAAAGTCCCAGCAGAGACAGCACACACAGATAAGGTGTTTTCACATACCACAGGACGACAGAGCAGATAGAGGGACGCATAGTCTATCACATCTGATGAAGTCTGCCAAGTTTACTGTACTGATCAAACAGGGAAGGCTCCGTGAACTACATCTCTCTCACACACACACACACACACACACACACACACACACACACACGGACACTCGTATCCAAACAGGCACACACACACACTCCCTCTACCACCATGACGTAGGTACGCTGCAAGTTGCAACAGAAATACTTCTAAAGTCGTGTCTGTTTGACCAAATCAATACAGTTCACTGAGGTCGTGCTTTTCATTGAGTCACACAAGGACTGAGGGGAAGAGGAATGTTATATTTACAAGCTGAACTAACCATTGCACATAGAAGTACAGTGGAGTAAACTACTTTCTTTATTGCCTTTGTAAAGTGTCTTGAGTTTTCTGAAAAGCACCTATTAAATTAAATGTATTACTATTATCCCTAGCAGCGCTATAGAGCAACTTTTTGTGGTTTCCCTGTTTGTTTGCACACAAGACACATTGCTCTCACTCGTCTCGCATTATTGTGTTGACAGACGGTTGAAGGCCGTAACAAGCAAAGAAGAGTAGCAACGTGCCATCAAAGGTAGCAAAGAAGAACAACACATGAACAATGCAGGATTAAAACAAAATGTATGAATCAGCTTTGGAAGGATTCAACGTGTATCAGACGTCAAGGATACACACTGAATGGAAACGTAACTGCATAGCCTCACATTTGAGATGCTGAAACAAGTAAATGCATTTTTGATCGACGAATGACTTCATCCAAAACAATCTTGATAAACGATTAAGCGTAGGAGTTTATGTTGACTGACTACTCAATTGATTTAAAATGTAGCCTCTCTTTAAAAACCAGCAGGCTTCAGACCAGGAGAGGAATATGTTGTCGAAATAAGTCAAAGCTGTTGAAAACTGTGCACGGTGCAAACACACTCTTTCTCCAGGGAGCCTCCATCTCTTCACAGATTAAGAAAAACAGAAAACAAAAGAGTCTTGGTTCCGATACTAATCAATATCCACTTGCCGGGAAAAGCTTCCAACGGATACGCTCATGCAGCCGGATGAGCAGCCATCTCCATGAAATATTGATAGTTCTTCGTTTTCAAAAATAGTTTGAGTTTTCCTGGATTTCAATCAAGGTATCTGGAAGAAAAGTAGGTTAAAGACGGAGAGGGTAAACGGCTGAGAGGGGTGAAATATCCACACACCGGGATTCTCCTCTTCAAGTCGCTGCACTGCCGACCCCATTAAGCCTGGCCCGGCTGTCAGGTGGAAGTCGCCTTTAAGTCGGCCTGACATACAGAACCCACCATAATGGGCTCATCAGCAGGCAACGCCCCCCCCCCCCCTTCTCTCTTTCTCAACTTTGTCTGTCGGCAAACGCAGTCAGAAGTGGCCTAGTGGAATCATATTTCAGGAAATAATGACGTCGTATCACCATAAAAAAAAGGGTTGTGTTGGAGTGTGTGTGCATTGTTTGTGGACATTAACAACAAAATCAATATCCAGATAAGAAACTGTTTGGACATTAATCCAGACTACACACGGGCTGTTATCGTGCAGGTTGTCTGTCAAAACTAAAAAGATGCTTCTGAGAATATGTACCATATTTCTAAAAATGTTTAAGATAAGAGCCTGGATTCCTTCAGATGAACAGCTGCATCATAGAGGACGTTATCTTGTCAGTGAGGATCCTGTATTCGGGATAGAGTGTCTCCAGCAGGCCGGCCAGGTTGACAACGAGCGTGGTGAAACACATGCCAGAGGCTGCAAGAGGTTAAAAGGGGAAGACGTCCACGCATGCACAGACGCAAACGGCGGCACCCACAAATACTTGGCACCAGGCACACTCTCACGTCTCCCCCTGTGGGAGCTCAAAAAGCCCCTATGCGTGTGATTTCACAGTCTCTCAGCGGACCGTGTCGGAGCGAGACAGCTGCTCTGAAACGTTTCGGAGTGACAGGACGGCAGAATGAGGAGTCGCCGAGCGTGAGACAGTGATTGGAGCGTGGCCGCTATTAGATGTTTATCTCAGCCTCAGCCGACATACAATTCCCAGAATTAAACTGCTGCAGACATCCCTTAAGACATTGTGAAACACAGTTTAAAGTCTGTAATCCATGCACACGGCGCTGACGTCTTCTATTGTTAATGAAGACATGTCTACCATCTATGATCAGTCTAGTTTCATTACTCCCTCCTCTCCCCTAGCCACAAAATCTACATAACCCAATTAAGGACAACAGCAGCAAGACTCCAGATAACATCAGCCTTCCTCGCTCAAACAGCACACACTCAAGCAAACAGTGCAACATCAAAAGAGCACCAAAAAAAGGGGAACGGCACAGATATGATTAGAGCGGCTCTGATCGGATCAATTATTAACAACTCTGAGAGTTCGCGTGAGATCTGAGAGAGGAGCTTAGCATGATTTGAAAGCAGAGTGAAACATCTTCTTCAGCTAATGGCAGTCGCAGGGTCATACAGGGGCCGACAGAATGAGCACAGACTGGAAAAGACATGGCACCAGTTTTTCAACATGCAGAGGATGGGTAGAGAGAGAACACTGATGTAAACCCTTCCCTCCCCCTCCATCTATTTTAGCAGCTGCTGCGCTGTCCTACATCGTAGGATACGCAAGTCTGCCGCCCTCAACTTTTTAAGAGAAAAGGCTAATTTAACGAGGCCATCTTTAAAGTCAAGAACGCCAGCAGTTGAGGCGAAAACACGCAGATCCGTTATTTTATTTACAGCAGTTGGCTTAACTGGAATGCCAAGCTAATTAGATTAGCATTCCCATCAGGGTGGATGTCGCACAGCGAAGGACGGAGCAAGAGGGGGAAGGTCCGTACCGTCAGGAGATACGCACAGTATGGAAAATAGTTTCAACCTACTTGGAAATATTCCTGCGTATTGAACCAAAATACATTTTAGTACCAACTGAAATGTGTTCTTAGCATCGAGTAAGAAAGAGTGTCTGATAACGAAGGCCTGGTCAGATTCTTTGACTTGGTCACTTATTCTTTGATCAGATTATTCCCGATCTAAGAATCAAGATACCTTTAACTATAAGACACTACAGACTTAAAACTTCTATGAATTCACTAATAAGTCCTGTTTTGGGGTTGGTACCTAAACTTGTGTCCTATTGGCACCGACACGGTTATCAAATGCTAAAGTTCTAGACTCTGTTTGGAGACTCTGACTCACATCAGCTGTAAACATTTCATCTACTTTATATCATTCGTGGTAACCAGTAGCAACCGCACGGCAGCCAAAATACATTTCACGTTATAGAACAATCCATTGTATCGTGATGAAGTGTCAGAGGGGCTAGCTTGGATGGGTGTCATGTTGGCACTCTTTGCAGAGAGAGGCCGATAACCATCTGTCACGGTGTGAGCAAGTGTGTTTTTAAAAGCTGAAATAAAACCAGGAAAGCTTCATCCACAGTTGGGTTTGTGGATCAAGACGTCAGGGAGATGAATCGTGGGAATGAAGGGCAAACGGGATGCACCGGAACCCACTGACTGAGATTTCATTGCCTGTCGGTGTGCGTTTCAGTTTTCCGCAGTTGCCTTGACAGCTGCCCCTGTGAGAACTAGCTGGCACAGAACCCCAAAGAGCATAAAGCAGGTATAAAAACATGATAAACTTTATTTTGATTGATTAGGACTGTGATATCTTGACAAATCACCACTTTCTGAGAACATGAACCCAATGCAGAGTTGGAGAATGTGTATCATGGTACTGAAAGTGTAAAAAGAAGAAGATATAAAAGCAAATCTTTGGCGTATAAACAGAGCACCGTGAACAGAAAAGTAGACGCTAATGTCGGATACTGATGTCAGGTTGAGTTTATTTAGCTAGTGCGTTTTCATGCTTCAGTGACCTCTCGGTCAGTGTTTTTAACAATGCTGCGTGTCAGAAGTAGTTTGGCATCTCCGACAAGATTTACACAGAGAACTCAGCAGTGCATGAAGCTGAAATGCTGCCAGAAACAAAGAGGTCGGGCTGCCCTATTTAACTTGACGGCAGAGATGTTGAACAGGACAGAGTCAGATCAGGTACGTCTCTGCCTAAACATTGTAACCGGAGCGACAGTTTGGTTCACCACAGACTGATCCCGTTATTGACTTCTGACATAGGAAACAAAAGTAGGGAAATAAAAAATGTACAGTGGAGTTCATTTGATCCTAAAGCTGTCAAAAGGCTGCAGCAGACAATTATTTTTGACAATTGATGAAGTATTTACTGAAAGGTGATGCTTTTGAATTGCTTGTTTTGTTCAACCAGCACTCCGTATTTAATTCACAGTGATATAAAAAGACATCTGATTGATGCCACTCTCTTGTCTTATGAAGCTACAGCCAGCAGCCACTTAGCTTAGCATCTACCTTAGCAAAGTGAATTGGCATGTTGACCAACATGTTATTTACCATTAAATTACCTTTCTTCTCAGGGTTTCATAAATGACTTTAGAGCCTCGTACAAGGAAACCTTCACCGTAGAACAAATAGACAATGTTCAACCAGCACCTATGCCGTTACAGAGCCCCCCTCCCCCCTCACTCTATCAAGTTGAAATGGATCAAAGTAATACAAAAGAACAATTCCCTGCAGTCTCTTTTCATTACATCCAAAAAGAAACCTGACCCCAGGTAGTATTTCATTCTCTGCGTATTATACATCAGCGGAGCACATCTCTGTGCTCATTCCTCTGCTTCTAATTGAAAACCCGCGTTCAAAGCAGCAGAGCCCGGCTGCGACTGGTATGCACACCCGCTAACTTAATACAACCGCTGCTCTTTTGGTGCCAGTGTAATTGCACTGCGGAGGGGTCTCGCTCTGCAAAGCCACTCGCTCGGGTGCAAAGAGTGGGCCGGGCTCATTATCACAAACCTCGCTGCGATCACTATCACTTTATGACTGCTTCCCTCCATCCTGCCGCTGACAGCAGGGAGCGAAGCTCTGCTCCCATTAGACACCCCCCCCCACCCTCCCCAGCTTATCATCAGGCAACATTGGCATGGCAACAGGCATGCAACCTCAGGTGGACCGTTGCTTTGCTTCGCTCAACCCTCAAGCAGCAGCAACAGCCTTCCATAACGCCTCGCCGAAGATTTCTACCGCGATCCTCGTTCTGACAACACTTACAATTAGCCCTTTCATCAGAAACATGACACTGACTGCATCGCCGCTGTGTTTTCACCGTTACTACCCGACACGGCATTTTGACAGAAGTGTGCCACCTCTCCAACGCCGTAGTGAAATGCTCTCTCATGTCTCCTAACGAGCCGCTGCTTGCCAGCACACCTCTGCCTTTGAAAATGAAGAAATGCTCCATATGGTCTCCATGACAGGAAGAATAATAAAAAACACTCATGTAAGAGGGGGGGGGGGGGAGACAGGCGCCAGCCATTAATCTCTTAATAAGCGCACCGGGATAAGGTCAACGGCATCAAAGTGTTGGCTAGGCCCCACCCAAACGCTCCTTCACATAGGCTTTAATAGGCTACCCATCCTAGGCCATTACCGCCTCAGTCGTACTACGAGGACTGGGACTAGTTTGGCCCCTTAGGAACTCAAGTAGGGGTCTTCATTATACAACCAGCAGGAAAAAAAGCCCTCGCTTATTGTTTAAGCAGGAAAAAGCACTGCATGGAGGACGGACAATGAATAAAAAGAAGAATCATTTCCAAGGCACCACTTTGCATCAAATGGTCGATTCTCTTCTTTTATCTCATGGCTGAGGTTATTTAACTATTTAACGCCGAGCATCACAATGTCATGCTATTCCACATTATCGTATAATGTAGAAATGGCAGATCACGGAGCGTGATCCGCTTGCTTTGCGCCAGATGGAGCTTGAGTGCGTGAAGAAGCCTTTCGGAGAAGATGTGAGCCACGTCTCTCAGCACACCAACCCCCTCCCTCGCTCTGTCCCTCGACACCAGGCTTCATAACTGTCATTCTGTATCTAAAATAGAGACATCTGAGCATGGCCAGCTCTCACCAATTTTCAACACCCACTCATAAAGGGCCGACTGTTGAAACAGAGGCAGCCTAATGCATCCCTGTGTAATTCACGGCCGTGCTGAGCACCGAACATGAGCCGACAAGGAGGGAGGGAACGAGAGAGGGAACGAGAGAGGCACCGAGAGGAGGGTGTGCAAATTTTTGACTGGAACGCCCAAACGATGGAAAAAAAAAAAAAAAAAAAAAAAAAAAAAAAAAAAAAAAAAAAAAAAGCTTTGTGGCGTCCACAGATCAGATCCTGGCCATGAAAGGGAACCATGGGTATTATTACCCATGGTTCCCTTTCAATCTGGAGCCACAACCGTCCCCTGCAGCTGTGCTCATATGAGACGGAGTGAATATGAGAGCAATTATTAGATTTAAGCGGATTAGTCTTTGCTCAGGTAAGGCAGGTTGGGTTGTTCCTCTCTCTCTTTGGTCCTGACAAACTGGGCACTAATCCCGTAATGACTACTTTTAGAGGGAAAACTCAACAGTGCAGCAGTGGAGAACAAAGGCCGCCATTTCTTGTAAGTATGTTTATTTTCTCCCCCCCCCCCATATATACAACAAAGGCTCTACACACAGCCAACATGAAAGCTTAATGCAAACTGTTTACACAAGTAAGTGCTGTAACTACCATGAGCAAGAATGAACAGAGGATTTAGTATCAAACTAAATAAAGAGGAACGGTAATGTCAAACATCTGGGGGTCACACTCTGAGATTGTTTTTTAGTTTTCCAGCATTATGAGCCAAAGATGGAAGGATTAAGTCTGCAGTGGAACAGAGGAGCTCAGCAGTTTGCAGTTGGGCTAAACACTGATAGATGTTTCAGACAAAAAGGGGCCAAAGTGGGAATTAGAGAGGTGGAGCTGCACGGTTAAATCTCTGTCTGCAGGCCCGTAGACGAGTAATATGACAGAAATGAGATAAAGCAGAGGCAGGAAATGGAATGCTGTTTCCAAGTGTCTCCTGAAATATGATCTGCGATGATGACCGAGTTCGATGGACTAAACAGAAAGAAGGGGGGGTAGCTCCAATGCAAAACCCAAAGCCAACATGCAGACTTGGGACGTAAAACTTCGAGAGTGCAGCAATCGCGGGACAATTTGTCTCCGGAGTGACAAGAGCTGCTTTTCGCATCAGTGGAAGTAATAAATGACGGCTCCCTCGCCGGCTCTGGCAGCAGACGGCCGCTGAGTCCTTGGCAGCCGACGCTGGTCTCACTCTGCAGGCGACTCTGGCTAATGCCTGCACCTCTGCTATGTCCAGACATGAGTGCCAACCAGGAATGCGGTGGCACTCTGCAATCCTCCTGGAAAACTACCCGGCATGGAGGGGGGAGTGAGCCAAGATAAGAGGGAAGGAAGAAGACTTTCTAATATATCTAATCAAGATAATAAAAAAATAATAAAAAAAGGTTTGTAATTAGTTTCCTCTATCAGGGCAGTATCATTTTAATGATCTAATGAGACAGATTATAAAGATGAGAAGATGGAATACTTAATGATGGGCAGATGGATGAACATGCCCATTCGAAAGAGTTATTCTTTCACTCGATGGGGCTCCAGAGGCCAATAAGGACTCCATTAAACCTCAGCTTCTCTGCGTCTGGCTGTCTCTCTGCATCACACTAGAACAGTCCTTCTACCATTGGCCTTCGTAAGTGTGTTTTTAAAAGTGTACTGAATCTCTCTGGTGAAAGCAATACTGCAATACCCTCATCCGAGCAACCGTGAAACAGTATTTCCTGTTCTAGTGCAACCCTGAAGCCATGTGCTTGACTGAAGCTGACAAAAGACGCACAAAAAAAGCCAAACCTTTACGATACAAGTTCATGAAAGCAGCGTATATCTACCTTCCTCATTTCATTCAGAAAAATGGATACCTCTTCCTCCCCTCCTCCAACACACACACACACACACACACACACACACACACACACACACTCACACACACACACACACACACACACACACACACACACACACAGGCAGGAGGGGTTCAAACAAGCCTGGCAACCAGGTTGTTTCCAGGACCGGCCGTCTCTGTGGTGTAGGTTTCCTAGCAGAGCTTGGCTGGCTCTGCAGAGTGAGCTCAGTGTAGTCACCGCAGTTTAATTAGCCGCAACCTTTCTGGACAAGACGTCTACTGTAACGGCCGTCGCCTGCTGCCGCTGTAAGAGAAAGGTCCCTGTGACCGTGGACCACATAGATGCAAGCGTGTGTGTGTGTTTTTTAGAAATCTACCAGAGCAGAACGTTTCGGCACACGTGTAGTCTGAAGGTGAGAAAAGATGCTTTATGGAGATTTATCCTTTTATTTTAAATGAATGGTATCTACAAAGTATCCACAATAGCAATTAAGCAAAAGAAAATGGACAGAAACAAGTACCTCAGCCTCCCTAATTTAAAACACACCCAGGTCCAAACCTAACCAGAGAGAAAGACCTCATTAGGAGCAGACATGACACACGAGGAACTAATTGCAGACTTTGTGTCCTCTAAATAAAAATCTGACATCAAAGGCATCCCATTGGGAGAGCTAAAGAGCGAGGGAGTGTGACGTTCTAACATGGTTCCTGATGTTTCTCGAGCATCTGCAACCCAAATGATTATAATTAGGTGGTATTATCTTTTAATTAAGGAAGGCACTCGTGTTTGTGAGGCAGCAGGTGGTCCGTTTGCACAGCCACAGAGAGCAGAGAACCTATTTACCCACTTCTGTACTTCAGCTTATTTTGGTTTGCTACACCCTGGTTCAGATCCGTCTATACACATACCGGGTCAAGTTTGAGTCTCGATCCAGATGAGCTGAATCTGTTGTTCATACATTAAACATCACACATCTGCTGGAGTTCATAGTATTTTATAAGGTGATGCACTGACGAGCTTCAGCATGTCTTTTACAGAACAGGACTTTGCTTACGGAGCACAAAACGTCCTGCATGTTGTTCAGCATATTAACAGTATTTGGGAGGTTTGAAAGAAACACTTTAAAGTGTATTTACAGTTAGATACTCACTTGTGACTGAATCATGTAGATTAACAGGACCTTAGAATGTATACCTGCAAAGATATCCATTCAAGTCATTATTTCTAAGATCATAAATGAGAACGGTCACATTTAAGAGGAGAGCATTCATTGCTATACGATACGTGTCGTTAGGGGATAAATACACCAATTCTCTCTTTTTATTTACATTTGCCATATAGAGAGGTTTATCTAAAGGAAATTGCTGCATAAGTGCCACTTTTTCAAATCTCATGGGCTTGACTTTGAGTGTGTGTATGACAGTTGCGGCGCCTCTGATTTATTTGAATAAGAGAAGAATGGGCAGGATGTGGCGGACCCCCAGCGATGCTCAGCATTTAGCTTTGAAAGCAATGTTTGTATTAGCATAGAGAGAGCTGCATCTACTTTGAAGAGGGAAGAAGTGGGGGGGAAGAGCAATTACGGAGGGGGGGGGGGGCATTGAGAGTCACTCAAAAAAGTCTCCTTTTTTACTGGCAGACATGTTGAATGAATATCTGATTTAGTTGCATCATCTCTGATCCATCTGGTTGTAAATAACTCTGGACTATCAGGTGCTGGCTGTAGCGCAGGCATACATACTGATGAAGGATAACTAGCCGATGCAAGAACTGAGCAGAGGCCAGATAATCTAATTTAGGAACAACAAAGAAGAATGATCCCTCAAACAAACGGATCTCCTTTGCATCAAAATAATAGTCTACCTCGAAAAAAAATGACTCCAACTACCAAAATCAAAGTAATTCCTGTATACGAGCGTCTTACTAAACGCTTCTGTTGTAAACCTTAATGTTACACAAGCTGTATCACAGCACAGCAACGAACAGCCACCGTCATTATACACGATCGCACAGCCACTTACTGGCTGCGTTACCTGGCAACACGCACCACTTGTTGTGTTTCCACCCACTCAGGTGGAGCTGAACACGGTCAAGGTGATTAAGTCGTTCCTGTGAACAATTGAACAGCTCAGCGCTCACCCTTCACACCTCCGTGCTGAAGAGCTTTCCTGTGTTCACACTGCGAGCACGGAGGAAATCAGGCGGCGCCGGCTGCATCAACTACAACCAGATGAGTGGAGGCTCACCCACCTCATACGAGCTGTAGATTAAGGGTCCCTGGACAGGAAATTAAATGTTTGGTCTCCCCACGTCGTGGCTGTGTGGAGTGTTTGTCCAGGTCCTGCACCTGTTGATAGCCATCTAGACACCAACACGGTGAGAGCGAGGATCTGAGATAGGACAGGACGGCAGACTTCCGCGGGGGGATAAGCGAGGCCGATAAACGGCAACACAAAAGGTGTTTACGTCGGTGGGTACAAGAGGACCAATGCTCGACCTTTCCTGCTCAAACAAGCAAAAGGCTCCAAGCTATCGGCTGGCTTTCACCTTGAACGGCTTAAAGACTCTAAAGTCTTACTGAAACAACAGGCGGGTGGGTCTCTGTCCGTCTGCTGTGCTGGCACAGGAATACCATATAAGACCATAACCATCTATGGAAAACCATCTTGATTATGATTTATCCTAAATTCCTTGACAATCTTTTCATTGTGTTCTTTCCAGAAACCCAATCCTGATGGAGTGGGAGGATGTCTTTCTACTCATCAACCTCCAAGTAAAGGAATACACTTCAGAGCCGAACAGCAGCTGTTATTCATCTCTACATCTGTTCTACAAATGCCTGCGTGTGAATGTGTGTGCTGACGTTGGATTAACTAGAGGAACTGAGAAGGGGAGAGAGTGAGAAAGGCAAAATGGAGATCGTGTCTGATGCATGTCAATATTTCTGTTTATTTGCCTTTCAGTGTCCTGGGGATCAAATGGTCCGTTTCTGCTCGGGGCTCTGGTCTAATGAGGATGCCGGTGTATGGAGTTACAGACTGCGGCCAGACCCCCGGTGATCATGACCAGCCAGGTCGAGCTCCCTCCCCCTCTGAGCTCCAGGCTCAGCGGAGAGTCACGGCTTCTTCTCACAACAGTTATTGGTCTGAAGAAAAGGTACTCTGGATGGTTTTACGCTTTCAATGATGATCACTGGGAAGCAGTCCAAGCACAGAGTGACCTGTCCACACGCACAATGGACACACCCGCATAGATGTAAAGTGGCCATTAAGCTAAAAACATTGGTTAGGACTGTCGTTCACACCACGAAAACAATGACCTCAAAAAACACCTCGCAGCCAGAAGCCTTTAGATCAAACAGAACACCTCATCTTCAGCATGTTTCTTTAAAATGAAATGAGAGCCATTGTGCCACTGACATGAACATGTAATAGAAAATAGAGATGCAGAGAGCTTCCAATTTTAATGAATAATCTGAGTGATTTGAAAAAAAAAAAAAAAAAAAAAGGCGATTTACATTCGTGCCAAAATTTACATGCAAACCTGCAATAACACACTAATTCATTTTTTTTTTTTAACTGGCAAAATGTGCTCATTAAAATTCCAATCCTGACTTATGTTAATTACTCAGTCAACAGGCCATGGTTAATGACCTTTGATGGTTATTTGTTTTTCAAGCTGATGCATTTACAGAAAGCAGTGAAGCACCGTTTCTCACAATAAAATGAATAAAGTTCACGTCGCAAAATAAACCAACACATACTGTATTTAAGGAGTCTAACACATTAATGGTACTGCTGAAGGATTGGTACTCGCCTTAATGTAGATATGCAATGGTTTTTTTCATAACGTGCAGTCACTTTGTTAAAGCAAGCATTACCCTTGATGTGAGGGAGAACCTGATGTCTGATGTCTCTGACCAGACATTTAAAGCACAACTGTCTCTCTCTCTCTCCCCTAATGGAGAGATGATTTCATCTCTTGAGTAGGGGAAGTTCTCCTCTTAATAGCACTTCCTAAATTGGAAGGAGCGTGAGTTTGCTCTGGCAAACATCAACACATCAACCTATCATGCCACCAGGGCATGAACATGAGACATTTTGTTTTATTTTGTATTATAATAATAAGTCCACAAACTATTAAAAACTTTGAACTTTCAAAAAACACTTTCTCATCATTCATGGAATGGGAGGGTAATAAGTTGTTCAGTCCTGAGTACACACACACACACACACACACACACACACACACACACACACACACACACACACACACACACACACACACACACACACACACACTTCTTTCCCCTTAGGATTGGAAACCAGTGAGGCCTGACTGGCCCAATGGCCTCCCTCCAAGTGTACTGTCACTCACACTCTAGGGAGAGACACCTCACGGCAGGAGGTGGCGCGACCCCCTGAGACTTAACGAAATGACACCTTCACACACACACAAAAAAAAAAAAAAAAGAAGAAAAAAAATCACAGACGCACAATTACACGCTCCAAGGCTGTTAATTGGCGAGCTTGGCTGTGTGTGAATACTAACTGGATGTGGGGCACAGCTGTTGTTATAGGCAGTTCTCTCAAAGGTGAAGAGGGGAGGAAGCGAAGAGAGAGAGAGAGAGAGAGAGCGAGAGAGCGTGTGTGTGTGTGTGTGTGCGCCTGTTAAAATAAAGAATCCAGTCCCACGCTGTGTCGCCCCCACCATGCAGACAGCCAATTACCTGTGTGTGAAGCTGGAGCCCCCCCCCCCCCGTCTTTCTGTCAGAGGCTGTCTCGTCTTTAAGCACGATTGGACAATGCTGTTTCCTGTCTGAGTTCCCCCATCTGCCTGGGAGACCATGCTGCTATCCCATAATCATTGCCATCCTTACCCACCACACAGGCCACATCAGTGCTCCACTGGTGCCCTTTCAGATATTTGTTGTTCAGTCGCTTTACATTTTCCTCTACAAAGAAAAGACAGCTTGCAGTTTATAAGGGTTTAGTGTTGCACTGGGAACATATACTGTATGCTGCACTGGGAAACCTGCCCCGATATGCTAATGGCCACCGGCAGAGGCTCTTAAAGACAGTCTGACATCATGGAAGTAAAGAGGTGGTCTGTGCGAAGGGTAGGCAGCCACTTTATGCATGACACAAGAATGCAAGCTAAAGTTCATCCGTCAGCTAAAGCTCAACTTATCTCTACCACATAAAGGCCGACACCGACTTACCAATTCCTTAGCTACACTTGCACTATATAATGCAATCCGATACTGTAGCCCTGCAATAAGTCCTACCTTCGTAAAGCTTAAGAGTTTCTACATTTGTTAGACTTATTGAGCTGCACTCACTGCTGGATTGGACCAGGAGCTAAGTTTAAAGCTGATACAGCATCTTATAATTTGGACAATATACAAAAAAAAACTGCTATATTCATGTTGGGGAAAAAAAAACAATAATCTACAGGTTTAATATTACTTATATTATGTATGAAATCTTCACTAGTCCCCACAAAATGTATTGGTGGTGAAAGGTGTTAATTGTTAAATTAGCTATCAACAACTTCAGTGCAAAGAGAGAAGTGTCAGCCTTAAAACAACAACAACTTGAGAATAGAACTTCACAGAATGGAATAAAACTAAATAGAAAGTGTCTTCAAAAAAGCCTCAAATCAAACCAGGGACTCGTCTATCCAACAATACATTTAGATTGATTTGCACATGAAAGGATGTTGCCTCTTGTGTTTGTAATTTGCATCGACAAGTAACTTATTATTGTGCTATCTTACTAGTTGACGGTGTTTTGTTGTATCGGCCCATCTGGTTCGGTAATTTGCAACAATGTGTGTAAATGTGTTAGGTTGTACGGTTATGGTTGTTTTTACATATGATTGATATGTATTCATTTAAGTTGGTTATGAAGTTAATCTGAGTAAATTCCCTAAAATCACATGCAGCTAATCCAGTCAGTGTAGTCCTCGTTAACCGGTTGGTCCATGTAGTCTATGAATAACACAATCTGAGATGTGATATGAATGATGCTCTTCAGTGATATATTCCAACCGCTTCTCTTCAAGAGCGACTGATCGATGGTTTGCTTAAAAGGTGAAGCGGCCAGGTGATACTGAAGCTACGAGTCTCACTGTGAAGCGAAGAGCTGGGCATTTCTCATGACCTCAAAGTAAATGTGTTTAGTTTGCAGAAACAAGGCAGGGGGAGTTTATCTCAGCTTACCTTTTGTTGGAAATGGCCGCAGTCACGTGCAAGCAGACATGAGGAGAGAAGGAAAGAAAAGCAGAACGTTAGCCGTGGAACAACATCGACCCAACGATAAAAACAGGAGAGGGTCGCTGTCTGCCAGCATCACTTTTGTTTTTGGAGTAGGACTCTGAGCCAAGAAGAACATGCTTTATCTTTGAAGGGTTTATGTTTCTTTAATGTACTTCTCACACAAAACATTATTGCAGCAATAGTGAAAATGCCTCCTGGCACATAAAGCTCTGTGCGTCCGAATGGAGTGCAGGACGAGATAAATCAATCCAGGTGTAAACATGAATCCGTCTGTTCATCCTTCATTCCTTTCCCCAAAACTGTACGGCAGTGATGGATTTACGGTTCATCACCACTGGGCGGTATAAACCTCGCCGGCAACAGCGAGAGTGGTCTCTTGGGCCCAAACGAAGGGCTTCTGGGTAATGCTTTCATCCGGGGGAAGAGCGGTTCAGGTCAGCGCATCTCCCTCTCTCGCTTTCTCTCTGCCTCAAAGGAACGATCTATGAAAAGGTACGCCATATGTTTTCTGAAAGCCCCCACGAGCAGTGAAAGATAAATCTATTTTCTCCCCTTCACTGCCTCCCTGGTCCCATTTATCTTCCCACTGTTTTGGGCTCATCTCGGCTCAGTCTGAGCGCCACAGGAGGGGAGACGCGAAAGCTAAATCGCAGATAGTACATCAAAAAGTGGGAGAGAGGTGGATCTCCATTTCTCGGGATCTTAAAAGACCAGAGCTTTTGCCACCATGGGAGACCCCTCGCCCTCCCGCTCACCCCCTGAACCCAACGGACACGCTCAGAACACATTGCTTTATTGCCTGTAAAATAGACACAGTGGCCTATTTATAAGAGGATTAAGTAAAGAAAGAAAGACAGCAGGAGGGTGCTCTGTCTCTGCCAGCACTCCCAGCCCGAGGGGGAGGACCATGGAGAACAAAACAGCACATGTATGTAGCCTGGCGTCCAAGGTGAAGGTTTCCAGGACACTGTGTGGTTCAGGAGGTGTACGTGTTTGCTCTGTGAATGAATCAAATGGAAGTGCGCAATGCAACACGACCCCGATGGCGGCGTCTGGGTGCCGTGACGTCACCGGGACGAGCTGCTTTCAGACGACAAGACCAGCAGATACACAGAGGAATGTCACACGCCCACACTGAATATGTAAAAGGGACACGCACCGAGGAGTGTCCAATCACACCTGCATGTAAGACGACAAAAATGCCATGGCAAAATCAAATTCACTTAAATCTCATTGCCACCATCAATGGATTCACTCGTAAAGTAAATCCTCACAAATGTTTGGGGTCAAATTCAACTTGATGAATTTCACGGAGCTCCCACCAAAACTAGCCCTGCGAGCAATCAGTGTGTCACCAAACCTTTAGAGCCACACATGTCGTGAAGGCGCTCAAGTGAATTTAACCTGTCTGGTGTCTTAAGCCTTAAGCCTGAGCTGAATTGATACAAAGTCTCCGAATGTTGCTAAATTAGTTCTCCATGCCGATGCCTTACAGAAGACACACCAACATGTGAAACTCCAGTAAACAAACCCTGCGTCCTGCTGCCTCATCTTTGAACATCCTCAAAAGGAAGTCCAATAAATCACAGATGGCTTTTAAAAAGGTGTAAAGTAAAACCTGGCTGTTAAGCACCATCAGTGACCGTCTCGCCCCCCCCCCCCCCCCCCTCCTCCTGTATCAATAGCACAAAGAGCAGCTCTGCCTCTCTTCACATCAATGGTGACCGCTGCCTCCTGACCTACTGATTAATGATTTTTCTCAGGCTTCACAGGCTGAGCGAGCTTCAGTAACATAGCCCTCCCTTGGCTTTTAAATTGTCTGTTGCTACCCAAAAAATAAAAAAAAATACAGTGATACTTTACCGGCAAATGCCAAACAATAACAGATCGTGTTTCACAGCAAAAACGGGAGTATCTGCATGTCTAATTTCAGCCCCCGTCCCACCCGTCTAGTAACAGTCTGGTCTATCGTTCAATCTGGTCTGAACCCAGAAGCCAGGCTATAGGGCTTACGCAGCGCTGGACAAGTTCTCAGGTGTCAGGTCTATTGAATTGAAGCCGGGAGGGACGGGGGGGCACTGTAGCCAGTTAACACCCCCCCTTTTAAACTCATCCAGGACCAGAGGGACAGAAGGGAGGAGAGCAAAAAAAGCTGGGCTAGAGATGGCTCCTTGTTGACTCTAACACACAGGTTGTTTGTTTTCATTCTCCATTCCAGCAGCTGATGTATTGATCCGCAGCCCTGTGCAGCTCAAGGTCTCGTCTAAGGGAGGACCCAGACGTGCCCTCGTAAAGGGCTGATGGGCTCACAATAGGACGGGATGTGAGCTGCATTATAAAGAGAAGGGGAGAATTCTTCTTTGGTTATTGGAGAAGCCTACGGGTCATCTATTGCCAAATAAATGTATTGTATAATTAGGTTCTGCACGTACAAATGAGAGCTTATTAAACTTTAATGATGAATCATTATATTGCTTGTAATAGCTCTATATTTTTAGGGAAAAGGGGGGGGGGGGGGGCGTGTTTCACAGAAGGAATGGTGGGTGGGGGCAATGTGAGGCACCCAGAGCATCCCTCATGCAGCATCTTCCAACGGGCGTTTCCACAGCAACCATGGCAGGACAGTGGTCCTCCAGGGAGAAAGGGACTTACCAGGGTCAAAGGTCAATTGAGGGTAATTAATTTTTGCGGAGAGGAGCGATAATCCTCCTATCTTCAGGCAGCCATTCCCCCGGCTCTGCTTCTTTAAGGAGAGTTAATATTCATTCACCAGTGACAGATCCCTTCGACTGATGTTTTTTTTTTGTTAAAAAAAAAAAAAAAGTGCTTCAGTGGGTATTCGGTGCAGTTCCATCAGATATGTGCATAAAATTACTTTTTTTTTTCGCCCCAAAAAGCCTCTAAAAATGACTTTCTTCAACCAGAGAAAAAAAGGCAGTTATTTTATGCTGTTGGCCCTCAGTGGCCTCGATGCTTCTTTAACCCTTTCTGTGACAACAGCACTGCAAGCACAATCTAACCTCAATCTAGCATTTGGTGACCTGAATAAGACCGCGGTTGAGACGATGCCCCGAGGCCGTTTCATAAAAGAGAAATCCGAAGCAATATCAACTGTATGGCTTTTAAGTGTTTGGCCGCTCAGCCCTGCCACATCCAGGCGCTCCTCTCCACGGGTTAAGAGGCTACGGTGTCAGTGAGGGCCAACAGTAAGACGGTCGGATGCCACATGAATGTTAAGGATGCTTTCGACAAAGCTGCAGCGCTAAATTGACCTAAAACCCCGGGCCAACCGGCCAGTGGGCGACCTGTCCCCGCAGCTTATTAAACGCCAGCATGTACAAATATTTGTGCTATCGGGAGATACTATATACAGCTAATTCAGGCAAATGACATTTACTGAAGAGTTATTTAGATGCTATCGGTGGCTCGGGTCTTTGTGCTAAGGGGATTAGCGCCACCGTGCCCAGCGCTGAAAGGCGTCTTTGTGGCTGCGGTCTTTAACGGGATGGGTGAGCGGCTCGGATGCCTGCGTGGAGGGTGTCAGTTATCAGGGATCCTGCCATGCCTTGCTAATCTCTGGCCCCGCAGAGTTCCTGAACCCCAGCCAGCGTGTCCTGCGCCAGCCTCTAGAGTTCCCTCAAAACAACAGGGACAAAGATAGGTATTCACAGGGAGAGCCACTGGACTGTCAAGCTCCTCTCCTTGAGCGTGCAGCATAAGGGCAGAGGGGGGGATCTTAAGCACCGCTACTGCTTTAGCCGCCATGAGCTCTCAATAGAGACGGGCTTCAGACATATACATATATATACACACACACACACACACACACACACACACAC
>NW_022280033.1:15231542-15232516 GCF_004355925.1 Anarrhichthys ocellatus | reverse complement strand
ACACACACACACACACACACACACACACACACACACACACTGGCCCAGTGCCACACAGACACAAACCCCTGTGAGGCAATGAAACCGTGATAAATGTTCCACTATGAAGACGTCTTTCGCTTTATTTGCCTCCGGTGATTTGCCGCATGGCATTGTGAGGAAATTCTATGTATTTGTTCCATTTCTCTGCCACAGAAAACAGGCAACTGTTTGTGAAAAGAAAGGAGGAGAGATTACATTGGACATGGGATAACTGCAAAACTGTACAAGCTAACCTACTTTACATCAGGACTGGGAAGCTGCCTACATATGAATTAGATTAGAATTCTATTCAGGGCGCCGAGATTTTATTACAAAACTAGTCTTGAAGCATCCTAATTTCTGATTTCTACAGTTCGTCTTTCTTCTGTTCACAATCCAACTGATTTAATCTTACGAAACAAGACTTCAGCTACTCGACTGCATTGTAGCTTCTCATACTCTTTAATGAAAATGTTTTATTCATAAAGCAATATATTAAAATTCTGATTAAGGAGTTTGCCGCATTGATTGCATCATTGTCCAATCGTTCACACAACGCTTCGACCAATCAGTTATTGGCCTCACCTCAACTTTACATACAGTGATTTGAGTTTCTAAAAGAACTTTAACTACATAGTAGAAAAAGCATTTCTTCGACTTCAAACACAGTAACAGCTTAATTTGTTTTCTGCCGATATCTATCAAAAAGTAATGCAAAAATCCTGCAGGGTACACTGGTTAATGGAAAACTGGGTCACAGAAATACAGTACCATATGGTCCCCAAAGATCAGCCCTGTTTCAAACTCCCGGTGTGTGTGTGTGTGTGTTATCTCTGATGTTTTCATTAAATGTAGATGAGTGGGAGGAAGGGGGAGAAATGCAACACAGCTGAAATTCTCTTTGCAGACATCCTGGAGTTTTAAGAGTTTGGATGGTTGGGAGGGGGGGGGGG
>NW_022280033.1:15229166-15231442 GCF_004355925.1 Anarrhichthys ocellatus | reverse complement strand
GAGAGATAGAAGAGGGAGTTAAGGGGAGAAAGGGGAGAAAGAGGAGAGCGTTGGATTATTGCGGCCAAATGAAGAGATGATTCACTGCTGAAATGTTTAATTAATTTGTGGCTGTCAGCTTCTCGTTTACAGTGAAGTGTTAAGAGTGTGGGGTGTCCGTCTGCCCCCACCCTTCCCTGGATCCCACCTCTTCCTCCACATGCCTTGGCCCGACACAGCTTGGCTCTCCTCAGCCCTGCATGGCCTCCTTTCCACTCCACTGGGGAGCAGACATGCAGAGGACTGTCGTAAATGCTTGGCTGCAGAACTTCACAGACCAGCGTCTCATCTTCTCCTCCTCGGGTCTCCAATTGTTCCCTTATGGTTTCAGTGTCTGGCATGATGTGTCGTGACCTCAATCCTGGTTCGGCAAACATCATCTACCTCTTTTCAAAAATGTCAAAAAAAAAAAAAAAAAGAAGAAGCTGGTCAGATTGTGGTTCGGGGTTTGTTGCAGTGAGTCCCTGCAGGCGTGTATCCAATCGCCCCGAGAGTTCGCTGGCTTTAAAAAGAGCAATAAGAAGATCAAGCAGCTCACTGCAACAACTGGGCAATAAAGTAAGTTCAGGCTCTGTGCTAACTGCTCTGAGGAAGTGCTCCGAGGTAAAATACTGCAGGGTAAACACACAGAGTGGAAGGCCTGGACAAACTCGGCTGTAATTTACCAGCAGAAGCGCAGGGAGCACAAAGCTTATTGGTCTTGACAGCACTGAAAAAAAATGGAAGTCTCTTTCACTGAGCAAGCGTTGGGGACGCGACACGGTCCGGCTATCAGGGACAGCGTCTGTGGCGTCCCGACAACAACCCCCGACACGTACACCTTCTTTCTGGCACTGCAGCGGAATGCGGCCCCCGAAGGCCCCGGTCCCTTCTCGCTGCTCACCGAGCAGCTAAGTACAATGTCTCTTTTCAAAGGAGACGCTCAGATGAAAGAAGCCAAGTTAATTGCCTCGGCCACAATAGAAACCTCCCTGTAAGGCCATCCCATTTCCCCTGGCAATTAGGGCTCACTTCCCCCCTATGTGCTCCTGAACGAGCCGTGGGGTCGACACTCGTGTGACTGGGCCGCGGCGTGAGGACCAGATCCCACCTGTCATCTGCTAGTTGTCTACGATAGCATCTATGTCTACGATAGCATCTATGGCTACGATAGCATCTATGGCTACGATAGCATCTATGGCTACGATAGATTGATGTCACAACATCGATGTAACAGGAGGGAAGGGAGGCCAATATTATTTTAACAAAGAAGGCTTGTCAGCACTTGCAGAGCGGATATGGAAACATCACTATTGGGAAATGTATGGGGGAAAGAAATCACATGTAAAACTACACTCGTTTAATTGGTTAAAATGTAGTCTCAATCATTAATTTGGACAGCATCATTTTGTAAAACAATAGCACAATATGTCCACATTACCAAGATATGATATCCACTTAAAGTTGATCAATAAAAGCATTGAATTATCGCCGAGCCATATCAATTCAAATAGAACTGTTAAAAAGATGCTGCAGGATTTAGTCGACCATTGTTGATTTGTTATCAGTGTAACGCGTTTGGCTTCATAAGAGCAGAGTTAGCTGCCTAAAGAAAGGCTTTTTAGGGTTTCTTTCCCTTTCTATAGAAACTGCTAGATTATTTCCAAAAAGTTCATATCTTCATTAAAAGAAATTGTGACTTCATGGTAAAGCTTTGCTATGAGGACAGAAGAGATGAACCACTGACACTCGTGTTATCCAGAATAGACTTGCAAAAAGTAAACAAAGTCTCCAATGACAATGTAGTTAGTCTAACACTAAAAACAAGTCTTAAAGGAAGGCTTGAAGGGAGAATTATGACAACATAGATGTGGATATGTATTACGCCTGATAGCAGCAAATGTATCTGAGATTTGTGACTCACTTTCAGATGACTCAGAGTGGTTGTAAAACAAATGTTCCTTTGCCTCTCTGTCTCACTGTGAACAACAAACCACTATGAGCAATAATTACATGGTGAGAACGCTGGTTAGCCGACTGCAGCGGTGAGGCAGCAGCCGAGGAGCTTTTTTTTATGATTAAAGCAGAATAATTAGCTCTAATTACTTCCTGCTTTACACACCACCTCCTGCAGGTCATGCACACCGAGAACGAACAATGTTTTGCTTTTTTCCCAGGATTTAGGCTGGGGGGGGGGAAATGGGTGCGGGATTAGTGGGTTGAGGAAACAGAACGGGGGGGGCGGGGGGGGGGGGGGG
>NW_022280033.1:15220999-15229066 GCF_004355925.1 Anarrhichthys ocellatus | reverse complement strand
GAGTTTCTCCTGAACAGACTCTTCAAAACCAAAGCGTGGATGTAGGAACTGCTCACAGAAATAAAAAGAAGGTGCAATTAGGTGCATTTAGTAAGGTGCAAGCATGGGTGCGTGAAATGTGCACGCGCACACACACAGAGGGCTTGTTCGTCAGATTAAAGTAAGAGGGAATTTGAGTGACAAACCCATCTATTACTCATTTGTATGTACATCACAGCCTCTCTTTGTATTGGAGTAAGATGTGTTGAGGCGCGCTCCTCTGCTCCTCAATGAGAGAGTGACAACCCTGCAAAACTCAGCCGCCCCCCCCCCCCCCTTAAATGAGCTCTCCACACTGGTTCCGCTTAAAACCCTGCTCCGCATCAGTATGGGTAAAGGCTCGCTGCGAGTGGGACGGGCAACACACACATGGCATGGACAAAACCCGCCACGGAGAAAAAGGGATTGGCAAGCGCTAATGAAATGGTGCAATTAAAAGAGCAGCGCTCCGTGTTTCCAACTACAGACGCTAAATCGTTTGAATAAATCAGTTGTGATTACATAATCAGATCACATGTATTCATCACCAGTTCTGATCATTGATGATTAGACAGAGAGAGCGCTGAGTGCAACGACACCTCTTGATGCTTAATTAAGATATTTATACACGAGGGTGTTTCGCCGAATATACAACAGATCGTGTTGCTATGTGAATGATGTGAATTAAGAGAGACTACTGTCAGTAGTACCAGCCTGTCGGGCACTACTTTTTTAGCCACATTGACGTCGGGTCAACAAATGTTGGATGGACTGAATGAGGTTTGGTAGACAGACATTCATGGTCCCCAGAGGATGAATCTCGAGGACGTTGGTGAGTCCCTGACATTTTCTCTAGCACCGCCATGAAGTTGACTTTTGTGGCTTTGAATGAAATACCCCAACAACTATTGAATGGATCGCCATTAAATATTATGAAGACGTGTTCCACTGAGGATGAATTGTAATAACAGTGATCCTTTCACTTTTACACCTTGCACAATAATCACAAATACCTGCAAAACCAATGATATTCTCATCAGCCTCAGCTCTTCTTTGTTTTAGCACTCATTAGTGGTAAATCAGAGATGGAGAACGTGGTAAACAGTGTACCTGTTAAACACCAGCCTGTTCATTGTGAGCACAATAGCATACTGACATTAGCATATCATAGCAAAGCCTCACATGTGCAAGTGTTGCTACAGACTACTAGTATTGTTAAAATATCAGTATAAGCAAATAAACTAACTACAACGAAGTACTCATTAAGTAAGTAAAAATAAACTCCCAGGATCCAAGATGACATTTTTGGATTGCAGTTTTGTCTGAGAATAAACTAAACATGTTCAATTCACAGTGAGTAAAAAACAGAGAAAAGCATAAATCACACCTCTTAAAAAAGAACCAACATTTTTTGCCATTTATCTAAATTATTTAATTGTCGTATAAGTCAATCCTCCATATTGTTTTCCTTCTGTTAATGTACAATCAATAATCAGTTCATTGACAAATGGGTTTAGCACTAATGTATGAGTAATGCCCCCATTCTTATCCCCAACAGGAAGAAATAAAAGTCTTTCATTTTTTCATAAATTTAATTATATAAATGCACTCATCCTGCCGTATTTGTGTTCAGCTCTGCAAGATCCCTTTCCGTTACCGCCCCCGGGGTTCATCCACTAAGAGCCCAGGTGAGTCAAGGTCCACTGCAGAGCTCGAGGACTCTCGCTGACTCCCTGTTGGTCTCACTGGCTGATCAAAGCCTTCTGCGGCAGATAGCTCAGACTGTGTATTCTCCTGCCATCATGGATGATATCAACAAGCCCAGGAAACCACACTCCCACTGGCAGGAATGCCTGACACACATTGTCTGCATCTCCCACAGCTCTCCAAGATCGGCCTCGGGTTAAGTGTTTCATTCTGTCTGTGTTTAACTGAAATGCAGGGGGTAAACATTTAGAGTGCTCTTAACTATGACCAAATAAAACAACAACCCTATTAGTGATTTCGGAAAAGGCATTAAAAAAAAAGAGACTCATCGAATCCTGTGAGTCACACGCCCGCCCTCTGCAAAGCATCTCCAAAGAATGACTTGACAAACACGTATTCGTCATGCAGTTACCGGATGCGGGGTCACAGTGAAGCCAAACCAGAGCTGTCCTATGCATGTATGTGCATGCGGGGATCACTAAAGACAGAAGTCAAGGCACTGTGACACGACCGTAATGAGCCTCCACAATCTCCTCACCCGTCATCCACATCCATCAGTGACACACGGGGAGCAGATTAGATGAACTGCATCCATCACCTGCCATTACACGCTTTCTTCCAAAGGAAACACGATCTGGAGCACTCCACCTCACTCCCCTGCGTGTATATGCGAGTGTTTCTGTCAATTTGGAAGGAGGCCTTTTAGTACAGAGTGCAGCTGTGGGCACAGCAGGGATTGCGCCGGTGTTCCAGAAGGGACACAGCATAGTGAGATAGTTGACCCCATGTGGGCAAAATACCCACTTCAATTTACCACCTGGCATAACCAGCCTCACCTACACACAAATACACATCACACCTGAGGACACCAGGAGCACGGCGCAGGAAGAGATGAGCCACAACAGGATCCGCTAAAGCCAGATCCCAGGACACGGAAGGTCAGCGGTTCCCTGGCAGCACAATTCGTTTAAACAGGAACAGAGAGACCAACAGCAGAGGGATCTCATTATAAATGTTAGCTTCAACATATCTCGCCTGCTCGTACTAATGGACTACTTGGGCTCCAAGCATTTGGTCTTTAAAGGAGGAGGAGGGGGGGCTGAAATATGAGGCTCCTCTCCTCCTGGAATTTCCAGTTTCTCCTAACATATAGTAACTGTTCCTGAAGAGGAAAAAGGGAAATATTTGTCTTTCGATTAGTCAAGCTTATTCCTACAGAGGACACACAGAACGGCTGCAGTGTTTTACACACAACAAAGGAAACGAAATTGGTCATAAATTCGAGTGGAAAGCGGTCGTTTAATCTGCGACAGTGATTAATTAAACAGAGTTTTAAACGCAAGCTTAAAATAAGTGCATCAAGTCTACATTCACAGCGACGGTTGCTGGAAGGTTCTGAACCTAAACACACACAAAGAAACAATACAATAAGCGGCTTTCTAAATATATTACTAAAGTGAGAGATCAAATATATAATATAAACGCTTATGATTAAAAAAAAAAAGTAGTTTGTGATTGTTGTCTTATGATACTATCAAATGTTTGAGCACTGGACACTGGCAGACAGCTCCTTATGTTGAAATATACTGATTGCTATATCCTTGACCACAGCTCTAATTAAATAGTAATCCCCTTTAACAGACAGCAACAGCTACTCAAATATTCCCCCCCCACATCACCCCGAGGCACCCCCCCCGTAACATAAAGCTTTCTCTCCTCCTGCGCTGTTGAGAGTCGGAGCCCCTGAGAAGCTGGCGGTGGCTGCGGAGGGGCGGCTCACATTTCAAGACAAAGCCCGATCCTCTGTCGGAAAGGAGACACTTTCCAAAACCGGGCCTGCTATTTATCACCAGGAACCTGTTTTTCTGCCCCCCCCCGTCTCACGCCTCTGCACTGAAGAGCTGCCCGGTGAAGACGCCTTTGGTCAGGATCGAGCCCGTCGGAGCGCTACCATTTCTGTGCACAGCCGAACAATGAGTACATCCCACCTAGATTACCTCTGCTCTGCCCTGACAATGAGGCATTTTTTGTTCAGTGTGGACCAAAAGAGAAACATCTATTACACATTGAGAAGGCAGGTGACGCAGACTTTGTTTGAGTATCACACACACATAAAGGGAGGGGGTCGAGGAGCCACCGATAGCCCCGGCATTAGTTCACTAAAGCTTGGATAAACTGTATTTTCTGAGGGGGCTTTTGCCTTCGCAGCACAAAGAACAGACCAATTTACATCCTGAGAGTTTGACATTTGCAACAGTCCGGCTTTTTGTCCGAGTAAACAGACAATGTGGAGGAGCTGAGGCCGTTTAGAGAAAAGTGACAATTTGTCAGGATTTAAGACCTTGTTAAATACACAACATGGCTGCTGGTTTGGACGGAGCTTCCTGTGTGAGTTTACGTGGCGGGGACAATCAGATAATGAGCCTGTAAGGAGCAGATTGGCCTTGTTCGAAAGGTGAGAGGTCATGTTATACACGAGTCCCAGTGTTTCAGGACCTGAGGTTAAATCACACGTCTTGACCTTTGATCATAAAGCTTCAACTGTGTCCGACATGTTTGACACCCAGGGTCGGGCTTATGACTACAGAGACTGTGGCTTACGACGGAGGCTCAGAACAGCGGTTTTCTAAACGTGCAAGTAACAAAGAGCCACTGATCCCAGCAACTGAACCCCACTCTTATAGGTCTGAAGGCACACCCAGCTCCCTGCACTGCAATGAATCCATGAAAATACCTTTGTGACTCTGACACTTACAGCTCAAATGAAGAAAAATGTCAGAGCTCTGTAACTAAATACTTTGCTGTAGCAAATATATTCTTTTACAACAAACCCACCTCTTCTCTGTAGCATATCAAGTGCTCCAAAAAATCGAAATACTTCACTCAACCAACAACTTACAAGCTAAAGCAAACATTAAACGTAAAGGGGTAAAAAATATGTACAGGCTGGCCGAAAGGTAGGTTTTTTGTTTATTTTGAGCGAGCCGTTATTTCATATGGATTAGCATAGTTCTGTTGCAATTCGGCCAAAAGAAACGGCACACTCTGGCTCCTCAAATACATTCAGTCAACCAATATTTCAGATTCATGCAGCCACCTGCACGTCGGCATGCGTTTACAAAGTTTAAAGGAAAAGGCATCGCTGCAAATGTACCGTCGATTAGAGGGCCGAGAAGTCAGAGATGCTCGTCGTCTCTCAAGGGGCGATAATGTTAAACTGCGGGACTACGTCAGTATTACACCAGAAATCACATGAAAATGACCAGCGCAGAATCTTCTACAGCACCTCTATGTAGAAATACTCTCATTGAACGGCGTGGAAAAACCACACAGTGGTTTCATTTGCAAACTGGAAAAATCAATGAAAGCCTCGCATTAAATAGCTCGAAGCTTCTTTGGGAACTGGTCTTCGTCATAAAACGCTGAAAAATGGGCCATTGTTGATGACATGTACCGAGTAGTCTGGCAACACCACATTTAACAAGATCTAGAATAAAAAAAACATTTTCACCAAATAAGAAGCATATGGTTTCACATTCAATTACAGCTATTTTCTCTCCGGCTCACATTTAACAAGAACCACTTGTTCTCCGCTGCACGGCTTCCAGAGGAATCATCTCGCCGCACGGCTCAGAGCGACCTCAGGAGCTAGCCACCTAAAAGCAGCCCTCATTCATAGAAGGGAGATCAGACACACCACAAGATCCTGTATAGCGCTTTCCTTGCAGCCATATACACACACAGAGAAAAAAAAAAAAGTGTTGAAGATCGACTCAGTACGAGGGCAGTCAATCATCTACGGCTCATAAAAGCTGTGCAAATGGAAATGTCACCACTAAATTCAGTTATCAACAAACGATGAACAATACGTAAGAGTGTCAGGTTACAGTTACAGGGTTAATCCAGGCCTCTGAATTAATCTAATCTCAAATCCAGATTCCTCACACACAAGCCTCAGCTTAATACTAAGCTAAAGCAGTATTAGCAGGACTCTGCACGCAATTTCTATATGAATGGTGAATGGGGTCAGTTTTACGGAGGAAATTACAGGAATATTTCTGTTGTTTGAAGTTGAGCTGCGAGAATATTTAGTGGTATCCTCTTTTTAATTGTAACAAGCAAACAAACCCTTGTAAAAAAATAAAAAAAAAATAAAAAAATATGTGTGCTATAATTTATGATCCTGCCACCACAAAGCACTCGAGTTTAAGTTTACGATGGTGTCAGAAGGAGTAGAAATGAAACCTCACATCCTCACAGTCTCCTCACACCCGTCAACCACCTCCACCCACCAGGCTGAGTTTGCTGGGATCAGATGCATCACAAATACAGATGCATTATGGTTTAGAGTGCCGTTTAGTAAATGAATCACCTGACCCACAGAGAAAATCTGATCTGAGATCACAGGATCAAGTTGGTGATCGCCAGAAGGAGCCCTGGCAGACCAGCAGAGGTCTTTGACGGTTTTTCCCCAAACACACAGCCACTTGCATGTCGTCAGGGAGGTAACTGGCTCCACCTCAGACAGTGTTCTTGCTTGAGGACGGTCCTGTGTCGACTGAAAAGTGCTTCCCTTGAGGAAAAAAAAAAAGCACGTCCAATGGTAGTGTTCACAAGTTCACAGCTGGAATGAGTTGTTGCATCGTATTCCCTTTGTAGAAAACCTGCAGGACGTCTATTCAAATACCTATTGTCAAAACATGTTACCTTTAAAAAGGAGCCATCGGATCTTGGGCGCGCCCTTGACCTTTAATCATTCATTACACTTTTAGAGCTAACAGGGTCGTGGTTGAGAGCTCACACTTCCATCTGTAGTGGCTTAAAAGCGGTGTCTCTTCCTCGATGGGTTAATGCTTGTTAAAGTCCATCTGGTGACCTCAGCTCCTCTCTGAACCTCTAACCTCTCTCCCTCTGATGTCCTCCAGCTGCCAAAATTACCCATGAAGAAAACCAAGCTTTCTATGGACTCACACACCAACAGCACACTGCTGTAATAGTTATTTAATACACCGTCTGCATCCAAAACCGCATGCAGTTCTTCATGTCTGACTTGTACACTACATGGAGATGTAAATAAAGTTTTCTTGGTTCTTTGGGAGAAAGAAAAAAGAAAATCCTCACCCAAGTTGAAACTCCTTGGATGTAAAAAAGCAACTCTCCCGCTTCCCAGTTAATATTTGGGCTTTTCTTGATCCGCTTCCCAATTCTTCAGAACATAATGAAGGCATAAAACGGATTACAGTTGTTCATAGCCAGATGTGGTCTCACCAAACGTAAAACACAAAGCCCAAGTGCACTGGTGTCTTTTCCTTCCTTCCATCAACATTTACGTACTGTAGTCAAATTTCCAAAGTAAACCAGAAATAAGGCACAAAGTTATGACTTGAGGAAACGTACAGACTTACCTCAAAGTAACTCGATTCTAAAAAACAATAAGAACTAATGAGAGTGTGAGTTTGTGAACGTGAGTGTTTTTACCGAGGGAAACGGGGGGCCGGGGCCAACAGCCCTGGGAGGCTCGGGTCTTTCATACACTCCGCATATTCTGTGAATGCCTCTCACCGTTTCCTTGCACTGGGGAACTCGCTCATGTTTAATGCCTTTTGAACAGCCACAGAGTTTTAGAAAGAGTTACAGTGCCAGAAAAAAAAAGATCAAACACAGAGGGAGTGGTGGAGGAAAAGCTGCAGGACATCCAACTCTTTCTCTTGTGAGAGATGAGAGCCATGTGTGCCGGTGTCTATGAATAGCAGCGCTTGACTCATTAATGACAAGCCTCTTCTCCGCCGAGGTGTTGTCATATTCGGCCCCGACTGAAAATCGGAAGACTTTTCTTATCAAGTTAATTATATTCTATTTCTAATAAGTTGTCGTCGCAACCTTTCTACGAGATCCAAAAAGGGGCACACAACGGGGAAACGCTACAGCTGCCATTGGACACATTCTTTTGTTGCACGTGAGGAATACTGCGAGGAGCATTTGATCGTCACTCACGCAACATACAGTGCGAACATGACATATTTTTGGAAAGCAGACAGGGGGGTTGCATCAGAGGGTGGGGCGCATGCTGTTCCAGAGTCAGACGGTAGTTTTTCTAGCGCCACAGTCACTGTGAACGTTCAAAGAGCGTGCGGGAGGAATAGAAAAGGAGAGCGAGGAAGATCGAGAGAGAAAACCCAGGGCTCGTGTGTCATCTGACCTCATTTTATGGGCCCGGGAGGTTGCAGGGAAGGCAGGGGTGTAGCTTTCACTGCAACCTTTTCATTGCTTCCTGCCAAATGACAGGACGGGAGGGCACACACACACACACACACACACACACACACACACACACACACACAC
>NW_022280033.1:15217371-15220989 GCF_004355925.1 Anarrhichthys ocellatus | reverse complement strand
ACACACACACACACACACACACACACACACACACACACACACACACAGTAAGACGTCTGCCTGGAAACCGTCCACGGAGAGATGAAAGGACCGGTGAAGTCATGGCGCAAAAACGCACTGGGCAGAAATGCATCTCTGAATAAGGGCAGAGGAAGCACGAGATGCAGAAAGGGCCCTGTCCGTTTCATCTCGTCTGTAACAGACAGCATCGCAGGCTTTGCATTTTCTCATGCAGCCATGGACTCAATACAAAATGTATCCCAGGGTGAAGGATGAGCAGTCGTATGAATGAATAGAAAAGGAGTGTGTGTGTGTGCATGGGTAAAAAAAAAAAAGCACTTTCTATAAACAATACTAACAGATATGTGCCCACAGGTGCACAAGTCCCAATGGTATACCACACTGACACATGCGTCAATCCAAATATTTTTTTTTAAATTCCAGAGGCAATGACCCCCCCCCCCGCACCACAGGAAGTCAACAGCCAAACAGCCGTAAACCTTTTCCTGCCAAAGTTGTTCAGATCCTCGGGGAGACAGCAGCCTTTGCCCTCCATTCTGACCACACACAGAGACATACACACACACACACACACACACACACACACACACACACACAGAGAGCAGAGACCCCCGGCCACATGGTTCACGGTGAGGAAAGACAAGGCCGTGGCCCGCTGTCTGGGTCCCCAACCCAGAGGAGGAAACAAAGCGGTGGTGACAGCTGTGGCGTGGAGCAGGGAGGACGCTGCGGAGATCCCCGTCCGCTTTGACGCAACGCCAGGAGGAAACAGCCACAACAGAATATCTGCTTCCTCAGGCACAGGAGAGGGGGGGGGGGGATTGTCAATTGTCAGACACAACACGGGCATTTCTATCCGTCGTCACCTCCAGAGATAAGGACAGGAAACACAGTCCCGTGCTCCCCGATCAACAGAGCTGTGTTAGCAGGCTGCACCTGCACAGAGCAGCCCATTGTGGTGGCGTGTATCATTTTTGGATTATTTGGCCCGTTTGTCCTCTGCGGGGATCGACCAGTGTGGGCTTCTTGAGGGCAAAATACATGATGTAGTTGACTGAGGCCAGTAGTAACGGATTACTGAGGAGTGATAAACTAAAGTGATACTGTAGGAATAATTCATAATGGCACAATAATCAGGGAGCAGATTTTTTTTTTTCCCCAGACAAAGCAAGAGAGCATCAATTTATTAAGAACATAATCAATAGTTGCAGGCATCCCTATTTGGCTTAATAAGCCTGATGTTATAGTTGATTGATTCAAAGGTATACTTATTATTCGGTATGAATTATTTCAGGTGAGGTGGGCCGTCTGTTACACGGTTCTCTTATATTGGTTCACTCGTTAAAATAAATTCAACAGGGTACACTGCAGGTGTAGACGGCATGTAAGCAGAGCATTAAAGTGGTATCCTCTCAGAAGGTTGCCTAGTGATGTATTTAAAGAAAACCTGGTTCCACATTTAGTGTTTACCCGTCCTTCTTTTCCAGCCTGTGCAGATATTCATTTAACTTTACCCCGGGCCATTTTAATGTGAAAAAAACCTTCTTGACAGTGGGGAAAATATTAAAAAAAAAAAAAAAAAAGAAGCTTTAAGACTGTGTATTCTCCATGGAAACCCAGAATAAACATGTCAATGGCTTAAACAGAGCAGTGTTGATGAAGAACTGAAGACACGCACAATGAAATCTGTTTTTATAAACATCAAGAGCAGCCTCGTACGCCAGAAGAGAGTAGCGTGGAAGGATGGAGGGGAATAAAGCAAGACAAACAGGAAGCACCTTCCTGTAGCAGATGTTACAGGACTGACCTGTGACCTCTTGTTGCACCGGTGAAAACATCCAAAACGCACCAACAGACAGACTTTCTCCACCGAGCTGTAAAATATTAAAATAGACTTCTTGAGGCATTTCGGTCACAAGTGGTCACAGGACACGGAGTTCTGACACGGAGTCCTGAGACAGACTATTTGTTTGGACATGAAAACAAACAAACTTCCCCACAGACGCTGTCCGACAGAATTCAACACAACCGTGGGCTCACTTCAGCTCCCAAAGGCTGAGCGAAGAAGTGCAGTTTTACCAAAAGCCTCTTCATGCAGCGAACCCACTCAGTCTGCCTCTGCTGTGCCATCCCTCTGTCAGAATTATTTTTTTTATTTTTTTGAACTCTGGTTTGAACGAAGACTCAGAGGGAGGTTCAGTCAGATGGAGGCCAGCAGAAATGAGGGGGGGGGGGGGGGAATTCAGCAGTTGGCACAGTTTGCCAAACTGGAATGAACAAAATGAAAAGGAGCAGACGAAGGTGAAATGTAGTGCGAGTACAGCAGCGGAGAGGAGACGATTGTTTGACATAATTAAAACCACCAAAAAAAAAAAAAACACAATGCTGGCTGTGTAATGAGCTTCCCTCTCAGCTGCGGGTAATTACTGTCTACTAATGC
Source organism: Anarrhichthys ocellatus (assembly GCF_004355925.1). Lineage (NCBI taxonomy): Eukaryota > Metazoa > Chordata > Actinopteri > Perciformes > Anarhichadidae > Anarrhichthys > Anarrhichthys ocellatus. The sequence goes on along the minus strand of NW_022280033.1, from coordinate 15,218,528 downwards.
AGAACAATGCAGACCATAATGTGCTAATGCCGCTGGGCTGCAGGAGAGGAGATGTGTAATCATCCAACACGGCTGGGATAACAGACCTCGGGTCAGCAGAGGTTTCGCCGGGCGATTATGTAGCCAATAAATAAATCTAGTGAACGAGCGGCTTCACTGTCAGACGCTGATTACAGGGCGAACGGCAGAAGGACGTACGACTGTGAAAAGGAGGCAATAAAAAAGGACAAATCCACTCTCAAACACCGTTAACAAAGGACATAGTGAGATACATGCTGAACGACACAAACAGCAAAGAGCAGACGTTTAATGCTGGTTTAATGAGGCTAAAGAGCACAAACTGAGTGAATGAGTGAATGACTCTTGTCCACTAAAACAATGAATAGTTGGTGACGGAAGTTGTGTAGATTTTGTTATCTGGCTTTCTATTTTTCCTCCAGTTAATTAGTGTTCTACATCAGCTCGCACAGATATACTTGATCCAGGCAGGAAGTATGAGCCATCCCTGTTTATCAATCACACAAGTCAACATTGTCTTCAAGCTGCAAAAAAAACCACAAAGAAATCTCTGATTGAGACATCGTTTAAAAACTTCTCTGAAGTAAGTCTTCTTCATCCCCACATTCCTCTCAGGGACCGTTTCAAAAGGAAACCCTTTCAAGACATGTTGTTGTGGTGGGAAATTCTTCTTTTGTGAGAACAACTGAAAAGAAACAACTGTGCTCCTCCGAAGCCTGGGAGAACACCAGCAGTGGTGCGCAAACTTGGTTCGCATCCAAAATGCATGAGGGAGGATTCAAAGGAACCGGAAAGCTCCAAAACATTCACAGGCTCCCCGCGCCAACAGCCGATGAAGCCCCCAGCTTACCTCACACATTATGCCGAGTACATCCGAGCTCCGCAGGTTCAGCCAGGTACCAGGACCGGGAGGTAAGACAGATCGGGCCTCTGAGCTCTAATGCAACCCGGAGCGGCATAATGAGCTCAGGACAGAGTTAGCTACAAGAAAGCAGCACCGACGAGGACACGCACACAACTGAAGGTAAGTATATTCTCTCCAAACAACAACTGGTCAGTTGTAGCCAGCTGACCCCATTCATCAGAGGATCAAACACAGTAACCCCCCCCCCCCCCCCCCCCCCCCCCCCCCCCCCCCC
>NW_022280033.1:15153582-15217271 GCF_004355925.1 Anarrhichthys ocellatus | reverse complement strand
CCCCCCCACCCCACATTAAACACCAGTGGCCCTTGCAGCCTGTTTAAACCTGCTGGTGTGGCGGGGAGGAGCCGAGGTCTGATTGAGAGCTGCCTGGTGTCACTCTGCCTGTGGCCCGTTGCTGTGATGAGTTCATTCAGCCTCGGGACACAAAGAGTTAATGGCTGCTTGGATTATGCAATGGCATGCCAGACGCCTTTCTCCTCTCTTGCACCCCCCCCCCCCTCTCCCCTCTCCCCTCTCCTTCCCCCTCCAAATGGGCTTACGCCCAAATTAGGCATTCCTGCACGTTTCGATCAGATGCGTTTTGAATGCGGTGGCAGCGCTGCGCATGCTTCGGCACCGACGTGGGAACAAAACAGGGATTTGGTTTCCCTCTGAAGGAAAGTCTTTCCCCCCCTCCCCCCCCCCCCCCCCCCCACCAGGGCCCCACACCTGCCCCGCGGGGGGAGTTGTCGTAAGGATTTACAACTGTCGGGGTGGGTTCTATCTGAGCGACGAACCAATAACATCTGTATTCATCATTTTAAAAAGGGAACATGAAACCATAGCTTATCGCTAATGGCAGATAAGCTATCCTGCAACAGACCATTAGACCGTGCTGAGGTTAAAGGCGGTCAGAAACTGAATGTGATGAGAAGACAATAATGCCTCATTACTGAAGGATCGCTGACTCGACTGAACGGCTCCACCTGGTTACATTCTAGCAACGTGGGACCAGGTTTCCTGCTTAAACCTTGAAACTAAATCTTACACGTGTACTGCTTGCATTAATAAAACTCACCACTAGTGCTGCAACAAACGGCTACTTTAATCATCGATCATCTATTTTTGTCTATAAAATGTCCGAAAACAGTGAAACATGTCAGGTGTAATTTCCCATTGGCCAAGGAGACGTCTTAAGAAGCCTCGTTTTGTCCGACCGACTGTACAAAATAAATAAATAAATTCAGGTTCAGCAAGAAAAGCATCAAATCATCTCATTTGAGAAGCTGAACTAGTAAATGTTTGGCAGTTTTGTTTTCTGCCGCTTAACTGTTGCAGCTCTACGCTCCATCGTATGCAGTTTGAATTATGAGCTCCTTTCAGACATTTACTTTAAAAAAACAAAACTAATGTTTAGAGAAGGCTGGGATCATTTGCATTTTGCAAAACTGAAAAGTGATTTTCAGGAGTTAAGCCGTGGTAAATTACAAAGCAAACTATCCAACTGAAGCATGGCAGAAAATAATTGGAAACGCCACAGAACAAATAAAAGACAAAGAAGATAAAAAGCGTTGCTGAGCGTAACACAAAGTCAGCAGTGGTGGTGGTGGGTGCAGGCTAACCGCTCCTCCAGCCGTGCAGGCACCGAGTCAATAAACAACAGAGATCCCTCCAGACGAGACCGGCACCCACAAGGGCCCACGGACCGACTGAAACAGGGAAGGAAAAAACACAAAGAGATCTCCAATCACAACCACAGGGTCCAACCAGAACCAGTACAAACCACCAACACATGAGCCAGCACGCACAAACACACAGCAGCTCCAGTGCACGGGTCATTAGGGGCAGCAATCATCATTTAAGGCGAGTAGCTCAGGCCCTGCATGTTTATTTGGCTTTATTGATGACAAGGAGCCGGGGGGGGGGGCATTATGAACTGTGCGTATTTTCCAGTCCGACCACAGAAGCTTCAGAGAGATTCAGTCTTCCTGCACAAACACAAATACGCAAATATGCTTCTCTCACACACACACACACACACAGACACGCGCACACACACACACACACACACACACACACACACACACACACACACCAGACATTTTATGTAGCAGCTCGGAAAAATATTAGCCGACACAACATCTTAGGAGCCATGATAACAGTGACCGTGTTTCTTTCATCAATCTCTCCCTCCGGCTGGCGAGAGTGTTGCTTCTGGCAACCGCTGATCCATGACTTCTTTAAAAAGATTCCGATCAACACATTTCAGAAACTAAAAATAAAATTAAGCTGAAATTTAGCCAGTTTTTCCCTCTGCTGCGCCACCAATTTACTTTAGGCATGAGACAAATAAGCAGAGTGAATTGCAGAAAGAAAAAGAAAATGTATTTTTAAACTCTAAATCATGCAGCTTTGCTTTTCCTCATTTCTTCTGTGCTCTTTTTTTAGACATGTTACGTACATTTATGACAGCGTATGTTTTCAATTTAGTCAGAGATGCATCTTAGAGGCACCGTGCTCCTCTTAAACATCTTCAAAGATGGCAGACCTATATCAATTATTAATTCTGGGGTCATGAGCTGGAGGACAGAGAACCGAGGAGACGGGAGCATCAAGACCCCAAAACTAAGATATTGGGTGGCCATGAGTCTGACCTCAGAGAGAGAGAGAGAGAGAGAGAGCAAGAAGATCCTCCCCCGGGAGAAGAGCCCTCTACGATGGAGAGAGTGCAAACTGCACAGAGCAAAAGAGGACTCTCAAGTTCAAAAGGCTTCACCGAAACCTGAATAAACATGGTCTGATAAATGACCAGAAACCAGAGCCGTGGAGGACCTTGAGAGATCCTCCCCCGGTCTCTCTGCTTGTGCTACCACTCAAACTCTGTGATGTGCACAAACACACCGAGAGATCGGATTATTCTGCTCTTCTTTTTCTGCTCCGTGCTTTGTTTCGCCGCCGAGCAGAACGCTTTGCTATCCTTGAAGCAGCCGTGGCAGATTACAGTAACGGCCGTATGAAGCCTCACACAATGGTGAAGGTATGCAGCTTAAAACACAACGTTCATTGCTTCTCTACGGGGCTAGATAATATAAGGAATGTTTTACAGAATCAGTATAGATAGACTAACGGTGAACTGGTTGGATTATAGGTTTCAGTGTAAATAAACAGAAATGCGTGTCGCCATGACAGTTTGTCCAGAGGGTGGTAAAATATTCTGCTCATCGTGTATCCATCTTTGTCGCAATTCTCAAAAAAAAAAAAAAAAGAAGTTTAACGGTATCCATATTAAAAAGTTACATTTTTTAAAAAGGATGTTATGAATGCTCAAAGATCAATATTAGTACCGGCCTCATGAATCCAGTGCTGGTCTGGGTATAGCCTTAAAATGAAAGTTCACATTTAGAAAAACCTAACTGACGTTCAAAGCAATGACGGTGTGCTCCACAGTTATGCAGAACATGGACACACAACTCGTATGTAAAAAAAAAAACCTTCAATGACCAGTTTGTCTAGATTTTAAACACCAACTCGCTCTCAATCATTAAGTCACCCAACAGAAACACGTTGAACCAAAACATGAGATCATGTCACGCTATTGCTTCAATTCCATAGCTGGAAGAATGGAATCATCTCGAGGCGTAAACTGTACTTAAAAAACACTACAGCCACAAATCACCTCCATCACAACAGAGCAGGGTAACAGATAAAGCACACGTTGGGATTACATTAGATGTTGCAATGTTGTGCACAGATGTTCATGGAATATCAAACCTCAGCAGAACCATCAGTGAAACAAACAAGACATCACACTCAAACGCTGTGGTGGGAAAACACAAGACAGCAGGGCTGAAATCATGAACACTGATAGCTGCGTTTAAAAGACAAAAAAAGACATTGTTCCTTAACATTGTCTTGTAATATGATAAAACCATAATGACGTATGAATGAGGTTATAGTGGTGTACTGCTTCAACAGCGGTCCACAAAAGAGCTTTATTGTAATCCACTCAAATATGATCTAAAAAATTCCAACGGTGCGATTTCCCTTTTTGATGACGGTCGACCGCCCCAGGACTGTAAACAGCTACCTGACAGTAAACAGACCGATTCCAACCCACACAACACACCCCGGTGTTTATCTAGGCGTCACCCTTTCATCCCCTCTGAATCAAGAGTACTCTGAGAACCGGAACCAGTGTGCAGCCAAAACAGCCTCCGGCACAGCAGGGTTAATAACCGCCAAGCGTCTGGATCTGAAAATGAAGCAGCGGCGGGTGGGCAGTGGGCACGCCAAGAAAACATACAGGAAAAACAACCCTCATGGTATCTGCTCACAGCAGCTCCCCAGATGAAAGAGGACGCATGCTGCAGATCGGCTTCATGGACCTTCTAATAGAAGCAGTGGAACACTGGTCACCATCCGTCAATAAATCTGGACCCGCTATTGAATTCCATCACGAAATTTTGATTGCACGCCTCTAAAACCTTCCACTCAGAGCTGCTTCAGGCGCACGCCGACGGTCGGCCCACAAAGAGAAACCAGATCAAGATACAGAAAACCCCAAAAGACCGGGGCGGCAGAACAGAACCGTTACTGTAAACTAAAAATAAAAAAAAAGACATCTGGGTAAATATTTGACCACGGTCCAGCAGATCAGACAACACTCCAGAAACATGGTGTGTTTGGTGTGGACAGCTTCATGTGGGAATAAAGCCACGATATATATATATATAAAAAGAAAATGTTCATTCACTGCCATTCCTGGCCTTTGCCGTGTTTCGACACACGGAGAGAGCCTTGGTAAAAATAGGACATTTTCTAAAGCGGACTGTCATGACAGTACCTGGCTTGGCTCTATTCATTAAATCTTATAAACACAAACCAGCAGCAGCCTCCGTCTCCCCTGCTGCCCTGCACACAGAGGACACATTCATCCCAGAGTGGGCACCATGAGAAGCCTGGAAGGGTGGGGGGGACAGACGGACACTTCAACTTAAAGGAATTTTTTCAGCCACTCTGGCTATCGCGGCTGTGTTGATGGCCCGGGCACAAACACAATCTGCGCTCGTCTGCGTCTCAGTCCACATGTGGAGATCAGATAAAACAGACGTTTTGACATGATGAGCGGCGAGTTAATGAGCCGGATCCCTGGCACGATAAGAGCATTCCTGGCACCAAACCAGGAAGGATCCTTACGTGGCTTTCTTCTCACTCTGCAGGCCGAAGGTTATGAACTTTTAAAATGCTTCCACACTGTGCGCGTGTGCGTGTGGGGGGGGGGGGCATCAATGTTAATTTTTCTTTCTTTGTTGGGAAAAAAACACTCAGGCAGACGCCCAGCACTGCATATGAATGGCACCCATAAAGCATGCCACACCGGGGCTCAGGGAGGCCATTCAAACATGCAAACAAGAGTTATGAATATGATAATCACACACGTCCAATGTGTTGCGTGAGAATGGAAGTATGATCCAGGGAATACATAATGACATGGCGAGGCTTGCCTTCAGTGGAAAGTGGAAACCTACTATTCTCCTGCTCCAGAGTACAAATTTCTCCAGAGTACAAATTGAATCACAGTGTCAGTAGAGTAATATGTGAACAGACATGTTTGTATTTGGGTGTTTTTTTCTTCTTGTTTCCAGTTAAATCCTTTGGATTAAATAATCATTTTGGAGCCAGAGGCCTGAATTTGTCTTCCCCCCCCAAACTGGAGCCAATGGGGGAGGGGTGCCCCTTTCCTCCATTGACCCCCCCACACATGTAATGTAGTTTAAACACTTTCAATTTCATTATAAAGCGTTTTTTCTGAAGTAGTGAATGACAAAAAGCAGCCGTTTCTGTGTAGTGTTTCTGTTATGTCTCTCACAGGCAGTGAGCAAAGAGGACTAACTTAAAGCCAACAACAGCCCCAAAGAGAAGCATGGAGGTCAATGTCGTGGTCCGCAGTGGTTGTAGTTTTCTTCCTACAGCCTCTGAATGACTAGAAATAAATGAAGTGTAAGCGTACAGTGTGTTTGAAGTGTACAGTAGCTTGGTACTAACCTTGGAGGCAGATGATACCGACGAGGTACATCGGTGGTTTTCTCCGGGTTATCGCTGCGGGGCTTCTCCTGCCTTCCATCAGCCGGGTCTCGCGCTCTCTCGGTAGATCCATGAACCGTCCTGGTTGATGCTCGGCGGTTCCCCGGTTCTGCTCCGTTCTCCGTTAGCTACGCGGAGAGCCGTGGGGGCGAAAGTGGAACGACAAAAAGAGATCCGCGCGTCACCGTGTGCGTGCAGGCAGACCAACCCCGTTACCTGCGCAGGTCTCCGGGGAAGCCAGACGGGCCGCTCACCTGGTTGTTTTGGAAAGTAGCAGGAACAAGGCGGAGAAACATGTGGTGGACGGACGCCTCTGTGTTACGGGCCAGCCAGGCGACACGACTTAACGAGTTCGGACCCGCCGAAAGTTTGAAGCAAAGTTTAAACTTCCAGGTAGCGTATGGTACGGAGGGGCTGATGTGAATTTAGGCCGCTTTGGTTCATTACAACCCGGTGTGTGTAGCCGCCGTCTGCCTGCGTCCAGAGCCGCCAACCGCCGGGGCCAGTTCAGTCTGCAACAAGAGGGAGTTTCGCTCCACGGTGTTTCCAAGTTGACTTCCTCCCACTCGCCTGTGTGATTTTTTTACACCAGCATCAAGTGGGCCGAAACAATACACGTGAGTTCCTGTGAGGACTTTCAAAATAAATGTTGGAACGTGTGATTTCTTCCATGTTTTCTCTAAATTTGTAGAAAGAGTACTTTTTCAAAATATTTGTTTACCATTGTTTGATTTTCAGTTTACAATTGTTTCGTGTTGTGTAGAGACATTAGCCTGCTAGAAAAAGATAATTTGCGGCGTAAAAGTCTTTATTAAACTTCCAGCCTAAGTCTTTTTTGAGCAGACTCAACTTAATATACTGTATTTTCATAGATGCACATTATGTATCTGTCTGATCTTATTGCGATATTATTTTCTTTGCCCCACTATATTTTTTTCACAAGTAACGTTATGAGTTGTAATTTCATAACTTTCATAAGCAAGTCCTTTTTCACTCACATCGTTTTCCACTTATATGTTGGCGTTGTAATATCAATTGACCTCACAGACAATAAACCCCGACAATTCTAATGGTTCCGTACACCAAATGTTTTTTATTTTGAAATGGAAACATACAACATCCTGTATCAATGTGGGGAATTCTGGTCGGCTAATTCTCCTGAAGTGCAGCTTCCGGTGCCCGTACCCAACCTGGGATAAGCCATACAACACTGCGACCGCCTGGTTCAACCTGATCACTGTTTACTCCAACTGCACATAGAACACTTTCATATCGTGCAAGAATTTAAACTATTTAAAAATCAAGTCCAGCATAATTTTATCTAATACATTTTGTTACATATAGATTAATTGTAAAAAATAAAGGATTAAGAAAAGAAAATCCATTGTCAGTTCACTGTGACGTTACCTATTTCATGCTATAGTATTACAATCTATATAATGAGTGTATCATGTTTTATTGAATATTATGTTAATTATCTTATCTATGATTTTCTCTGTATTATACCTCTATATTAGTTGGCTCTATAGTTCCTGTAGGTATGTTAACGCTATCATATCTCAACCAGCTGCAAAGCAGCACATTCTGTACATTTAGGAGTTTGAAAGCTGATAAATGGCGCAAACATCCGGCCCATGCGAGTGCATCACTCTCACCAGGACGGGACGGCCCCTGTTGGCACCACTGTTAGTACTGTATGTGGGACTGGTGCCATGTTTCTGGTCCAGCTGGCCCATAGATGGCTGACAGGAACATGCAGTCAGTCAACCAAGATGAAGGAAAGGATATCGTACAAAAAACTTTAAGTCTCTTGAGATGATGGCGTCAACTCGGAGGAGGAGCCCGACAGCTCTCGGTAGAACCAAACCATCTTTGGGTGAGTTTAGTTATTTCAAAGCTCTCAGAAGTGATGAAGGGTTGAGGCTCCACATTAAAGCAGACATACTGAGAGATTACCAGGGAGCAGAGAAACCCCGCGCTGACTTCTACCAAAGAGGAGGGAACACTCTGGGAGACATATCACATCTTGGCAAGGCATCAGGGTTCCCACACTAACTTAAGGCTCCGACATTAAAGATCCGGCTTGGTGGGATTTACTGTGTTATAATTTGCAGGGTTGAGGACACAGCAAGGCATGACATCAAGTATTTTTTTTAAACCAATTAATTCCAAGTTTTTCAAATCCATAAACATGTTCAGCCACATACAAACACACAAGAATAGATTACAAAAACACATAGAAAATTGAAGGTTTTATTTTGTGAATCATGATCAGAAAGTGGTTCCGATTGGCTCTCATTCTCCATGACACGTGGGATTGATCAGATCCAAACAGATGCACATGCAACCAACTATGACACTCAATTCTCCTCATTAATTTCCTGATGAACTCTATGATTTGTGAACTTTCGATCAGAATCAAATGTATACATTTATCCCAAATGCTGAAAAGATTAACATGTAAAACAATCAAAAAGTAATAATAATTAAAAGACATCCCAGTTCTTTTGAGCTTCACTAAAAATAAAACAAAATGCAATCAAAGACAGAAGACACCCATCTGAGAATTGTGCAAAAACTAGAATTATCACATATGTATCACACATTTGAATCACTGTAAACAACATTATAAGATGACGGGCTCGAAGCAGGCGAGTCCCGCATGGCACCAGAGAACATTCAGGATGACCGGGATGAATTAAGAGAACCGGTTCTTTTCTTTTAAATATATACAGTCTAAAAAGTTGAACATTTCCATGGTCGTGTTCATCGGTACTCTCTGATCATAACCAATTAAAGATGAATCAATGCATTCTCTCTGCAGTGGAAGAGAAACCTGTGTAGAAAAACACACTTGGATCTCACAGCTGTAGAAGGTTGAAGCAGCAGTTTACCAAAACTTCTTATGAACAAGAAGTTCACATGACTCAATGTCACCCTGTTCCCCAAAGCTTTAACCAGCACCTCGCATCGCAAATAAATCTCAGTCGGCAAAAACAATAAAATGGAAATTAAATTTTTTTTTTTTTTTTTTTTTACAAAATCATGTCATTTCAAACCCAACCAACCTATTTACTATACTACTATTACTTTTTGGAGAAAATAGACATTTTATTGCTAATTTGCACTAATAATCCAATGAATGGCACAAGAAGACACAGAGCATTAAAAATAAAACAAATATCCCAGAATCAAAACATGAGGAGAAAAACACCTGAACAGGCCACAATATGGCAACAGATGCAGCCAAAGTGCAGAGTCACAGTGATTATGAATAAGAGGGAGCGATGAGGTTTGTTGTCTTGGCCACATTTAGGAGGCACTGAGGCGACACCAACGTCAGGAATGAGGGAAAAGATAATAAAGATAATAATAATAATAATAATAATAATAATAATAAGGCAATCTGTCTCTGGAAGACGAATAAGCAACAACCTGGGTTTAAAAACAAACTGCAGTTTATGCACGTTTATGTTTTGATGACTGGAAAAAGTCTTTGGGTCTGAATGTTGGAGGAGATGGCTCTTTGGGTTGGACGCTGACGGGCAAGTGTGTGTGTTTGTGTGTGTGTGTGGGAGGTGGTCTGGTAGTGATGATGATGGCGGCGATCATTATGGCTCAAGAGGACGAGCCAAAGGAAGGAGCCTCTTCTGGTTCCTTGAACAGATCAGCTGTTTCCAGAGTAGAGGTCCACAGTGCTGGAGCTCAGACCCCGGCTCTCCCTGAAGTAACTGCCAGCCCGAGTCTGAAGAGAAACAGAAGACACGAGAGAGAGAGAGAGAGAGAGAGGGGGGAGGGGGAATGATACGAGGGTTAAAACATGACACTTCCGATAATACAGCATGAATTGAAAAAAATGTAAAAGACTAAAAAAAAAGAAAATGTTGCTCACCTGGAACGGGTCATCACTGGTTTTGTTCAGATAATTCAAGGAAGCAGCTCTCTTCATGCTGTTGAATAGAAAGACAATAACGTTCATATCTGAGATCAGGGCACAAAACTACCACTCATGGAGCTGGGGAGTTAAATTCCAAACTATGATTCTACTTGCCTCCCACAGACAGTGTTTACTACCAACACAAGAAGGATCATGGTCTTTAAATGCCCGCCGTCACAACAGAGGGTTTCTTACTTGGTGCTGCGAGGCTCCGGCGGTCCGTTGCCCTGCAGCTTCTTCACCAGCAGCTCGCTGCTGCGACGCAGGACGTCCCGGAGCTTCCCCAGAGAGCCGCTGCGCTGGAGGGCCCCGCTACCGTCCTGCAGACACACACAACCATCAACCCGTCTGTTCCGCACCGGGGACGTGAGGACAAGAAGTCAAGAGACAAATCTTTTTTTCTTCAGTTTGTGCTTCGCATTAGTGGTTGTGTTGGCCAGTCCTCTTACGAATGGCTGGTTGCAGCCAAACAGCACGAAGAAGCGGGTTGTTTTTAAATGAAATTATTTAAAGAGCAATTAATGAGGAGATATGGAATCCTTATTTAGATTTATCAATGTGTGCAATATTAATGACAGCAGGCAATATTAGCAGCATTTCATTTCCTGATGACTCTTGGAAGGTTACCCCGTTAGAATAAACTGTAGTTCAGGTTGCTCTTGTGCGATTGGTCTCATTGTAGTCAAATGGTTGTGCTGCGCGTTATATTTAATCTGCAGTAATTAGAGCTTCATTGATTATCGAAAGATAATCCGCAACCATTCTCATGATAGAATAATCGTGCATGTATTTTAAAACGGGAGAATTTGCAGCTTTTCTTTGTCTTTTGTGACAGCGCTCGGGTCTGTTGGGTGGACAAAACCGGCAATAAACAAACACTTAATCTTTTGTCACTTTATTCTGACTATTTACAGACGGAACATTTAATGCATTTATTCAGAAATCAACAGATAATGAAAATAATGATGCTCAAAGCTTCTTTTTGTTTCCAGTGTATAATAATTTATCCATCCATCCATCCATTCATTTTTAGACTAGTCTTCTTCTTGTCACACACCAGCAGTCCTGCATAGTGTGTGTTTTAATTCTCAACCAACCAGTGAAGACATAACAAAAACTGAATAAACCGTGTTTGAGGTGTGATCACAGGCTCATCACCAGCAGGGGGCGCTGTTGGCCAATCAGATCATTCACATGTTTCTGCCAAAGAGTAAATGTTTCCATTCCTCTGAGAGATGAAGCCTAAAATAATCCGTTTCCTCTGAACACAGACGTCTCCATCCAACGCAGAGAAAAGACAAGAACTCCACAAATGAAAAACTTTATTTGAGAATACCAACAAGTGTTGATGCAATATAATCTTCACAATGCAGAATGGTAAATATGATGGCAGTCCTACGTACTAAGATGGTGCTTATAGACCTTACCATCGACGTTCTTCCACTGAAGTCACGCTATATAATGTCAAGAGTAGACAGTTCAATAAATAAGCATTCCACTAACACAACAATATTGTCATAATTACGTGATGAACACAGTCGATTCTTTTGTTCGGAGTTGCGTCAGAAGGAGAGGTGTACTCATTGGAAGGAATGAAGATTCAATGGCAAGTAGCATACCGAGAAAAAGCCGTATAGTGAATGCACTCGTCCGATCTAGAAACACAGCCTACGGTTACACGTGAAAGATGATATTTTACATTCAGTTAGTTAAACATCGGCAAAAACATGTTGATCTTGAAGGAAACACTCGCACTTGTAAATTCAGGGGTTTCTAAAAACATGATTCACCAAAGTGACAATGTTGACAACCGTGTAAGAAAAAGGTAACACACTCCCATTAAGCTGCGTGTATCCATAGCCAGACTGCACCACCGACACATACACAAACACACACTAACACTACTGTGGAACAATAACACTAGCTTCTACTCCTGCACTGACGAAATAAAAAGGCAACTTCTGCGCATTTACGTCCACTATTTTTAAATTCTGCTATTATTGATCGATCTCTCGGGTGGTATCTGAGCTGGATGCTGAGTACAGTGATGCTGAGTACATGCTGTACCCGCGTGGAGGAGCCTGTGTGTGAATACTCCTCAAATCAAGGACAGTGACGCCAGTCAGAGCGACTGCAAAATAAATTACCATGGCAACAACAACTGCTTGGTGTGATCCGACCAATTCGCCGACGTCGGCCCCTCTGGTCGTTCACTACGTGACGATCTGCCGCCATAATATTCAGCCACAAAATAATCAACATTTAAAAAAAAAAGAAAAAGTGTAAACAAAATGATAAAAAAAAAATTGAAATGAAAAGGGAATATATCTATAAAAACATGGCAATGCTTTAACGAGGCAGCAGACGTCATAAAGAAGTGACCTTTGATGAAAACTATACAGTACCGTTATTCCCAAACTGTTTAGGCAAGTGATCTCCTTATCGTTAAGGTAGTTAAAAACACGACAAAAGAAACTTTTCCTGTCTTTAAAAAAACAAAGTATTACGGCTAAATACAGGCACAGAGTTGGAAGCTAGCTTTGAGGTCAGACTGCAAACTAATCCAGTGAGACCAAAGCAGAGCAGCTGTGGAAATTAATTACTGTTGCAATATATATATCGACTCTATAGTGGATGTGACGTTTTATCCGACGGCGGGTCGGCGTGTGACGCCTGGAGCCGAGGCGGCCGTCACAAAGGTGACACTGATCCTCAAAATCGCTCGTCGCTTGCCTTCTCCCAATAAATGACTTTCCCACTCCTCTTACCAAAGAAATCTACAGCGCACCTATGAAATATTACAAATGGCTGCTTTAGAGAGAGGAGAAATGTGCGAGTGGCTTCCTAAAAGATTTCACCCACCATGACTTTCTTTCTTTTTTTTTTAACTGTTAAGTGAGAGCGGGAGTTGAAGCAACGATTACCGACATGGTGGACAACACACAGTTAGTAAGAGGAGAGGATAGAGAGAGTGAAAGGAAGAGAGGGAGGGGGGGAAGAAAAAAGAAAGAGCAGAGATGAGAAGACCAAACGTCCCAGCAGTTGTCAGGTGTCAGGGCGGAGGGGGTGGGGGGGCTTTCCGAGTCTCTGCCGGAGGTGGGGGGGGGGGGCAGCGGGGACGGTAGAGGAGCTGTTGGTTTGGTTGGGACAGAGAAGGCCAGAGGGAACGACAACACGCATCCTTTTTGCTATTGTGTCGGGTAAGGAGAGAAGGATGGAGGAATAATCTTGATGGCTTAGGCCTGATAAAAGAGAAAGAGAGAGAAACAGACACAAAAAAAAAAAAAAAACGGCACACATTGTAAGATTAGGAGCTCTGGGGTTGGGCTTCCTACGCTACACACCTACACACTGCTAAATCTGAGCTTCATCAACTTGTTCTACACTTGGCTGCACTCGTCTGATGTTGTCGAAATATCTATCCTGCACCGAGTCCCCCCCCACCCCCATCTTAACTGCAGCATACGCAAACAAAAAGGATGTGTAAATCCAGCAGCACAGGAGTGCTGCTTCTCTGTGTCTCAGGACAGCTGCACTACGGTAAGCAGGTCGGTGATGCGGTAGGTTGGTGGTTGCAGTCACCGTGACTCAGCTGTTTTTTTCCCTCTCTGGGTACCAGGAAGCAGTGCACTTGGCACGCTGTGCACTGCAGACGTAGGACATCTGCAAGCATCAGCACTGACGGAGCCGTTACGCCGATCGCCGTCTTTATGAACAGCATTCAGAGTTTAAAAACGTCCTGCATTCACCTCAGTAAGGCAACATTCCCTCAAGCTGTATTTGTACCTGACGAAGTGAAAACAGCGTCTTCATTCTTGGGTGCTAGCCTCGGCTTGTTTCCTTTACCTTAATGACTAATCGACTAAGTATCTGGTCTATGTTGTCACTATCCCAAACCCACCCAAGCATATTGTGCAGAATGACAGTTCAAGAGGGAGAGTACAATCCACTGAGCAAGAAAGAGGAAATCTGATTGACAGGCTGATTGGTTGTCATGGCATGAGTCATCGATGTGGGTTAGTGACGAGAGGAAACGGGGGGGGGGAAGGATGAAGTCTGGACAACATGCTGACGAACAGGCGGCACATTGAAAAAAACGTCAAAAAGCAACAGCAGACACACGTACGATGTAAATCACATCATGCATAAAGACACACACATGCTACCAATGAACACAGCCACCAATGTGTGGCACTCAAGTTAGTCCCCTCGGGTGTCTGTACGAGTATGTGAAGCGCTCCTACAGCCTCAGTGACAGAGCAGACATGCTCGAGCAAAGCTCTGCAGTAACATCACATCCTCACTCAGCAAAACATCTACACACAAGCAGACTTTACAAGCCTCGTCTCTTCAACACAAGAAGCTGTAGCTACACACGTAAATGAATGGATTGATGGACTTTCTGAAGCAATCTTTGAGTCAAAAAGCGCCAGTTAGCTTTCAGAAACGATCTTTAAAAAAAACAAAGAAGCATGAGAATGTCGCGGGTACATTTCCTGTTTGGACTGCGCACATTTAATGTCTGCCGCTGTGGTGGTGACGGGGATAATGAAACGCTAGCACGCACCCAGCAAACCCTCCGCGTGCCCTCACACGCCTCGTACACAGACAGGTGCACACTCGGACCAACGCGAATGCTGTCGTGAAGCAGTTTTGAGTAGCTGTGTTTATGCATATGTGTGTGTGTGTGTGTGCGTGTAGAGAAGCATTCACACAACAGCAGCCAGCAAACAACCCCCCCCTCTTTTCTACTTAAATGACGCTCAGCGAGAGCAGCAGGCAGGTTAACAGACATTTATCAACCATGTGAGCACACATGGGCCCATTAGTGTGCGTGTTAAAGGGTGAGCCCAGCAGGCTGGCGTTGCTACATGCATGCTGTGGACTGGGTTGGTGCGGTGAAGGGCGTGGCTGCGCTCAAGTGAGGAGAAAAAAAAAAAAAAAAAAAAAAAAGGCACAGGCTCAGACGAGGCATCCCTGCCCTCTGGTTTGTGTCAGCCTCACCAGAGGGCTTGTTCCAGCTGCACTGCTGCAGTGAATATCATGCTTTCAGCACCGGCCTCTTTAATAACGAGGAAGGGGTTGACAAGTCCAATGGGAAGCGCTGTGCAGAAACAAAAGCCCTGGGGGGGGGGAAATGAAACTAAGGACTGTTCAGTCACCGCCAGCGTGGATGTTATAATGAGGCAATAAAACAGCAGGGTGAAGAGTTACTGCGCAGAGGGACGAGCATCAAGGATACTGGGAACCTCTGTCAATCGTGTTTAACAGTAGAAACGAGAGACGTCTCGACAGGCTGCATCTCTGCGAGTCTTATAATAGCAAATAAATATTTCACATGTTGCCAGGGAGCCACAGAATGAGCATGTGCCTTTTGTTTTTTTCTTCCTTTTTGTTACCGCTCCACTTGTGCAGAAGCTTTGCCAGCATGACATCCACTTGTTAAAACGAGACACTGGAACGTCATTGACAAGCAATGGACAACAAAACAAAACATGAACATCTAGTCCAAAGCAAACTCAAGATGCTGTCAACAACAACAGGTCAGCATGCCGAGACACTCAATCAGCGTTACATTTTGCAAAATAAAAGGAATTCCAGGTTGACCTCATGAGAAGAACAAGACACATCTACAAGGTGTTGGTGGACCGGTACAGATACGGCTCACACAAAGAACTGGGAATGAGCAGCTGTTCCACTGGTTATCTTTTTTATATTGTAAAAAACATATTCTTCTTAAGATGATGTGCAACACTGACATCATAGAATAGGTCCTGAATGAATGACTCATTAGTGTTTTTGTGCAGTTTGAGCACAGTGACGTGAGAGAAACCCCACTTACACATAACAAGTCACAAACTAGTCACCGCTCCGTACCGGTCCACACTCTCTCACCAGCGTCGTTGCAGACACCGCCTTGTTCTTCCGGTGAGGTCACCGGCCGCGTTGACTCGACTGTAGTGGATTTGTACTCACCCCGTTCCACTCCACGCCCATACTCACTTCCTCGCCGGTCTCGGAGCCGCTCTCGTACTTAACGCTGCTCAGGCTGTCCCTGCTCCTCCGCCTGTCGCCGTCCGTGTCCTTCAAGATCTCCACCACACGCGTCTGGTGGATGGGGTCGATGCCCTGATGCGGATAACACACAGATAGGACACACACACACACACACACACACACACACAAAACAAACAGACGTCCCGTCGTCAGACTTAGCTCGGAGGTAGACGTTAGCTCGTGGATACGGGTGAGAGTTACATGGAGGTATTAAAGTGGGATTTTCTGTCTTGTGTAATGCATTCACGGCACCGTCACAGAGGCAACGCAGAGACAAGGGGACGTTTTAAATGTCTGTGGGATGGGAGTGATGTTAGGGGGGGGGGGGGGGCTATCAGTTAGAGACAAACCACTTACTGTGTTGCTCTGGATCCATAGCGTTGTAGAGAAAGGGAAAGAAATATCATGAGATTTGGGGGACATATTTAGGATTTTACAAGAAGAGGAACTGTTAAGTTATCTGCATGCAGAAACGGACAATTTAAGTAATAAAATTAATGAAATGCAGCTGACCTGCTTGCGAGACCTCACGGCGCACTCCTCCAGGGTGTCGGCAGCCTCTAGCTTGCCCTGCCGACGGTACAGGGCCCCCAGGTTCCTCAGGGTGGTGTTCACTGTTGGGCTGCTCACAGACAGGAAAACCAACACAATTAGCTGAAGGTCATTTGAGGAACAATTGGATCACAGCAAATGCTAAAAACCCTCAAAGATGAAGTCAACTACTTGAAAACTAAAGCGGATTTATTCACATTCCCCGAAAAAGAACAGGAGAAAACACAGAAAAAGGAAAAGATATTCTTCACACATTAAAAGATTAACTCAGCTAAAGTGACTAATCTCTCTATTCATTACCACGTGTCTTTATTTATGACCACGTTGTAAAAGCTTATCACGCTCTGCCTCACCTGTTGACTTTGCAGGCCTTGTACCAGCCTCCGTACTCTCCGTATGGAGTGTTGTCTCTGTGTTTGCCCTGGAAGGAAATAAGGGAGGAGAGGAAGAAGAGACGAGCGTGAAGGGGAGCGGTGGTTCAAACTGGATCAGCAGCATTTCTTTCTGTGTTTACATATAAATATCATCTTCCTAATGGGGCTTATAGAGTGAGTGAGTGAGTGAGTGAGTGAGTGTGTGTAGGAAATCAACTATATTTCACTTTCCAAGAAATTAAATAAACAGACTTTTAACAAGTCACAATCTTCCATTTGACACGTTTCCTTCTATTTAAGTTGCTCTGCTTGTGTTCACAGTGACATGAGGCGGATTACACACACCTTGCTCATCTCCTCTCTCTCCTCTGCATGCATCCAGATGGGCTTGTTTTCAGCTGCAGACAAACAGACAGGACAACAGCTTAACAGGTCGACCTCAGGGAGGTTTCATTGAATCCAGCAGGAACTACTGATGATGAATGCTGAGCTGGCTATAATAACCCTACAGACCAGGAGAGCAACATCAGCCACTCGGTGCTACGGTTTCTTTATTAGTCTGTCGATTATGTGCGTGTCTTGATAGTGAGACAGTCTCGTTTGGATTGTTTCTATGTATTTGGTGGTGAATTATGAGATCTGGCGCAGACAGTGTCGACCTGAAGGTTAAATATTGAATATAAAATATTTAACACTGTTAAACAGTCATTAATAAAAATAAAGCTTAATTCAGAAAAATGCATTCCTTTCGAAACATATTTTCTTCAGATTCTTATCCAAATAAATTAAGAAAGAAATGGGTCAATAGATGGCAGCACAGAAAACACTGCACCATTAAATTGTCTTGTAATAAAAAACCTGAGCAAGTGGAAGTAGGTGATTCTGGTGATGCTATATAAACAATGATCCTTTTCTGATACTACGAACATTTACAAGTAACTATTAGATTGTTAAATATGCATCGGAAACAAACAAACATAGCACTTATAACTCAACATTAAAAGATATTTAGCTCCATTAAAATAGAAACCATTGTGCGTATTTATTTTCATTCCCAGGAACACATCTGTTGCTGCTTAATGCTGCTTCTCTTAACCTCCAACTCTCCAAACAGGTTTTCAAAAATATCAGAGCTATTGTCAAGTTCAGTGATGCATGAAAAATAGACTTCTCAGAAAAAATGCGAGATGCTTTTGAATTAAAAAAACAGCACCAGAGCAGAGCGTTGTGTCGAGTCCCTTTCATTCCCTTTTTCAAAGCAGTCAATCTAATCCCTGGAGGGAAGCCCACAAAAAAAAGCTCAACTTAAATTAAAAAGAGAAGAAAATTGCAAGATCTTTCAGACAAGTGAAGTCTTTATTCTTTAGAACAGAGAGGACCCCCTGTACTACAGGGGGTACTGCAGGGGGTCCGCGAAAGTTTTGGTTGATTAGACAATTAAAAAAAAATAATAATAATTAAATTTTTCTTTTTTCTCTAAACATGAATGTGTCCATTATTTTAATAGTTCACTATTGTATGAAAGATAACGGGTATGTTTATGCATGGCAGTGGCACTAATAGGCCAACACTCATTTTTCATTTCCACATTTATGTTTAAAATAAAAACATCAGTTTGAATGATTATCATGCAATTGACAGACAATGTTTATGTTGGCATTGGTATCAGCTGACAAGCTATGTTTCTAAATGGTAGTGGCACGACCTCCCTACTCACTGTACCTTGCACATGTTTAAAATAAAAACATGAATATATGAACCTGTGTATTATTTGAATAGCTTAGTATTGAATGCACAATAAAGAGGTTTGTTTATACATGGCACTAGGCCCATTTAATATAAAACCCAATTTTATAGTCGGGGGTCCCTGCTCCATCTCTCTATCAGTTTGGGGGTCCTTGGCCTGAAAAACGTTGACCCCTGCTTTAGAACGTTTGTTTAGAGTCTTTGTGTCCTCTGAACGGTGAAGGTTGGCCCCCTGCTTACAACATCGTCCACATTTTAAACATCTGTCCATCACTCACTCTGCTGATGTGAGACAAACAGTAGATGGAACATCAGACAAAGGTGGAGGAAAGATGAAAACAACAAGTCTAATCCGAGTATTACGAGAGGAAGTTTGATGTGACCCACCACCATTTATCTTGGGATAAATTTGCATTTATTATGTTTCTGGGTTGATTGAAAAAGAGATTATGGACCACAGCGATATGAAAATGACCTTTCAAACCCGTGCCGCCATGTTTACTGTCAGCTACACTACGAGGCCTTACCATCGACAGATCCAAACTCTTTCTCGTGAGCACGAGTCAGAATCTCTTTGTACAGAATCTCAGCCTCCTTGTATTTCCCCTGTTTGAGGAAGCAGGACGCCTGAAGAAGAAGAGAGAGAGAGAGAGAGAGAGAGAGAGAGAGGAGAAAGCACATCTTAGCGCTGGATCAAACGGGCCTATTGACTCACAGTGTGACCCTCTTGAGACAGTAGGAGCAGTGAGTTTGCACATTTCTCCTGAAAAATGATATTGTACCACATCGCCTCCCTTACCGTCTGCATACTGCTCCATCATTAGAGACAGAAGCAGGAAGCAGAAGAAGAAGCAAAGCACTAGACAAAGGACTAGTGGCTTGGTACCCTATTAGCAACGCTAAAACACAGCTGATATAGAACTCGAAGGGTTTGAAAAAGACGCACGATAAAAGCCGATGAGGTCGTGGTAAACTTGTCTCTCACCAGGTTATTCTTGGTTTTGGCCACATTGGCATCATCTGGGCCCAGCCTGCACTCGTAGATCTCCAGGGCGCGGCAGTAGTAGTACTCTACCTCCTCATACTTGCCCTGGTTCTGGCAAAGGAGAGCCAGGTTGTTCAGCTGTTTGGCCACATCTGGGTGGTCCTTCCCCAGGACCTGAGGGGGGAAAAACAGGGAGCAAAATGTTCTCAGTTTGTGTCCCTGACTCGATCCCATGCATCTCTCTCTCGCTGCTGTCACCGAGAAGCAGGTCTGCCTGCTGCAGACAGTCGGCAGATCTAATAAAAGGCCGGCTGATCGATACAGAGGGGACAGAATAGAGCTTTCAGGCAAACAGAGACTCTTAGTACCCTCTGTTGCGTCTCCTATCTATCTGCTGCATCGCTCCCCCAACACCTGCTATCCAGTTTCAGCTGTGTTCTCAATTAAACTCCTTCAACACGGTAATTGGCCCCCAGCGGAAACTTCACAGAGAATTTAAGAAGATCATTTGCTCTTTTCCCCCTATTTATAGTCGCTGGTGTTACAGTAGCTCCAACTGACATTCTGGAAATATTATTACTGTTAATTACTTTACGACAATAAGCTAATTGTTCACTGGTCGAGCCGTTAAGACGAGGCCTCGATAGCGCTGCTGTGGACGGCCCTGCTGGTGCAATGAAGGGGTGTGGCCTACCTTTTCTCTGATCTCCAGAGCCCTCTTACACAGAGGCTCCGCCTCCTTGTACTTCCCTCTCTTTCCATAGAGCACAGCCAAGTTGTTCAGCGTCGCAGCGACCTGGACATTCAGAGAAAAAAAAAGAGAGAGAGAAAGAGAACCTGATTAAGGCCACTTCCTTTCCTTTCATACTGGCAGTGTAGCTTCACAATAACAGCATTTAATTTACTGCTGTCTAATGACTTGTCACAGTCCTAAAAATGTTTGTTCTTTTGCTTTCAAAGAGCTCAAAGCCACCTGGATTACACAGGGCTGTAGTACCCAGTCTTTGTGTCTCATTATTCTGTATCGAGGATCAGACAGAGTGACGAGAGCAACAATATGAGACGAACTGCAAAACCCCCACAGAGCTGCAGCGACGAGCACGGGGCTTTAAGAGCTTCCTGCAGGCTTTACAAGGTGTTTCGGTGCCACAGTGTCAATCGATTCATACAAATCTGTTGTCAAAGGCAGTGAAATGGAGAGCACACTTGAATGTTTTTGCCATTGTTCGTTGCATTCTGACTGCAAAGGGCTTTGTGGTTTGGTTCATGCTGGATGTATGAGCAGACATTCAGGAGCTTTGGTTGATTAGTTTAAAGCCTGCAGGCCACATATTCAATTTTAATGTGAAAAAAGGAAATCCATACAGACCGAGTAGAACCGTAAATACTGTGGGGACTTTGTGGTTATTGCCTCCCGGAGTCTGCGTGGCAATTATGACCCAACACCAGATGACCAATCTAATCTATCTAAAGATGAATATGTGCATGTGAAGATATGGGAGTCTTACGGCGGGGTGGTCTTTGCCGAGGGTTTTCTCCCGGATGGACAGAGCATCGTTGAGCAGATGGGCAGCCTCTTTGTATTTGTTTTGATCCCTGTGAGAGGGAGAGACAGGACAACGTGATGAGGCTGAACGTTTATCGCTCTTTGTATTCATTTGTGCTGAATAAAAAGAGCAACATGACAGGAGCAAAACAGGACGAATAACAGTGGAACTAACAAACGCTCCCATAAGTGGCCGTGTCTGACCTGTAGACCAAGGCCAGGATGTTGAGCATGGTGGCCACGTCAGGGTGGTCGTGTCCAGAGGTCTTCTCCAAGTCCTCCAAAGCCTGCTTGCAGAGCGGGACGGCCACCTCGTACCGGCCCTGGGAGGCGTACTGGATCACCAGGTTGTGCAGGGTTCTCAGGCGGGCCGGGATCTCGTAGCCCCCCTGCTGGGCTGCAGCCACGGCCGCGCTGTTGTGTTGGTGCTGCACTGCGGGGGTACAGAGGGCAAAGGTCAGCCCAGCGGTCAAAGGGTCAAACTCGTGCTCGATTATATCGCTAACCACATTTCATGTCAACAATCAGTGCGGTGACAAATAATAAGAGGATTATGGGGATAATTCAATGAGATGACGCCACATCATCCACCCAGGTCTATCGTAGAAAAGCTACGCTATCAGGTTTAAAGTCAGAATTCAGGCCGAAGTGCTGAATGCGGCCGTTTCCTACTTCCTTGGCCGTGCTCCTCCTCATCGTTTGGGAAGAGGTCGTCCAGGGAGTCCTTCGGTGTTTCTCGGTCCTTCTCCTCCTGCTGAGAGGACGAAACAAAGCAGCCAGTCAGATCCTCTAACGGACAGCAGACGACCATCTGGAAACACTGTTATGTCCGTGTTTTTGTCTCCTTCATATCTGCTCTGTCAATCGCTTGTCTTCAGAAACCATGTAATTAAAATGTATATTTGATGTGATTTGGTTTCCAGATGGCGACACTAGTTCTGGCTTAATTACGTTAAGAATCTGTCTTTGTTGACGGTTATTTTATTTCTGTGGCGATCTTATCGTATTTCGATAAAGCCCATCAACCCTCGCATTAAGCAGCAACGTCAGCGTTCTATCACTAACAGTGATTTCAGATGGACCTTAACACAGAAGCCTGCTGAAAGCTGTAAAATGGGAACAATAAGAATCCTTTAGGGTTTTATTTCCTGCAACACGCAGTTGATGGATACAAGCTATTAGAGCCTTCCCTTTGTGACTAAGAATAAGGTCAGAATATGCACCATTGGATCAATAAGGACCTGACCAGAAGGCCTCATTCCTGGAAGACCACGCAGCTCTGTTTTCTCTCCTGTATCGAATATCATTGACATTCTGCTGCACTTTACAGTTAAATCATTTTAAGGCAGATTCAAAATAAAAAAATAGTTCCAAGTCGGTTCAGAACACAGGATTTGTATTATTATTTACCATCGTGCTTATGATAACTAACATGTTATCTCTACACAATTTAACCACAACACACAAAACACGGTGGAATTAAAGACACAAAAACATGATAATCTGTCGGTGTATTTGTGATTGTTCAAAGTACTTACAGTGGGGGAGACGTCCTCATCATATTTCTTCAGCTGGTTCATGAACTCCAGGTGCTTCTTCTCCTCCTCCAGCTGGGCCACGTTCTGCTCGCTCTTCTGCAGCTTCTGCTGGGTGTTGGCCAGCTCGTCCCGCAGCCACTGGTTCTCCTGGCACAGCCTCCTCACCTGGGCGCGCAGCTTCTGCTTCTCCGACTCCACGGCGTTCAGGTGGTTGGATAGGGCCATCATCACCTGGGGACGGAGACAGCATTGAAGAAGCAGCGACGTTTAACGAGGACTAAGCGTCTGCGGCGGCGAAGCGGAGAGAGAAATGACCGGGGGGGGAGGCTGATTCTGAGTGAATCATGATCACCACACCAGCTCAGTATAGAATGAGGAAGCAGAAGACAAAAACACAAAAGTACTACATTGTGAATTAAGTTCTTTTTCTGCCCATTCTGCTATTAAAAACTGCTTTTAAATAACGTTTTCTTTGCTGCTCATATCGTCCAAGTGACCAGGCTATATCCATCGTACCTCTCCCACCCGGCCTCACCTGTGCTTCTCCCAGGCCCAGTTCAATCATCTCCACGGACTTGCGGAGCAGGTTGGACTTCTCGTGCACCAGGTTTGCCTCCTCGTCCTTCTTCAGGCACTTGATTGTCTCCAGGAGGCTGTGGAGGATGGAGTTGTGCTCGTTCTTCAGGGCCTCGAGACCCTGGATCACCAGCTTGGTGTTGGAGATGATCTCCTCCTGAGAGAGCTTCTCCAGCTTCTCTTCCCGCGGATACACCATGGTGGACATCTTCTATGTAGCTCAGGGAAACCTGTACAGATTGGAGAGAAGGGAGCCGTCTGTTACAACAGCAGCAGCCGCCGAGGACATTTTCATAACGGCACTTCCAAAAGATGCAGCTGTGCTAGTTTAACACTGAAATTCACAAAACAGAACGCGAGAGCTTGGCTGAACTGCAGCTGTCACAACATGGCTCGTTACTTTTCCTCCATTTAACTGAGAGGATCTTCAATTTCAAAATGATCTTTCACACTAAAAACCGTCTCAGGCCTTCTCTGCTGTTGCGATACGACAAGAGGCCACTCTCCATTGTTGGTCTACAGATCTCGACGTGTGCCGGTGTAGGGCCCCGCCCTTGATGCAGACAGAGCCCGAACTCATTCCTGTGCTCGGCTAATGGGCTCTTAGCATGATCCGCGTGCACCGGGACAGCCATAAAAGGAGGATATGAACTCATGTTTTATCGCTGCGGTGGAGATGAGAGATTCAAATTTCACGAGCGAGATAGGTCAGCATTTCTTTGAGCTGTTTAATTAAACAAAGTCAGAATTTATGCAGTTCGATGAGAAAATAAAGAAGGGTTGTTCAATGAAACACAGTCTTGTGAATTACTCCGCTGCGATGGTTGCATGAATGAACACATACAGAGTAAAGACATGTGCCTGCTTTATGCTTAACCGGGGGGCCACGGGGACATATTATTTCGTTGGACAGACGGTTAAATTTTCGACACCTAAAATAAGCTCAAGCTGCCGTGTGGCCGCCTTCTGGTGCCAACGGAGGCCCAGCGGGCTGCGTGACGGCCGAAGAGTCGAAGGAGAGGATGGCGCGACAGAAGCCTCAAGGGTTACAGCTTAGCATCTGGTCCAAAAAACACCAATGTCAACAATATCGTGCGCTGAAGAAATGTCAGCCCTTTGGTGAGCGCATGGAACATGTGCCATTTTCCCCCCAAGCAGTCTGAAGATAACCTATGACTCGCCGAGCCACATAACTGCTGGCTACGTTGTGCAAAGAAAAGTGGCCCTGCCCTTCAGACAGGGGGCCAGGCTGCGTTGAGCTGGTGCACTGTATTTTAACAGCAGTGAGGGTAAGAGGTTAAGGATGAAAGGGGGGGAGTTATAAACACCAGCTGAGAGCCATCTGCCCAAAGAAGAACACTCTCCACCATTAGTGAGCCACTCCCTGCTTTGCGACTTTGTATTCCAGCAATTGTCTATTAAAAGCAGAGAATTGACAAAATAAGCAGATCAACAAAAGCCAGAAACAAACCGCTATTTGCTGTGCGATGGGACAACAGAAGAGACACTGCCAGCTATGTTGAACCACGTTGATGTGACCTGGACTCAGCGCAGATGCAAAACCCGTGAAAAGATTTTCCATCAATATTCAGCGACGGAGAGTAATCGCTGGGTTAAGAACCAAACTATTAGACGTCACGTGACGGTAAACGGCTGTCGGGGTTGCAACTAACAATTATTGTCACTATATTCGATTTATCTGTTGATTATGTCGTCGGTTAAATGATTAGTTGTTTGTTTAATCTTTTGACCAACAATCCAATTCATCTTTGCAGATCTGATGGCTGTCCACCAGAATGTGTTCGCCTCAAGACAGAAAACGTGCTTTGATCAGAAAGACACTGGAGCATTTTGTCCCACCAGCTGGAGGCTCAGGATGTGCAGAAGATATTAAAGTTACAACACTATGGGGTGTAAGAGGATACAGAGGGGAAAACCCTCACAGCTTGAATCGATATTGTTTTTCCTTTCCTCCAATTAAAAGCTTTACCATCCTCAGGTTCACAAACCAGCTTATTTAAATCCACTGAAGAATTCAAAAAATCCATAACGTTCGACGTGAAAAAGGGTATCAGTTGATTTTTCCTGTTATCCTCCGAAAGAAGCTTTTCTGTTAAGTTCCTGAAGCCTCTCTGTGGAGACGGCAAGCGTGACGACGGGTGAAGTAAGCCTGATGCAAAGCTAACAGCAGCTCTTTTAAGCGGTTACAACACTGACTTATTCATATTAAGCATCTCTCATCCGCAATGAAGTGCTTTGCTGCACTTCATATACGATCATCTCTTTACCTCCATTTTGCAATTAGAAAACAGCAGAGCGGTAAAAACAGCAAATCCAGAGACAACCAACCTCTTCAGAGTTTTTTTGGATTTTTTAATATATTTTTAAACTGAATTGAGGCCAAGTATCAATATCAAATTATCATATTTCTGGTGAGAAAATATGCACAATGGTATACACATTGAGGGTTTATGGTCAGTGGTTGCAAGACGTAACATGTTTTTGGGAAAACTAACGTGAAAGATGCACCAAAGATAATTGACTAAAGAAGACTAGAGAAGCGGACTCGCTACTTTACATAAAGAGTCTATTCAAATGCTATAAACAAATGAACCAGTACTCTCCTTTGCATGGTCAAAGAGATGACTGTCTTACATTGTGCAGCATTTAGAGTCTACGCTCTATGCTCTAAAATAATGCTACAGAAACAGGTGAGTAAAATGAAGGCAGGGCAGAGATGATAACAGCCCAACTCTGCATGAAGAAACGTGAGAAAGATGACGAGAAGTTTGTTTTGCCAAGGGAGCCGGAAGTACTTCTCCTTCCCGATAAGTGCCGACGTCGAAGATTTTACCTGCTCTGAAACAAGAAATGAAATGATCTATTGGAAAAGATCAAGTGTATTCACAGATCACAGAGCGTATTACCCGGCACAGTTAGTCAGTGTGGATGAAAGGCCTGACGAGCCGAGTGTACACAGTCGCTAACAAAGAGAACAAGCACTTTCATGACAAGTCAGGGGAGAAACGAGCAGCTTCGCCTCGATCAAAACACATAAACGGCTGTATCGAGGACTTTTGTTTTCCTCAGTGGAAGTTAATATGTTTCAAGTCTTTAAAGAGGTGAGATAAAGTCCAACGGGCCGGTTGTTTCTCCTTTACAAAGACCGCCCTTGAATTAATCTTTAACATTTACTTTTGTTGCGTTTCATACGAATCACGCGCACAAAAAAACGAATTATATCGTCAAAGGTTAATATGAAACAGTTCACAAGGCCCAGAATATGACTTCTCATACTGCTGACATGCATTACAATACTCTATGGACAATAATAAACATGTTCATGTCACACTGTATAACAGCACATATTCATTGGATTTGGGCTTTTACCCAAATGCGCTCATGATCAGTTACAGGAATGATCAGGATCAAGTCTTGTTTAAGGCTCAATAGCAGCGCATTAGGTAGCTAGTAAGAATAAATATCCACTTCTTAAAACAAGCACAAGGTTTTCTCGTGTGTCCACGTTCACTATTTTCAACATATCCCTCGACTCAGAGCTACATGACCTACCACCCTAACACGACATGATGCATTAACAGATCTTCCTGCTGCCACTCATCGGTGCTTGGCTGCAGATGGACTATTTTATGTAATGTAGCTTTACAATCCAAGACCATTAGAGTGGCATTAAACAAAATATAGGACCATTGTAGTGAACGACTTATTCTAAGCAAAGAGGTCGTGGCTTTTTTCATGAGGAAAAACGAGGGGAAACAACTGACAACTTATAGAAAAAAAGGCAAATTACACTCTCAGAATATTTTAATATCCATTACAAAACCCACTAAATGCCCACTGAAGGCTAAAGAAATCTACAATCAGTCACGCCAGCATGTTTCTTCAGTCGGTCCAGCTTGCTGGAGCAGAAAACTAACCTCGGTTTCAGTGGCGGATCAGAGCCTCATACTGTGGCACGGTGAAACGCTGATGAAATAATGACTCCTCCTCCAGCGCCAGCGCTACACACTGGTAAAGTGCATCATAAAATTGCAGCGCTAATCCAAAGTGATCCTCCTTACAAATGGAAAAGGAAACCTTCGGTGTGAAACACAGGCCAATGGAAATGAAACGGGAGAGGAATGAGGGAGGAGGAGGAGGTGCTCGCAGTGATGATGATGATGATGATGACCTTCCCTCTGCTCCGTCAGAACAACCAACGACGGCTCAGGGCGAACACATCAAGAGACAGCCACGCCCACGGGAGGAAAGCGGAGGACCAGGTCGGGTGGGGGAGGGAGCCTTCCTAATCTAAGACTCTGCTCCTCTGTACTCATCAGACACAAAGGAATAGGTCCAATGGGGACGGACTCAACGACGCTATTTACAGGCACAAAAAGAGTTTCACACGCCACCGAGGATGAGGGCACACAACACAGCGCAAGGTCAACACCTACTGTCTGGAGCTACTAGGCAGCATATGTGAAAATATTACAGACTTTCAGCTGCTGGCCCTACATTCTCACAACAGCAACAAGCAATACAGGTCGGGTAAGCCCATTCTTTAAGGTAACAAGGTTTACAAGGTTCACCATTACATTTCACTTATAATCTAAAATCAAACTAAGTGTCTGCTTTATTTCCCTCCCAGCGGTCATGAAGTGATGGGAACCATTTGTAGCACAGCAAACACCTTCAAAGTGACAGGTGGACTGTAAAGATCATACCTCAGAAAATACGATACAATACTAAATAATCTTTAAACCTCATATCATTAAAATATTGTTTACTAATTAAAACAAATCTTTTCAAAAACCAACTAAATAGACAAGTCTTAATTTGACATTGTTCTGATGAAATGGATCAGGAACAAAATTTCACAGAAAAGTTCGATGACTCATCCTTACAGGGATCACAGGGCACGTTGTATTGCAAATGCTCCAGAGGAGCCTACAGTGTTATAAAGGACAGCTCTGTGTTTAAATAAACAACTTTGTGGACTCTGCTTTATTTCCTTCCCAGCGGTGGAAATCTGGGCCATCTTGCCTGTCGAGTTTGTCTATGCAGAGCTCCACTCGTCATCACTCTTCATCTCCAGAGAAGCCTCAAGCTATCACACCATCATCATTCAGGCCCCCGTTTTTTCCCCCCTTTCTCCTCATCTCCTCCTACCATCACTACCGCCATTCCAGACGATTGTGCTTTTGCACACCGATCGCCAAACAGAGGATACATTGAATAATCCTTAATTGTGTGCACAGAGTGTACACTTGCTGCTGCCAAGTGTGATTGCACATAGAATCGTATTGACTTTATGGCTGGATAAAAACTCTTACTAGGCTGCTATTTGCTTCTTGAAAATTGCATGTTTGTCATACAACCTTTCTGAAAATCTGAGAGGGAAATACACAAATGCAGCTACAAAACATTGCACACGCTATGGAAACAGACCCTTCGGGAGAGGGTGTGGTGCTTGTTGGCATTATAATAATAAAACACGAGCATAGGAAATGGCAAAAAAGGCAGACTGCAGTGGGTGCATCAACAAGCCAGTGGTTGATGTCTGTGCAATCTCCATAGACACGCATTTCCTGTCTACTTGATGAAGTCTGATACCATTAGATCAGTTTATCCTCCTCTTGTTTCCTCCAAAAACAGCAATCCAACAACCCCGTTTGCGTCACCGTCAGACACAAAGGAGAGCCGGCCATCAAGGAGGGTGTGGCAGTGGTCTGGGACAACCAGGAGGGTGATGTCAACGTCTCCAGTCCTCCATCGTACCATTTGACACCAGCTGCCGGAGGGCTGCTCTCCCACCACTGGTTGTTTGAAAACTGTCCGCCTGAATGTCGCTACTGATGCAGAGAGATCTCTGTTCTACGTGGTACTCCTCAGGTTAGGCACGATGCTCTACCTGGAGACACCTGTGTGCGTATTACACCGTTGTAATGTCTACACAGCCCAACAACAACGTCAGCAGTGTTGAACACAATGCTTGACATTTGATTGAATATCGTTGTAGCTCTGTGTTAATGACTCTGCGCAACCTAAACGTGCTCGGAACACAGTCCCAGAGTCTTCTGAACATTTGCACATCCATTCAAAACATAAAACAACGAATTAGATAATATTAATCTATATTAATAGACTCAGATTTTCATTTTGTTGCGACTTTCGCAGTTCTCAATGGGTCTATGATTGTCTACCTCCATCTACAGGGGTCTATATCAATAATAACAGCAAACATAGCCAATTATTTCATTCACTAGATTGGTTGTCGTGTTTTCTGCACTCATTACTTTAGCTAACCTCATAGTGACGCTTGCGTTTTGATCATATAGCGCTCCGGTTAGCGACTAGCTAGCTTCAGCTAACCAGCTAGCTTCAGCTAACCAGCTAGCTTCAGCTAACCAGCTAGCTTCAGCTAACAGCTAGCGTCACCACTCCCTAGTTGTTGCGAGTTCATCCTGTTCAAACCGCAGAGCTGATACTTTATATTCACAGTAACTTAGATTAATACCACTTAAATATACAGCAATATATATATATAACACAATTATAATATTGGTTAGTGAACATGTAACGCTTGCTATCACTTACCGAGAGCTATGTCTGACGGGTAGCTCAGCCCCTTTAAATCCAAAATGTCTCCAGCATAGCAAGATTCTCCCAGCAGCCTCTACGGCTGAGTTTAATTATAGTGACGTCATGTTTTGTTTTCGGCACTGCCAAATTATCTGTCTATCTATCTCTCTATCTATCTATCTATTCTTTACTTAGAAAATAAATATAAATGTCTCTACGAATATGACAGAAGATGATTTAAATCGAATTGTCTAAGTCAAACAACTGCTATAATAGCCCATAAATTACAACACAGAAACAATACTAAAGAGCATTTTAATTGTTCATTTACCTATAAAATGTGACAATGACACACTGTTTTAATACATGGGGCTCATGAAAAGTAGGAGAAAGTAGGTGGGAGACAAACATTACATTGTATTTTTTTTGCTGCAGACCGAATATGTAAAACAACAATCCTGCCACCTAGCGGCGAAATTGAAACCAGCTGTCAGAGGATGAAGAAGCCGGTATATGTATCTAATGTTACTGTACTCTGTGTATTATGACAGGTTTAACTCAGGTGTAAACACGTACCCTGCAAGCTGTTGACAAGGGACAGGGGATAACGTCATATTATAAATAGTCTACTTTAACTTGCACAGTAACACCCCAGAGTTGGTGACCACGTCATCAGTGCGCGACGCCGACGAGAAGCTTGTTGATGAAATAAGTCAAATGAAAAGGTTGGTTTATGTCACTATTTCACCGAGTTATATTGCAAATGGACACGAGATAAGAGGCCAATTCGGCTCGGTTTATTATAACAGAAAATGAAACGTAGGTGTATTTATTGAGCCAGACTAACTTAAAGCTAAGCTAGCGATAGCTCATGTTTATTAGTCATTTGGTAAGGTTACTGCAAAGTTAGGCTTATGACATTATAGGATACAATTGGTACTTAGTAGGAAGTGTTATTGTATTGACCTCTAATGGTTTGATTCCTTTAGGCTGAGTTAAGTAAGATGCTGAATTAAAAGCAGGAGAAATGTTTGTACCGTATTGGATATAGTGGAGCTTTAGTTGCACGCCTGGTAGTGGAAAAGACAGATGGACTGAAGCCACCACCAGCTGTCAAACCCGCTCTTCTCTGCTCCTCAGCTGTGTCAGGAGAACGTTGTTATGATGGCGGTGTCGTGTCTCACTCGAGCCCTGCGCTCCCTGACTCTCTCCCAGCCTGCTCTGCTCTCCTCGCAGGTAAACATCCACAGCCGGTCGTTCACACCGAAATTCCGAATCGTCACAACCGCCACACAATCTATGTTGCTTATTGTTGTGTTTACAGGCTATTGCACAGACCAGGCTGGGAGCTCAGGTGCCCACGGCGGTCGGACAGTGCAGGGGCTTCCTCACCACAGCCTGTCTGGAGCAGAACAGGACATTTTGGAAGCAGAGGGAGAAGTACACCACCAGGCCTATGGGGATGAAAAAGACAGGAGGCAGAGACCACTCAGGTAAAACACTGGTCAATGCAGAAGAATAGAATGCATTATAGTGTGGAGGACGACGAGGTTGGCATCTAATGCGCATGTCTGGATTTGCCCCTTGTTCTGTTTTCACTAATAGGTTAAAATAATACAAATCTCAAACCGAGTTTAAAACAGTCTTTTGGCCTTCAGCGTCAATCTATTTGATATATTTTGTTATTACCATTTATGAAATTTTGTACACTGATGAATCCATTAACTGAGAACATAATTGGCAGAATGATTGATAATTCATTGTTTTGAATAATCTGCAGGCCTGGTTTGAAACATGAAATAGAGCACCTGTTTGATCATTTTATGAGTATGAGAATCACCTAATCATTTTCATATCCACTGAAGTGGTCCATCAGAAGTGAAGTTCAGCCTTGAGTAAAGGGCCGTCAGCATTTAGTGACGCATTTTGTGCTGCCGTGCAGGAAGGATACGGACACACGGCATCGGTGGAGGCCATAAACAAAAATACAGGTGGATCGACTTTCAGCGACTGCGCTACGAACCCAACAATGAGGCGCGGCCCTTTGAAGAGAAGGTGGTAGAAGTGCGATACGACCCATGCAGGTGAGGTCAGCGTTCGCCACACGGTGACTCTTTGATTATGCGTTCTGAACACAGTCGGTGGTCATAATCTGTGCTACACAGGTCCGCTGACATCGCCCTGGTAGCTGGAGGCAGCCGGAAAAGATGGATTATTGCCACGGAGAACATGCAGGCCGGAGACATCATTAAAACATCTGGAGTTATTGGACGCATGGCAGGTATGAGATCAACTCTGGTTTGTCGTGTTTCCAACCTTCACTCGAGATGATGGGAGTAAAGATCGTCTGCATTTAACATTAAATGATGTTGTTTACTTTTGTTTTACTTTGCAGTCTCGGCCAATGAGGGTGATGCGTACCCACTGGGAGCTCTTCCTGTGGGGACACTGGTGAACAGCCTGGAGATACAACCAGGGAAGGGGTCAGAGTACATCCGTGCTGCAGGTAGTCTATTATTTGACTGTGTTTGTACTTGGTGTTTCCTAAATGCATGTTTGGATCTTCTTAGAAATGTCATAAAGCGGTGATGGATTCCAATCATAAATTCAGTCCAGTTACAAAGGAACCACGAGTAGTGGGATCTATTCGCAGGAATGGAATGTTTATTAGTATCTTTTCCTTTGTGTATTATCACCATAAAATAAGAATGGTGTTTTTTCAATACCTAAGAAATTAGGAGACGTTTATATCTACATACAAAGCGGCCACCATGTTTCTACTGTAGCCCAGAGAGGACAAACCAAACACTGGCTCTAGCGTCTGCCACTGTCGTTCCCCTACAAGCTTGGCAAGCAAGAGAAATTTCAGTTGGTTGCAGTTTGCAACCTCACCACCAGATGCCGCCATATCCTACACCTAATTTGTTCTTTTGCTGTGACAGTTTAATTACAGAGATCAATTGTTTCATACGATGGTTAAATGCCTCAGGAAGAAGGTGATAGCTGCTGTGAAAAAAGGGGTCTCATAATTCCTAAACTGAAATGTCGTGTGTTGTTCCTTTTCAGGCACAAGTGGCATTTTACTCCGTAAAGTAAACGGAACGGCAATCATTCAGCTTCCTTCGAAGCAGCAGGTTCAGGTGAGTTTATCTGGATTCACACTCCACCTGCTGTGTTACAACCATGCTCTGCTCTGAATACTGTCATCTTGACACAAACGCAGGTATTGGAGACCTGCATGGTGACGGTGGGACGCGTGTCCAACATCGACCACAATAAACGGATCATCGGCAAAGCCGGGCGCAACCGCTGGCTCGGCATCCGCCCCTCAAGCGGCCTGTGGCAGAGAAAGGGAGGCTGGGCAGGACGCAAGATCAAACCGCTGCCGCCGATGAAGGTTTACGTCAACCTGCCCTCAATCTCAGCCAAGTAACACACAGTGTCGACTCTTGTTTGACCCTTGTAATGTTGACATGAATAAAGATGAGCCGTTTGTACAGAAGATTAAAAATTTTATTAAACACAACCGCTTGTGAGAGCATGGAAAGAAACAAAACAATATAAAAATCCAAAACATATTTACATCTATAGTAAAACATGCAGAGTAATCCATATTTTGTAGTGGTAAATTTAAAAATACTGTCATGTCGTTTAAAATAGGGTTTGTGCAAAGACACTGGGTGGCATTTCAAGGAACAGGAGCAACGAGATGGCATGTTGGAATTGTAGCGTCACCATTAATGAATCGCTGATGTTCCAGAGTTCATTGGTTGCTGTGCTAAATGATGGCGACAGAGTGAGCATGCCCGCTCATTGATCCGGTCTTGTGAAACACCCCCATGCTACGTCTAGATTTAGGGCAAAAAACAAAAAAAAACTCGAGGTCAAACACATTGAAATACACTTGTCATTATGCCCATTTAGAATTCAAAAGGCTAATTCTCATGACAAATTCCCTCAAACAACTCTGCCCTGGCGAACGCTTCACAGCCCGAGTTTACACATCTGTAAGGGCCAGTTGGTTTCCCCGACTGAAAGAAGATGGCGAACACTTCGAAAAGCAGGAGACAAGAAAACATGACCGTAAAGTCACAGGCAGACACGTATGGTGGTAGCTGCAGAACAAGCTTTTCAACATCAAGTGGCAAAAACAAAGTAACAGACAGCAAACCTCAGGACGCTCGAACACCATCAACATAAACATCCCTATGAAAAAGGATCATTGAGCAAACAAAAGAACGGCCTCCTTTTGACTACAGGTAGTGGTTTACATTTCAAATACAACACGCTCACCTCAACAGAAAAAGAAAGTGTCCCAATTTGAGTGAAAATATGTATAAAACCACATGAAAGTGCATTACAAAGTCAGGGAAATGTAAGAGATGACAAACCTAATAAGTGTTTGCTTTGTACAAGTCGACTTCATAGTTATGAGTTCTGGAAATATATATATTTGGCATTTATGTCAAGGAATAAAGGGAAGCTATTTGTGCTTTAAATTTAGTGGGAGGGGAGGGATTGGGGGAGGGGTTGCAATTCACAAAATTATATGTATATATTTATATACATTACTAAAAAAAAGCCAGCCAATCAAAGCTTGTAAGTGTTCACTTTTATAAAAAAAAAAAAAAAGAAGCAACAACTACCTCATACAGAAGGCCTTTTGTCCAAAGGTTTCCTATTGCAAAAGTTTCACGTAACACTATTCAGGGAGTACCATCAAACACATAGCACACCTACACACACACACACACACACACACACACACAGGCAGTGACTCGGACACCTGGCAAGACTCCATACACCATATTTTTTAAAAGTTTTTCAATACTTGTATTGCGCTCGACACTACTGCCGAAGCATGTTTCAAGACCAACTAATTTTCCCATAGCAGGCCTACACAACACTGACTGACCGACCCATCAGTGTGTTTTAGGTCAGGTCACAACTCTAATGTCCCGCTACGGTGAAGCTGTAACAAAACGGTAATTGCTTGGTTAGGATGTGTGCACGTCCTGTAAATGCTTAATGGGATTACATCTGGCTAAATGTGGAGCACTAACTGGTAAATTTGCCAAGATTAATATCTCAGTAATCTAAATACTGATCTCCACAGGGACCACAGACGCATTAAATGTACGGTTTTAGTTCTCTGGTCAACATACTATGAAGTTTGGCCCAGCCAAGAGCTCTGGTGGTTACACTGTAAAACTTGACTTTGGCACGTCACTGCACATCTGGAGAAATCCAGTATCCAGTATCGCCCAGGTAAACCAGTACATCGAGCTGAACACGACGGGGTGTGTGTGTGTGGGGGGAGGGCCTTGAAACAATAAGACAGTTCATACAGTCGCAACTAAATTTGGCATTCAGCTGTTGATAGTGGAAATATGTTTTGTGGTGTCACGTTACCTGGCTTCTAAGTAGATGTTACTGTACAGTCTGAATGTACACCGATACAAACACTCACAATAACAAGCTGATTTGATTTGAACTTCTTACATGTTACAAATGCTCCATAGCTACATTCATCATAGCCACCTTCAAAAATACCTTACGTTAGGTTATTTTCTTAGCATTCACTTTAGGTACACGGCGTCCTAAAAAGCAACGAGACAAACAGAACTTGCCGTATCTTTCTATAAAAGTTTACCTTTTTGGGAAAGTAAAGGGACGAGTAAGAAAACTGAGCACTGAGTTAGAAGAGAAGGATTCCATCTAGATTCACAGCAATATTCCAACTTTCAACAATAAACACAAACACGGTCTCAAACAACCTCACACACGCCACTGCACGTCACCATCACACTCCTCCATTGTCTATAGAGTAACAATAAATGTAGGATTTCACAGAAATAATAAAATGTTAACAAAAACAAAGTGCAAACACAGCTGCCGTTATCGAAATGTGGCAAATTGTCAAAATACCCCCAAGAGACCTCCGAGGCGGTAGCACAAATCTTACAAAATAGTACTTGTTCTTTTTGTAGTGTGTAAAAAAAAACAACAACAACAACAACACCCAACAACGTCGACATCAAAAACATCCATTTGACAACATGAAATTTGTGTATTGAACACGTGGTTGCGAGTCAGCAAGATTTCCACAGGAAAACTATTACTGCCGGGGGGAGGGCTCTTCTTCTACTTCTCTGTAGCCTAAACAAGACAAGTGCAGCGGACAGTCTGGTGATGGTCGGATGGATGGTGGCCGCAGTCACACGGGCTTAGTGTAACCGAAGATCCCCACCGGGAAGTGCTTGACATGTGTTGGCCACTGGGCAGCGAGCTGGAAAAACTTCACATCGTTCCACTCCACTCCATCGATCGTGACTGAGGACGAAGAAAAGGTTCACATGTAAACGCAGGAGGAAGTGCAAAACACATTAAACATTTCAGGATAGACGCGTCTGACTTTGCACTGGCAGCTGTTATGGTGCACAGCGACACCAGATGGCAGCGTAGCCTCAGCTGTGTGTGTGTGTGTGGGGGGGGGGGGGGGCGCCTCACCTCTCAGCATTGTGTGCTGATGCTTCGCTGTGCAGATCAACCTGCTGATGCCGTCAATCACTTGGCTCTTAGAGTCCAGCTCTTTCTCCTTGGGCTTCTTGCTGAGAAAAATCACTGGAGAGAAAAACGGGGATAAAACAAATCATTTTCTACACATATTTCTTTATGCACTCTCTTTTCAATTTTACACATCAGGGTGCGTTGCCAGTTCTTCAGTTCCTGGGGAGTAAAAACATGCTGAAACTTAATAAAATGACAGATTTTAACAGCTGGCTCAAAATCACACACAGGACTGACGGCCGGTCTCAAGGCACCCAGACGCAATGCATTGTGGGGCTGATGAGTAAGCATACTGTTCTTCTTGCTAATGTAGTATACATACAGGCATTTCCCCACGTACACAAACTCCACATACAATGCAGAGTGAACGCACCACATACTCAATCTTACGTCATACTCGGTGTGCATCGCTTTTGATCCTTTCTTTTTTTTTTAACTGTCCATTGTGAGTCTGACAACATAAAGAGGTGTAATGCAAAATCTGCAGAGTACTGTTAACCCTTCTCTGGTCATTTTTTTACTTTTCCCAAACATCTGTCTCATGCATGGACATGTTTCGAACCAGACAAATGTGCTACATTTGTCAGAAAAAGTGCTTTGACTATCAGATACAATCATTCCATATGTTTTGATTT
Source organism: Anarrhichthys ocellatus (assembly GCF_004355925.1). Classification (NCBI taxonomy): domain Eukaryota; kingdom Metazoa; phylum Chordata; class Actinopteri; order Perciformes; family Anarhichadidae; genus Anarrhichthys; species Anarrhichthys ocellatus. The sequence continues at coordinate 15,180,380 of NW_022280033.1, read as the reverse complement.
ACTTTAGATCTTTTCAGTCATGTTTTTTTCCAAAGCGTACCTTTCTTGTTCTTCTCCTTGGTGACCACGGTCATGGCCATGCTGGGTGGGGGGGTGAGTTCCCCTCCACACGGCAGGCGGCTGACCTGCAGTGAACGGAAGTTGCTCTTCAGGGTGTTCTTCAGTCCCACGTCTCTCTTCTCGCCCTCTTTCTTCTTCTCTGGGCCTTGCCACGTCCAGTAGTCCACCTGAAGCCCCATCACTTCACTGCCTGAACACGGAGAGCTGCAGAGCACAACCGGCAAAGTCAGGAACACCACAGAAACTTCCTTGTTTTACTTCCCTACTAAAGCACAGCTCACAGTGAGAAATAAAAAAAATAATAGGATGTAGTATTGTTGCTGATAATTTTGCGTGTGTGTGTGTGTGTATTGTCGTACCCAGTTCCAGAGAGGGCGGTGGACACAGACGGTGACTGCGGGGGGGTGCCCCCTATTTCCTTCCCATACGGACCAGCCGATGGTGGCGTTGGGGAGGAGAGGATGCTTGTGTTGACCCCCATCGCATCATCTGAGTCCACTGCGAAATCGGGGGGGGGGGGAGAAGGGAATAGTCTCATAAACAAAGCTTCAAAGTAAAACTAAACATAGCCACAACCCAAACGAATAAATTAAGTAAACAAATGAAAGAATATTGAGGTTTCCGGGTCATTTTCCAGATCTGAATCAGCATCAAGGGAGAGACTTTTGTGTTTCGTAAGGTTTCTGTCTCCTCATCAACGGTGCAATGTTGAACACGCTAACCTGACAAAATACTAGCACACCTTTAAAAACAACAAAGCCCTTCCTTACCTGAAGTTGAGAGGCTTTGCTCCACAATCCCAACTTTCACAACCTGCAAGAATAAAAAGAAGTTTTCCATGTAAGACCAGATCAAACACAAAGAATCAACAATACTGTCGGGCAAACAAATTAAATCCTACCCCAATAAATGGCACAAATTTCTGACAGGAGTCCTCATCAGGGCTGTAAAGGGAGACAGTAAAGAGGCTGTGATTATGACCAGAGGGGGGGGGTTTCAACAAGTCAACACTCCAGAGGTGCACACGAACACTCAATGGTCCTGGAGGGGAGATGGCTGTGGCATGACCTGCACCATGTCCCATCGCAGCAGAAATGGCACATGACTGGCTTGGGTGAAATGGGGTCATCTTGGGTTTATGTTACAACGAGATGAATGGGAAGGAACGCTCCTTACAACCAAGACAAGAAGGGGTCTTTCTCATCAGCCAGTACTAGGAATCATTTTTAAAACATGGGACTAAATGGGCCCAGTCGTAGTCACCGCCTGGCTTCTTTACACTACTAGTGCCGAGCCACCGGTGCAACAATACATGCCTACACAAAGTTAGGGGGGGGGGGAACAGCACGGCAGGCATTGTCAAATAAAGTTGAATACACACGCAGAGCACAGCAATTCAAAAGTACACCCAAAGATTCAGCAGGGAAGCGGTGAGATAGTGTTATCTTTCTGCAAAATGTCTTCTAACATGCGGCAACCATAGTGGAGGACGAGCAGCGCTGCTGGTACAAGGACTACAATCCCCAGCAATCTTCCCACCTCGAGCACCAGCACTCTATCATATCTTTATATTTCAGTGATGTTTTACATATTGCAAGGTAAGGGTTTTGCAAAGCCCCATGGGGCATCACAAGCTGTAACATAATGTAATATAAGGTAAGTAGGTATTACTTTGTTTTATACATACATGCAGAAACACATGTGTTTCAGAGTTCAGAGTAGTATTCACGCAGGTTAGAATCAGAGGGAAATATCACTTTGATATCATTTCTTTTGACTGGTATTGAAATACTTGATTTGCCTCGCAGTCGTCTCAGCAGTCACTAATATTGAAAGTGTATGATTATGGAGCCACTCCTGAGGGTGAGCCAATACACGCCGGGCAGCTCATTTTCAAGTCATTATGAAATCTGTAAAATGACTGGTTTCAAATTTGTCAATACTTCGGGTCCTTTTCAAAGGTTGTTAGGCAAATCTTCATAGCAACAACACAGAGGACAGAATCAAAAAGACACACCAAACCAAAGACACCAGTCAGGACAGAGTGCAGAGTGAAGTTACAGTGAGTATCGAGTGTGAAGAGGGAAATGTTAAGACACAGCAAGGGACTCAAGCCAAATGGAGGCGAGAAAATAGGGAGGTTCAAAAACAAAAACCAAGAGTTGAATTAGATACCTGATGTAAAAATCAAAATACAAACTTCTTTTCCTTGAATGCAAATCAAAAGGGAAAGGGGGCAGAAGGAATGCAACAGAGTTAAAGCTGTGTGTTGTGTTCAGTACCTTCTGACCAATAGGATGCACACAAAAATGCTACGGACTGTCTGTAGAGTGCGTCTGTGTTTGTGAGACTGACGGCCGGGTTGACGTTGGACTTTGGAAGCAGAAGCCTGCGCTGCTCTATGAAATATAACATCAGCTTCACTTGAAGTGGACCAGAGCCTGCGTCTCCTGGACTCCTTTATGCATGTCAGAATAAACTCCAAGGTGACGACTGACCTGTGCAACTTGTGTGCGTTTAATTTATGAATGTGCATGCATATGCATTGAAACATCTTCCTCATGCAGTTTAACTGATGATCAGCCGTGGCTATTTTTGTTCTAGGACTCATTTTCAATGAGCCAATAGACATATTGGACATCAATAGCAGTACTCAAAGTTAAAAATCATGCTTTAAAAGAGCACAGAAACATACATGCATACACAAACATATGCAGCACATGAGTGTGCTCAAAACTTAAAACGATCAACGGTACTTTACCTCTTCTGTTTGTAGGTGAGCATCGCCTCTGAGATGGGGAACTGGTGGGACACGTTGGCACCGACCAGATACTGAACGACTCGTCCCGCTACATCTATGTTGTCTGCGGGGAGCGGGGAGACAGACTGTTAACAACGCGTTTCTTCTGTTTCATGTCTGGCTAACAAGCCGCGAGACAATTGATTCGGATGCTAATTTTCACACAGCAGATCGCTGGAAGACGACGCATTAATCATTTCCCTTCCTCTGAAGTAGGAGGGGCGGGGGGGGGGGGGGTGAAGTCCTCCGTACGACGAGAGGATGAGATGAATTGTGTGTCAGACTGAAGGCCTTTGGGCCACATGCAGCCCGGGCTACACTTTAACCAACACGGGCTGATTTTTTAATGTCAACTTATTTGGGCCTATTGCCTCTCTGCAGTCTAAACTAACTCTCCTTGTGAAAGAAAGCACTCACAGCCATTCCCATCTAAACACTGCCTTGCGTGTTGTGAAGGCAGTTAATGTCAAAGATAAAAGAATGAGGTAAGAAGACCCAGTATTATTTTCTTCTTACATCTTTTATTTCTTTAGCTTGAAACCCCTTTTGAGGTGATTCAACACGGTGTGTGAGAATGTAACTCTGGCACCTACGCGGTGTAAATGAAGTGAAATATTAGGTGGGGATGGGTGAGGGTTGTTGGGCTTGTCTGGGCAGAACAAGTGAGAATTGAGGGGAAAAAGGGATGTGAACAAAAGTTTAACCATGGATGTGTGTGTGTGTGTGTGTGTGCCAGCAAACAATTCCAAGACTTACAAACTGGAGTTCTGACAGCCCGGTGGTCTTCTTAAGCAGCAGCGGATAGTTTACAGGGAGGAGGAGTAGCGCCATAATCTAGAGCCATTGGCTGTAGCCCTCTTTTGCAATTGGGGAAAAAAATCTCTTCTTCTCATCCATCAGTCCCAGACCCATGCTCTGACCCAATTTCTTTCCCTTTCAAGTTTGCCGAACATTACACACGCAGACTTGCTTTGTAGCCAGACACCAGAGCTATGCATCCTACCTGAGGCGGGCCGTTCCGTCCTGCAGAACAGCTCCCTCCACGCAGTGTCCATAAAGATGCTGTTGAACCGGCTGTCGAAGGAGGCCACATACTTTGCCAGGGGGTGAGAACCTGGAGTAGAAAAGAAAAATGTGAGTATAAAACAAAGCTGAAACCACGTCGTGCTCGTACTAATCCGGGATGACTTACCGATGGGGATCACCAGGAAGCGTATGTAACTGAGCCAGTCAGGCGTCTTGTTGGCCAGCTGCTCCACGAAGAACCTCAGGATGGTGCTGAGGTAACTCTGGTCACCTGCCACCGCGACCTTCATCGTCGGCGGTGTCTGTGCATTGCAGTTACAGCTGCGTGGGAGAAGAGGGGGAATGAGTAATTAAGAGGAAGAGAGAGTTTTGAATCCTGGAAGATGAGGGTCAGATGTGGGTGAGAGATTTCTTGGCTGCCTGAAGATTTATATCTCAGCAGGGTTTTTACTGGTTCAAAACCGGTCCCATCTTTTATTGAGAGCCAGGTGGCGTCATGTTATGATTTGTAATACCAGGTACTTGCAGGTATCTGCAAGTCTTTCTGAAGTTACACCGAATATTGCAACAGCTTTTAGATCCTAATCCTACAATGAGACAGAAATTCATCTTTAAAATGAGTCTAAACAGAAAAAGTAAACTCAACCAAGTTAAGCTCAAAAAGGAATTAAACCCTTAAAAGTGTTCAAAACTTGACCTCTTACGATTAATTATGATATTTAAGTCACTTCAAGGACCTTCTTAAGGACTAAATGCTTCAATTTGAGACATTAAAGGGTCATAAAGTAAGATTATAATGTCCAATAGCAGAACGGGACCTTAATATATGTGGGCTTTAAAATGTCCATATACTCAGTGACAACATTTGAGGAAAAACCCTGCAGCCCGCTACAGCAGCGACAGCACTGAGCGAGCATGTCATACATCAGAGACGCACATGGCTCCACATGACACGGCCGCAGCGGGAGCAAACAGGTTGACTGAGGAGCAGGTGTGTAAAGGATGGAAAAGTTGCGCTTCAGCTGGGCTAAAAGAGAAAAACGGGTTTAACGGAAGCAGCGCCGCGGACTGACACAGCCTCCGTCTGCCACTGACACAGATGGATGCCAGGAAGAGAGACGAAGGCTGAACTTTAGCTTTTTGTGGCAAAACGAGCACATTTAGATAGAACGGGTTCACAGACAGAGAGCAGCTTCAGCAGCGTGAGCGATACCGTCCTGGAATTCTCTGGCAGCAAGCCACCATAAACATACACAGTTTGGCCTGGACTACTCCGCCATAACAGGCAGCGAGATAACACCATGTGGGGGCCCTGTGTCGTTCAACCAATGCGTGTGTGTGTGTGTGTGCGTGTGTGTGCATGCGTATGCCACTCACAATCTCTGGATGCGAGTGACGATGGTGTTGAAGGCAGCCTGAACATCAGCGGCAGAGCAGGTGGACACAATGGGCTGGCCCTGTTCATGGAGCAACTCGGACACATACTGCAGGGAAAACACACAAGAGGGACACGATGGGTTAATGGGTGTGCAAGAAGCAGGGTTGATCGGGTTGGAGAGACAGCGGGGGAAAAAAACCCCAAAAAAACATGCTACTGTGGTACAACAGTATTCTTTTGTATTTCAGTCTTTGTGCAATAACGCCGGGAAATAATTGCAGCAAGCCCTGTGAGACCCAAGCTCATCGGATATATGAAGAGATGAACGACACACACCTGTCCTTGCCACTCCACGGTGTTGATGAGGATGATGCTCTCTGGCAGGCGTTCGTCAGAGATGAGGATCTGGTTCAGCTGGTCATACACAGACTTCCTGGGAACCTTGGAGACGAATGAGAAGCCGAGAGTCTGAGCACATCTCCGCCGGACTAAAAATGTGTGTGAAGAACGCATCTGCAACACGTCTACCTGCGCTATGAGTCGCGAGTCAGGGGAGCACTCGCTCTCCATGCTGCTGGTCCTGTCGCTCTGGGCCTTGGAGTTCTGTCTGTCTTTCATGGAGGTGCTGCGGGGACGCCTCTGTAGCCTGTTCTCCACTTTGCTGAAGGAGACGACAAAGCACAAGGAGCTCAAAGTACACGACAGGCGGAGCAGGGAAGCTAATCAACTGGGCTCAGAAGGTAACCCACAATCCAAATTACATTTAAAAACAAGATGAACATCTTAAGTAGCTTGTGTACATAGATGAAGACAACACTATCTTGTGTGCATGTTTGCAGATGTAGCGGTCGGCAGTGTACCTGGGAGACATGTGGTTTTGGGACTCCGTCTTGCAAAGCTTGCCAACAGTGCTGGTCACCCGTTCAGTGTTGACATCCCAGCTGCTCACCTCCCCCGCTGGTGGCCCCCTGTCGTCAGTCTCTGGCTCCTAAAGCAAAAGAGGAGGGGGGGGGGTAAAGATGAGCCAAGGGGGCCGTCATGTCCCATCTACTACCACCACCACAGTCAGTGTCTCACGCAGGTTCTGGGGCACTCTGTATTCTTTCTGTGCTTCTGCATCTGCAGCCAGCATTTTAAGAGCAAGAGTTAAAAGAGTTGAGGCGGGGGGGAAGGGAGATAGGTGCTGGTCTGGTAAATAATTGAGCTGTGCTGTTGAGGTTGGAGATAATGATGCGAGGCCACCATGAAGGATAAGATTATTAAAAAAATATATATATAAGTCGGGGTCTCTTAGCAGGTGGCAGGGGAGACAAGGTTCCTGCAGTTTTTAGGTATTCACTTTGAACTGGAGCGGTGCGACAAGAGAGGGTGCTGATGGCCGCCGAGCAAGGTTCGGCTGACCCGACGGCACAAAGACTACAACAAACACTAACAGCCCTCTTTCAATCCTCATCAGTCAGGATTTATCCAGCACGGGGCCGCCTTGTCTGCTCCACTGATCCATAATGGATGACTGTGCTGTTTGGTTCGCCTGCCCTTGCATACTCCCTCCCTCTTTCCTGGAAAACAACTAAGACTCATGGGAGGAAAGGGCACTCAAGTGGAAAGAAATCGGAGAAAGAGATGCTCGAGGGAGATTTAGTTAAAAACAAACAAACCAAAAAAAAAAAAAAAGTAAAACTGCTGATGTTCCAAACACATACCCCAACGACTGTATCTGTGACGCTGTCGTCTTGGTACCGGGCCCCTTGCAATTTACATCTGTCCACGGTCAGAAAGTCTCCACTCTGCAGGGTAAACAAACAAACAAACACACAAACACACACACACACACACATTTTAACCACGGCGGTCACTTCTCTGGTGTATAAATGACAAATTGACAAATTGTCACAGCTCCTTATGGAAGTGCTACACTCCATCTGCTCGGGTCAAGATTGACCGCTCTTGGGACGCGTAACTGGCCAATTTCACAGTGGCAGCTCCACACCGTCGAGCTTGGTGACGGTGGCAGAGCTGGGGAGTATAAATATCTCTCAAGGCTTCTATACGTTTCACCCAGGCGCCTGCTAATACATAAGCCCCCAGAGAATTACGGACACACTTGTGAGCTCAAGTTCGCCTGACAAAAAGTGTTTAAGTGCAGCTCGTAACATCTAGTTAATTTCAATATTAGATCAAATACTTTCCATTTTGCCTGCAAGACAGGTTTATGAAGTTCGAATGGAGACATTTATTGAGCGAAATAGAAGGCTATAGCAGTCTGAAATGCGCCCGGCTTTTTTTATTACAGGCTAAAATGGATTCCCTGATATTTATAAACAGCACTCCCTCTCTAACCATTACACTCAACGTCTCTCTCTCTCTCTCTGTCCTTGTTGTTTCCAATGGGCCATAAATCTGAGTAGAAGTTCAGGGATTGCTCCATCCAATCTTCTCTCCGAGCATATACGTGTGTGTGTGTGTGTGTGTGTGTGTGTGTGTGTGTGTGTTGATGGTGGTGGAGAGGTCGTTCTGTGTTAGTCCTTATACAGTGCATCCGGAAAGTATTCACAGCGCTTCACTTTTTCCACATTTTGTTATGTTACAGCCTTATTCCAAAATGGATTAAATTCATTATTTTCCTCAACATTCTATACACAACAACCCACAATGACAAAGTGAAAACTGTTTTTTGCAAATTTTTGCAAATCTATTAAAAATAAAGAACGAAAACATAACATGTACATAAGTATTCACAGCCTTTGCTCAATACTTTGTTGAAGCACCTTTGGCAGCAATTACAGCCTCAAGTCTTCTTGGGTATGATTCCACAAGCTTGGCACACCTATATTTCTGGGCAGTTTCTCCCATTCATCTTTGCAGAACCTCTCAAGTTCCATCAGGTTGGATGGGGAGCATCGGTGCACAGCCATTTTCAGATCTCTCCAGAGATGTTCAATCGGGTTCAAGTCAGGGCTCTGGCTGGGCCACTCAAGGACATTCACAGAGTTGTCCCGAAGCCACTCCTTTGTTATCTTGGCTGTGTGCTTCGGGTCGTTGTCCTGTTGGAAGATGAACCGTCGCCCCAGTCTGAGGTCCAGAGCGCCCTGGAGCATGTTTTCATCGAGGATGTCTCTGTACGTTGCTGCATTCATCTTTCCCTCAATCCTGACTAGTCTCCCAGTTCCTCCCGCTGAAAAACATCCCCACAGCATGATGCTGCCACCACCATGCTTCACTGTAGGGATGGTATTGGCCAGGTGATGAGCAGTGCCTGGTTTCCTCCAGACATGACGCTTGGCATTCAGGCCAAAGTGTTCAATCTTTGTTTCATCAGACCAGAGAATTTTGTTTCTCATGGTCTGAGAGTCCTTCAGGTGCCTTTTTGCAAACTCCAGGCGGGCAGTCATGTGCTTTTACTGAGGAGTGGCTTCCGTCTGGCCACTCTACCAAACAGGCCTGATTTGTGGAGTGCTGCAGAGATGGTTGTCCTTCTGGAAGGTTCTCCTCTCTTCATAGAACAACACTGGAGCTCTGTCAGAGTGACCATCGGGTTCCTGGTCACCTCCCTGACTGAGGCCCTTCTCCCCCGATCGCTCAGTCTGGCTGGGCGGCCAACTCTAGGAAGAGTCCTGGTGGTTCCAAACTTCTTCCATTTCCGGATGATGGAGGCCACTGTGCTCATTGGGACTTTCAATGCTGCAGAAATTTTTCTGTACCCTTCGCCAGATCTGTGCCTCGATACAATTCTGTCTCGGAGGTCTACAGATAATTCCTTGGACTTCATGGCTTGGTTTATGCTCTGATATGCACTGTCAACTGTGGTACCTTATATAGACAGGTGTGTGCCTTTCTAAATCATGTCCAATCAACTGAATTTAGCACAAGTGGACTCCAATCAAGTTGTAGAAACATCTCAAGGATGATCAGTGGAAACAGGATGCACCTGAGCTACATTTTGAGTGTCATGGCAAAGGCTGTGAATACTTATGTGCATGTTATGTTTTCGTTCTTTATTTTTAATAGATTTGCAAAAAACAGTTTTCACTTTGTCATTATGGGTTGTTGTGTATAGAATGTTGAGGAAAATAATGAATTTAATCCATTTTGGAATAAGGCTGTAACATAACAAAATGTGGAAAAAGTGAAGCGCTGTGAATACTTTCCGGATGCACTGTAAATACTAGAGGGCTGTAGGGGTGAATAGGGTGCAGGGTGCGGGCTGCGGGCTACAGCCCCCCCCCCCCCCCCCGTCCTCTGCAGGGGTGGGAGCAGCATTGCACTCATGCTCAGAATATCTTGCCTGTCGTATCATGGTCCTTGGGACTCCCTGAACCACAACAAGCACAGAGGACTGCCAGACATTTAAACACTGTCCTGGGGCAATTCCTTTACGTAACCCTGTGTACAAAAAGAGCCTCTCCAGCAACCGAGAGGCGGACCTTTGTGGGTGAGCGATGGGGCTGAAAGGCATCAGACGGGTTTTTTTTTTTGGTTTTTTTTAATAGAGTGCTGTGCGATCAACTTACAGGACACGACAGCTCTCTCTGCTGGCTTTTTTGGCTGTGTATGCTTCCAATTTCTGTCTGGGAGCTGGAGTGAGACATCCCTTCAAAAAACGGCCTGAAAACAAAAACAAAGATTGGAATTAGACAAAACTAACAAAAAATGCTTTTATTATAACAACATACAGGGTGTGATCAGAAATTATGTAACATCTATAAATACTAAGACTATTTCGGAGAAGATGGCCTTCGATGAAAGAGGTTCAGTACAGACATACTTGAGTTTGGGCTTGGGCGTGCTCAGGACGCTCTCGTTGTCCTCCATCTCTGGCCCACTGTCACTCTGGTTGTACACCTCCAGGCTGTCGTAGAGTAGGTCCAGATCCTCCTCCACTTCCTGGGTCTGGTCAACTGGGTCAGAGTCCAGGACCTGATGCACGGGACAGACACTCCAACACATCAGTACACAGTGATCAGGGATTTGTTATCACGGCCATGGATGGAGGGAGTGGCTGGTGCTGTCCATTAGCTAATCACTTTCACAGCTGGGCTAATGGAGCTTGAAGAATGACACTGAAGGCTGTAAAATTAAAAAATCTATGCTATAAATACATCCCTGCCTTGGTCCTAAGCAGGCCAATTAAAAGGTAAGGGAGTGCTAAGGTGCCGAGCCTTGATCTGCCAGCTGCATGGTGGGGATGTATATCATAGGAACTGCACACAGGCAGGCTTGTGGACTAATCAGGTGATTAATGCCACTCCTGAAGCTGGCAGGGAACAGATAAACACAGTCTGTCCCCCTCTCCTCCTCCCGGCTATGTATTTATAGAGCTGTGGCCCTGCACCGTGGCCGGCCACAAGGAAGGGATTAGAGACAGGGGAGGTGATGAAAGATCTGCGGGCCACCTGGAGCTTCTAGAAGCATCCAGCAACACACAACTCCGATGGCCTAGAGGCTCTTGAAAGCCTACAGAAGGTACAGATAAACCTAAAGGTTTGAAAACCTGTAGTTTAAATCAGAGCCTAATCTGTTTCTAATGTCATCTATGTTTTTGGGGTCAGAAAGATGAGCAACAAGGCAATGGAAATCTCAATTACTCCAATATTTTTCACAGTTCAAGGAGATTTATTAACATCATAATGGCCTAACACAGATTATGTACTAATGGACATCTAGGGGGTTGTTGCAAATAAAATGGTTGACTTCCTGCTGATGACCCGATTACAAGCCATTATATGTAGGATCCGCAGAAACATTTATTCGAAAAGGACTTTGAGAGATGAGAAACACAAACCTAAACGAGGCGTGCATACAAACTGCCATTGATCACTAGATTAAGTGGTAGAGAATAAGGGTCGTTAATGGATCCTGCTAATGGAACGGTATGAATCATACATCCAGGAACACAGAGGTAACGCAGCCGGGCACCATAATGATGCTTGTACCTCCGCTGTGGTGACGATTCCTCTCCAGTCAGGGGCACTTTAGCCGCAGCAATATGCTGTTTAGACAGTCAATACTGAGATTGTTTTCCCCGGCCCCGAGGCCAATATATTAACTGATATGTTTCACAGTCGACTCGCTAAAAGCTTCATAAACAGACGGACTGAGATTCCAGGAGGGTGGCCTGAGAGAGGACGCTGTACCCCACGCCGTTTTCTTTGACATTGAATATCTTCTTCGGGTGTCAATCAAAACAAAAGCAATTATTGTTTTCACACTCACCTCATCTGTTACCTTGAACCTCTTCAGCAAGGCCACAAACTTCTGCTTGAAGTTAGGTTGCTGTAACAGAAAAAACAACAACATGCAATTAGGAGGGAAAATAAAACAGAAAAGGGAATAACTGTCATTAAATACACATGACAGCTGGGCTCGGGCTCATCGGTTCTCCCAGTAACCGTCCACTGGATTACTCATTCGCAGCCACTCTATGTAAAGACCATTATGATCAGTCCAGTGAGCCCACAGGGTTCATTGACGTGCTCATCCGCATCGTCCTAATGGCTCAGACAAATGGAACACGGTGTGTGCTTTCCTTAAAAAAAGCTTGTACGACAGCAAAAGCAGGTCTTGAGTTACTCCCACAGTCAATGATTGGCGAGCATGAAACTCCGTGTGGTGGGAAAGGAGGCAACTAACCCTGGTCATGGAGGTCGTTCGGATCATTTTCCTGCGGGCTTTCTTGGGCTTCCTCACCTCGTCGTCTTCATCATAAAGGTCCTGAAATACACAGAGGCTGGATGAGATATCTGAAACCTCAACAGTGCCCCTGCATTTCTACCTGCATGCATATAAGCTAAATGTAGAAACATCTGTATTATACAAACCAAAAACTGTGAACGCATAACTGCTTCTGACAAAAATCTGCTATTCTTTCTTATATAACATCACTAGTATGAAATGCATCAGCATGTTCAATAGGGCAAGTCGACTCTTACATTTTGCTTGGCTGTATAAGATTGTGTTCATTGGATTTCTTATATGTATTTAATCTCGCTGGGTGCTGCAGATCTGTTTGCACCTGAGCGTTTTCTGGCACTGACCTGGCCATGATTTGCGTCATCGCTGGCTTCCTGCTCCGACGAGTAGCTGTCATCGTCCTCCTCAGAATAGTTATCCATGTCTGGGGAGCGGTCTGGAAGTAGGCAAAGCACGGGAACACACAGAAAAACATCAAAACACAGGGACACATGTGTAGCATTATATCAGCCAGCATTACACAAAGTGAAGTTTCAAATTTTTAGGTCTCCCCCGGGCCACATGCTTTAAAAACGTGGGCTGAGAGGAATGGGTCAAGGTCGAAGGTCACTGCCTTATTAGTGCTGAGACTGTCTTTCGGAATAAAGAATGACTAGTTTGCAATTTGTTCAGAGTGAAAACAAGCCTCCTCAACTCAATAATAAATGGTGTTCTCATTCTGCCACTGGAAGACACAATGAGTGAAACATACAAAACTGTTTAATTCTCTGATTTTGTAAATGATGATTTCAGTTTAATTTTCACAAATATCAGTTTGAGCCCGAAGACAATTTTCCATCTTTTGTGGATGAAGTTGCTTAATATCCTGTCCTATTGTTTACAGTTCATCAGTAAAGAATAGTTTGGACTACTTGGCATGAATAATGAGCTACGGTAATGGGGAAAAACATATCTGTGGACATAATCAAATGCTTAATGTGCATGCTGAATACAGATTAGAATGTAGGGCTCTTTTTGTGATCCGTGTCTCACATTTCGTTTAAGTTTTCATGACATTTCAGCGGTTGAAAGTTTTACGATTGTTAAATGTCAGCCAAGATTCCTAAAGATGTGGTTTTTACTGCGTGTTTGACAGCTGAGGACTGATCAGGCGATGGAAGATCTTTTTGTTCTTAACAGCCACTTCAGGCTTCCTTTCGCCTGTGAAACTATCCTGTTCTGTGCTCTTAGATGGGATGGATGTGATTAAGGACCACTGCAGAGGAGAAAGGCAAAAAGATAAACATCTCTCCTCGCCTCAGAGTGACACTCGTATTAATACTCGGTGCATGAGCTCATCCGTTATATTTGAATGTCCTCCTTAATAACATCCAGAACAGCGAGGGATCAGCATGGCGGGATGAAGGGGTGGAGTCCGAGCGGGGCCCCAACATTTCTCCCCGTTCAGAATTAGAACAGCGTAAGGCAATAGGCTCTCGATCGTTTTCAACTCTCAAAATCAACATTACAACCATAGCTCAGCTGAGGAGAATAACATATCCTTGGCCATCGGTCGGGGTTGGGATTAATGGAGTTTATTCCGTCCTCAGTTGGGAAATAGGAGCCATGTGGAAGGAGGGAAGAGAGGGGCCTGGACAGGAAGGGCTGGCTCCAGAGTGACGGCTGAAATCACAAACGGGATTGGCCCGGGCAGCGTTGGTACAGGCCTGTCCGACAGACCCACGTTAGGGGGACGCCTGTGCTCACCTGAGGTTTTGGTCTTGTGGCCGGCCTGACCGCTCCCGTCCTCGTGGTCGATGGGCTGGCTGGAGAGAGAGTGCACGCTGATCTCCGCCACACGCACTGGCGCATCCTTCACGTTGCTATGGAGACCCAGAATCTGTCCCCCGTCTGTCGGGTGTTGCATCACCTGGACACGGGAAGATTAACATCGAGTCTGAACATTGTTTTTGAGAATCCATTCAAAAACGGGTTCTAAACCAATTGTACCCAAAACACTGTTATTTCATTCCTCCCCTGCAATGCTCCTAATAATAATAATAATAATAATAATAATATCGTTTCTTGAAAAAATACAAAGTCCTCTCTAGCTGAGATGCCTTCATTGTCTTGTGCAATTCCCGTGTCTATCAATCACTCTGTCGAGCCATGTCGAAGCAGATGGAACAAATAACATTTTTTCTACCGACAGGCAGGATGGAAGAACATTCTCTCGCTTTACTGAGCCAATAACGACAGAACAAAGAGTGACATTGCTTCTGTTACACTGCTTTATGCTCGTGCAGATTTAGCAAATGACAGCTATGCTATCTCTAAGTAAAGAGACAATTCGCTCATATCATCCAGTCAGTATGAGCTTTCATTCTAAGCGAAAGGGCGCTTTCAGTATTTCACTTGATGAATAGCTGCACGGGGAGTAGAATCATTTTGCTCAAACACTGGCAGTGGAGCACTCAAACGCCGCATGCAAAGTCCAATAAGTGACTTCCTCCCACGTAATGCCCCGACAGATTCAGAAAGAGGGCACGGGAGAGTTTACACTACAGCGGATGACAACATAATTACCCAACAGGATCCAGTAATGGCCAATCTAGCTCCATTCATAGAAGTCTGTGGGTCGTTTCACTGCAGCAAGCACCAAAAGCAGCACAGCGGTTGAGTGTTATTTCAAAATGTAATAATAAAGCATCAGCCTTGTTTTCACATGTCAGTCAACTCCTGTCCTGGGGCTACTGGTGGAGAGTCACATGGGCTGAGCATGAACGGGTGCATTCCAAATAAGCGTGACTTTCATTATCTCCGCCTTGATCCTGATTTCTCTCAAATACAACATTACGTGGTGGTTGGATGGCTATAATTTCATTGTCAGAATAATACATCATTTATAAAATTCCCATTATCGGACAACAATTAACTGATCGATTTTAAATTGATCTGTATCTGCTATATAAAGAGCAATTTCTAATCTTTTGTTTACTGCAATCCATGTTCGTAAGCCTGCTATCAACCCCCCCCCCCCACTGCGTTAAAACACCCCGGAAGACATTTGTTCTGCACAGTGTTGCAAGTGAATGACCCACAGAGTGGCACAATTAAGACCAGCCAGCCGTTTCAATGTGCAATATCCACACTGACAACAGGCCAAAGCAAAAAGCGGCATCTTGATGGCCCGGTGGTTAAACATTCAGTCTGACGTAACTGCAAAGTCCCCACTGCATGTCCAGCTGAGGGATGTACTGGCAGTACTCAACATGAAATAACCCGGATCAGGACAAATAAAAGCTTAGTTGTAAATATCTACATCAAGCAAGCATCCACAGGTGGCATTCTATCAGCTCCATTATCACTGCATAGCATGGCTGAATGCACCGCTTCTAGAAAAGTGTATGTGAAGCCAGGTCCAGATGGCCCATAATCTCACACAGCAGTACGTGTGATGACCATGAGTCATCTGAAATGATATGCAACGCATGCGGCCCTCTCTCTGGCAAACCAAGACGTGGTACACGGACACCGACAGCCGTCACTGTCGGAGAACAGCAGAAGGCAATCACAAGCTCAGAGCAAAATTATGTTTCTCGAGAGAAATATACCAGGCTGACAAAGGGAAGTGATTGAAAGTGATGCCCCAGTTGAACACTATACGGTACCTCAGACATATTGATGACTCCCACAGCCAACGTTTTGTAGCCCAGGATAGTTCGGTTTTTGTAGCGTTTCCTCCTCTGCAGCATGATCTGGAGTCGGTTGGAATCCCTCTTCAGAAAATGGGGGTACTGAAAATAACAAATATAAAGTCAGATGAGGCAAACCATATAATAGATTCATCAGCCTTTAGATGGAAACCCACATGCAGGCTTATTGCAATGAATAGTTTTTGTAACTTCATAAGAAAAGTCATTAGTTTGTGGTGCCGTGTAGCTGTGTGTTCCGCTTCTATTTCTTGCAAATAACATTTTGAACCATTCAAGTGAAATAATAAAACTAAATTGCATATATACTCCGTGTGTTACAGGAGTTCTCACTGTCCTTCACTGCCTTTTGATGCCACGATGCACACTGTTCCTTTAGACAGTCTGTGCCAGCAATTTCTATTGAGGTTTGAATGAGTTCTCTGATTCTATTTTCTGTCATTGCGTCGCCTGTCGACTGCTCATCTGTGCCACTACGGATTATTGCCACCATAAATGTAGCATGAAGTGTGGCTATGTCATATAAATCGGTGCCATCAGACATCTCCAGTGTTTCACTAGCCAGCGTGCTCCTTACAATCCATTTGGCTATCTTAGAGTGCAAGGCAAGATTTAAAATCTACGTTGTTCAGGACAGGCTTCGCTATTTCAGAAGATGCATCTGGAGTCAGAAAGCTGTCTGCACTGAATGTTGTGACCTGCTGATGTAAAGATATGACACACACTCGGTTCATGTATAAATACAGCCAGCAGCACTGAGCCAACATGGTGGGTGTTCGATTCTGCAGTCCTACTGACTGAACTATTAAAAAAAACCTGTCTGCTGGACTGCGGTTGAACTGTTGGCGAACATTCATCACTTCAGAACTATATTTCTCTCTGTTCTCCTCTGGAGTCATATCGTCTCTGACTGCCAGAACTTGATCTTCACATTGACTTTTCACCATTGCCTTCTTGGTCTCTAATATTCAAACAATAATAGCTTGTAAGATCAAGTTTCACACGGTGAAATGCTGCATATGACGTCAAATTCTTGTTTTTTTTATTTGAGGTTATCTAAATGCTGCGCATCGAATTTCAAATTGGTGAAGATGTTTCTTAATTTGCTTGTGTTGAGTGTATTTGCATGTGTTTTTGTAATTTGCAGAGCATTGAGCTCTCTGGGCCACCGTACTTTATGGGTAAATCCATAACTTTGTCCTGGTTTAGTTCACCTTTATAGTTGTCCGTCTAATCAAGTCCGCAAATAGTCAGCATGTATGCAGTGTCTATTATTTAAAATGTGAAACATTCTGTCATAAAATAATTCTGCTTCAGTGACTTTAATAAAAATGTATTTCTGTACAGAGTAAGGCTGCACTTTCTGTGAGTGAAGACCTCTTCTGACCACAAAATAACATGAAACAGCATTTCATTTATACAAAATACTGTAAGCACACATATTTAGATACACCTGGATACTTTGAACTCAACACTTTTGCTCTGGGTTTAGAAGGGGCACACACAAGTGTGAATACAGGCTTCAACACAATCCTCCCCGCCAAGTAACTGCCATGTCAGTGTGAGAATTCACAGTATAATGTCAGAGTGCTTGCCTGTAGTGAGAATGTGAGCTCCAAGTCTGTCTCCATCAGTCCACTGGGTGGGAGGACGTACTCATTTGATCTCAGAAGACGCTTCGAACCCTGGATGACAAAGAAAAGCCAAGTTTGATTGGAAGCACATCTACAAATGCAACATATAGAACACTATACATCCCACAAATCCCTCATCTTATGTTGTTTCTTGAGCCAATTTCTATCAGACAACAGTGGCCCGAGTGTGCAAGCCTTATTTTAGGACCAGCCTGCTTCACAGTCACACATTTGTGCAGATTCACACCTTGAGGCAGTCCGGTACAAATAGTCCTCTCCTCCTTCACTGCTTTGTAGAGAACAGTGCTACTAGAAAAAAATGAAATATGGGTCATGTGGCCTGCTAAGAGACATACCATGAGGTTTTCCTAACTGACACAAGGATTCAAAAATCAGCAACCTAATCACAAGCCTACAATTAATTTGTTCTCCTTAAAGCCACCAGACTCCAGTCATTTTAATCATGCAGATTGTTGTAAAACACACTTCATTCAAACTCGACAGAAACATAAGACTCATCAAAACTGTCTTTGTTTGACTTTCCACTAAATAACAGATATAAAAAAAAAATAAGTTCCTAACCACAAATCACCGGCATCCTTGCAATGGGAAAGGAGTCCGTCTCCTATTTTAGCAGGTCTTTTCCGTGTTTATAAACCCTTGCATATACACGGTGGGGAAAAGGGTATAAGCTACTGCGACCTTCAGCATCTTAGGAACAACTGGCGAGGACTCTTAATCATGCCTTGAGAGGGAGGTTTGGTCCAGGTGAAACAAGAACTGTAACCAAATTTAACTATATTACCCAAAGCTTGCTATTTTGGTTGAGAGCAACTCGTCGCCGAGGATAATTCTGGGAGCTGGCACAAACTTTTTGTGGCCAAACAGCACAGGGATTTAGATGCCACAGGCTGTGGAAGTCTCTTCCAAATGCAAGGACACAGACACCCAGCGTGTCCTCAGAGAACCCGCCTTAGCCTTTGGCGAGTTTCTCTTACAAGCCTCAGATTAAAGTCGATCATGTTCCTCGTCAAGTTACAGTTTAATTCTCTTCAAGCAAGTTTTTTTTGTTTTTTTTCCCCCTCTTCTAATCTTGAAACCGGGAGTCAGCATGTAAACGTAAGAACAGGAACAGCTTGTGAAATCTCAAGTTCCCGATCTAATGTCTACGCTGAAGAGAGGCATCTGTTGTGTAATATATTTGGCAACTCATCAACTGCTGTGCAGATTTCATAAGTTGCCATAGCTTAGTTCAGGTGTCTGCTGAACCTGCTAGTAGAATTAAGTAAGACTTGGTGAGCAGCAAATATATCCTTCATCTGGCTTAATAGCCTACGAACTCTTGAATAGTCGGATGCAGCGGCTACGACACCGGAGCCTGATGTCATCAGAGCTGCTAAATCATGTAGCAGAAACCAAGACACCAAATTAAATGGCTGGGTGTGTGCTGAGGAATCATCACAAGATACCAGAGGGGGTTAGATGTAGCAGTGGTGCCTCTTTAGGTACAACACATGCATGAGCGATTTGAAATGAGTTGTACACATTACATTATGTACGTTTCAAACAAGCACAATAAAGCAGAGCTTTTACAGTGCAGTTCATACGCACACTTCCAACGATCACCCAAGCAGCGTTAACAGCTGAATGGATGAATTGCATAGAGCGTGATTTCTCGCACAGAACAGAATTGATCTTCGGCAAACATCCTCCGAATATTGCGAGTGAGCTGAATATGTTTCGGGAGGCTCAGTGGCCCATTAGCACTGTTGTCTCAGAGAGGAAGAGGCTCCTGGGTTTGATCATTAGCCCCGGCCATTCTTGTTCACTGTTTGCATGTTCTGGCTGTTGCAGTCTTAGTCTGCAAACTTGTTATTAACAAGTGTGCAACCTTTGTAGGCAATGAGGAGAAGTTTGAAATGGATGCGTTGTTCTATCGGAGGCCAGTGGAGGTTTTGGAGCACAGGGGTGATATGTGTGTGTGTGTGTGTGTGTGCATGCATCTGGGCAAACACATAACACCGTTTCAGCGTGCCTCGTAAAATAAAATAAAGTGAATATCTTAAAAGAAGAACATGTATTTCAATGTCAATAATTTTTAATGCATGCAATAAAAGCGAAGCTTTGAAGGACTATAGGGAAAATATTTAGCTTTGCCGACACTTGCAAAGCATTCACTTGTAATAAACATTTTTCCATCCAGCCTGATGGCTCAATATGTTCCACAGAAGGACTCGCTAACAGTACCTTGACAGTAGCCGCGGCCTTTGTTTTGTACACAGAGAGAAACACGGGGTAAATCTCTGTCCCAGTCTGACCTTGTCACTAACTTGAGCTCCACAAAGAGGCCTTGTATGCACCCTTTTCTTATGCTCTGTGGCTGGTACAATGAATCAAGGCACAAAAGGCGAGCACTCTCAAACTGCCTGACATGCATTAACAACACAGAGCCTTGGCAAGGAAAGCTTGTACTGAATGTCCTCTGCCCCCCTCCCCTTCTCTCACCCCCCCCCTCTCTCTCGCTACAAGCTTCTCCACTGTCTCTCTGGGGCCAGATTGGGGGGGGGTGTTACAGCCCTTCTACTCTACGCTCCCCGAGCCTGTGGGAAAAGTTCAACTTTACACTTCTTCTCAAGGTTATTTCAAAAGACACTAAATTGTCTCTCCTGTTTGCAGCAAAGGCAGGAAGTGATTTAGGGTCGGGTAATGAAGAGGTTTTTAAAGGCGTTTTGAGGCCTCTGCTTTCACCCAACACACACCTATACACACAAGCGATGACGTGCACTAAACAGGCTTTGTCGTTCGCTGTCTGAAAACAAAACCCTCTTATTCCCCTGTCATCTTCTCCAACTGTCTCTTCATCCCCTCAGCGTCTCTGTTCTCCAGAACCAAAACCTGCTGGAAATTGCTTTTAATGCTCCAGTTCCGGAGCCGCGGTGAACATGGCTTCTGCTCGGCTGTCCTCCGGGCGGCTCAACAGAAACGGAGAGATTTCACGCTCCGGAGACAACGTAGCTAACAGATAAACCCACACTTGGTTGGTAGCTTTCTCCTTCAGGGTGACAGTTGAGGGGAGATGATTTGTTTCTATTTAAATTTAATTGACAGACGCCTCTTTTACATTTTTAAATTGATTTCAAAATGGGAGGGGGGGGGGGGTATATTGAGAGAGGGAAAGAAAAATGGTGAATTACGGCATGCAGGCAGAGAGCGGTAAGTACACAACCAGTAAAGTTTCAAGGCTCTTAGCCAAAAACACCGCACTGCGCTCATACAGCTGATAAAAGTAAACACTCTGTCAGCACTGTTACCACTGTTTGCACTGTTAGCAGCAGGCCACCAGCTCAGCCGTCGCCATGTTAAGAACGGTTGAGAGGCAATGTATACTCTCTGAGTTTTATATAGAGCTCTTTTAACTATGTGATTTAAAAGGTAGTATCTGTAAAATACAGCACTGGTCTTTTAAGGCTACATATTAGATTATCTCTCTCTGTGTGGGTAGCAGAAAAGCTTTTTCTCTTCTTTCAATGGCACTAAATCTTTCAGCTAAAAGTTACAGAAAAAGTTGTCTCCGTCCTCTCGTCTCGCTTTTAGGTGAGTCTAATTCTCAAATTCTCTTCTCTGTGGATTTTCTGGGCGACTGCAGTCAAGAAAGTTTGAAAGACTTTTTCCTTTGAGAATTATTTCCACACGGCCACCTCAGGGCAGAGTGTTCGTACGTGTGTCTGTGTACACTTGCCCTCGCCGGTCATAGTTCTCTCTCAGAATCAACGGTTTCAGAAGCAGCGGACCATCATCTTTACAACCGCAACCAGGCTTTCTGCTGAGTGTGCGTTTTCAAACTGTGAGGCATGTGTCTGCAGAAGAAAGGCAGGGCTCCAACACTCCGACACTCCGGATGAGTCTATGAGTGTGCCTTAACTATTTTACATCAACACTAAGGGTCTAGTGTTCCATGATAAAAAATTGAAATATAATCAAGGAAATCAGTTCACAGCAGCAGTTTTGCTTATTAAAAAAAAAAAAAAAATAACTTAATCTGTGCTTCATTATATATATTTTGTCTCTTTTTCCTTCTCAGTCTTCCATACAGGCACACTTCGTTGTGGGTGATCGTTGAATGGAAACGTGTTGAATGGGAACGTGTTGCTTCCATGACTTTAAAAGTGGAGCACAACTAAACTCATCTCCACAGTTATCGTCCCGCTGCTCTGCAGTGTAGAGGAAGTAAGTTGTAACTCTACAGCAGCAGGCGAACCAAATGTATGCTTGTTTAGTGAGCTGCAAAATTAACTTTTGCCATGAACACAGGCACCACGGCAGATGTTCACACATTGAAACATCTGCTATCTGCCTCCTACCAAGCCATCTGCTGGTTTTTGCTATCAATTAAGATAGATTTTGCAGTACATCTCTCTCTAGTTATTCTTTAGTTATGCATTTGTATCAAGGAGGATGACGCTGTACTTTTGAATGTTCAGGCATGTTAGGCCTGCACACCCATTGTCACAAAAAATGCATTAGCAATCAATGTAAGATGCACAATCTGCCTTAAGGTGCTACTGCTCCTGCTTAGAGTGGTAATGCTAGGCTGTCATTTAGAAGCACCTGAGAGGATGTGACTCGCCGGAGCTTCCTGCGCAGCTGAGGTGTTTTTTTTTTTTTTTTTTATCAATTGTCGGGATTAGGAGCATGTTTTATCATCGCCTACTTTCAACAGAGCACAGCCCCGGCAAAGAATCGAGAGACAGAGACCCAACAGGCTCCAGAGCGTGACACGCTGCTATCGAATGTTTTTGTGCAATGTGAGCCCGTTGCTCACATTGCACATGGGAGATTAACCCACCCACCTGGATTTTGACAGCTATAGACAGGGAGTTCAGCTCTTTATCCAGTTCTTTGAGGACGACCAGCTTTTTCAGCGTGAGGCTGCAGAGCCTGTGGGGAAAGAGAAAGAACAAGAGAGAGGGAGAGAGGAAAATAAACGAATTAGTGGCATGGCTAACACAATGTGAGCACACATTCATGACACGCTGCAGCATCTGGGGATGAAAAGCATGGCCGTACTTGCGCCTTTATTCTTCCTTAGTCAGCGGTTATGATAGTTGTTCACTCAGGAAAGTGAGTGAACAACTTAGTAATCAAACCCTACTCTACTCCGCTTTGTGTCCATCGTCATCAAGGAAAGAATCTACGGCTTGTTGTGAAGGGGTGGCTCACCAAAGTGCTACTAAATCAGGATCCACGTTGTCAGCTTTATGGGGCGAATTCTTAATGGAAGGTGACATGGCACAGATGCTCTGACGAGCCGTGGTGCAGTAAAATGTCTTGTTGAACACAGAGGCCTATGTGACTCACTGACATCTGCTCATTATTAAATAACACAAGTAAGAAACATATACCCACATATGCCTCTAAAGAAGTGAAATACAGTTGTGTGACTGGCACACTGAGATCCAGACTGGGCGGAGTAGGAGGAAGTCAAGAAGTACAGTAAAATAACCTGTATTATTTAAATCAGAGGGTCCCTGGTGACCCCTCAGGTCCAGCCTATCTTGTAGAACACAGAGGCAGATAAAAACAACAACAACTGAGCCAGACACAAGCTCAATTCCACGCCTCGTTCATGGGTCCACAGCAATTTGTGACCTTCAAAATCCCCATTTCCTTTAGACCCACCCCTCCAGAAAACCTTCAGGGTTGGCTCTACAGCGAGACACTCCACAGCAAGTCAACAACACACAAGCCAAGTTTGCTAAACTTCCTCCTGACCCACTTTTCCCACAAGTCCAGCTGCATTACACTGTGATCAGTCGGAGCCAGAGCCAAGCGGGAGAGGGAGAGAGAGAGACAAAGCAAACAAACAGCTATCCAGTCACCCACTTTCCCTGAGCCACGGGCACTCCGTGCTGCTAGGCAAGTATGATTCACGGAGAACCATCACATTCAAGCAGAACGGAGATCACCGAGTTAGAGACGACAACAATGGGGTGGTCTGTTTAGTAGTTAATATTGTGGGGCATAAACAATAAATAAATGTGTTAAGTCTTAAAGGTTCAATACAACTGAACAATGTGAATTGAATAGTGAATGTGTCAAATATTGATTTGTCACATTGCATTTTCATGTCCCATGTTCTACTTAGATTCCAGTTCCACCAACTTTGACATTGGGAAGAGATGGTAGTCTATATGTTAGCTAATATAAATGTCAACCCATCACTTTCTTTCATTCATCAGCCTGAAGAGATGTTTATCCAAGCAGCCGACAGAATACGTCTAATGACGACAGTATCACATTTTCATCTCCCTTCGGCCCAAATCTGTGGCGACACGACTGTGCGACATTTTACTGGAATTAGTCGAGCGCAAATTGCCAAATCCACACGGCTGCACGATTAACCTCGTCTGCGTTAGAATAACAAAAGCAAATCTATTTGGGGCTGGCAGAAATAAATGTGAAACCTTGTAGGTAGCGCTTGGATCCAGCTTGCCTTATGTTATGATGGGGATGAGTCACCAGTCAGCCACAGCTTTCTGTCAGGAGGGAGGCAGAAAGCGTTGCTGATGGTTTAACAACATCTCTATCCAGCGCTCTCTCTCTCTCTCTCAGTCGACTGGCATTCAGATGTAATTAAAAAAGGCTGCAGGCGCTGAAGGGGTCACCTAGGGAACCAGGGATTTTATTTATTTATTATTAGACAGAGGTGTTAGCTCCACTCCTGTCTGCCACTGTGTTACTGTGCGAGTGAAACGCCGTAGCCATCTGTTCTGGCCCGGTGCCAGTCTGCCCCTGTGCCAGTTCACTTAGCCACCCGATCGGTGCCTGCAGAGACGGACCAGGTGTCGCACAGACTCACTTATCACCGGGCTAAAATAGCTGTAAGGAGCATACACCGAGTCAGGCGTAATTCAGATAGTTTTAGAAAGCCTTCTCGGTATGGATACACCGTGCATTTGCCGTTACAGGACGGTGGTGGGGAGGGGCTGTTATTTTATGGTACAGTCAGCAGACACTGGCACACACTCGGGATCAAAATAAGGGCTTGCAGAGGCCACTTGAAAGATGCATTAATCCTCCATTTTGGCATGTCATTCCCACATTCCCAGAGAGAGCCTGGGGTGGGATCAAAGCAACGCCTCTCTGTGCCAAACAGGACCAAAACACAACAGTGTTATCAATCCGTAGAGAAGACCGGGTGGGTGGAGAATCCATCCAGCAGTCTCTAGTTCAATATTTCTTTGAACAGGCGGTGGAAAGCAAAGATAAGTGAAGCATTCACTTATCTTTGTCTGTTTCCCAGTTGATAAGAGCCCATGGGGGGGGGGGGGGGGGGGAAATCCCTCCTTCAGTTTTGGTGCGTGCGCAGGTTAAACCAACATATCTGTGCCTGCCGAGCTCTTGTGATTGGGTCATCATTGGTATAGACAGTCTATTGATCATCACATGCTCGCTGGTATCCTGGTTATTATTGACTCTTTTGCTGGTTTTGATACTCCGGAGGATCAGAGTTGGAAAATAAGTACATCAACCCAAGCACTGCACTTAAGTACAGTTTTCAGTCATTTTACCTGAATTGAATATTTTAATGTAATGCTACTTTATGCTTTAACTCCACTACATTTATCTGACAGATATCATTTTCAAGAACTTTACAAAATAGGGTTTTTCCAACATACTGTTAGAGATTAAACCAGTAGTGTCCAACCTTTGTGGCTCGTGACTTGCTCTACAAACGCAGTCTTCCTTGTTATATTGTGAAGAGACATTTCCCTCAAACCTGCTCAAATAAATTAATTGAAGAAAATAGCTTGAGGCTCAAAGAGCAACATTTTCTAATATTTTTCAAACAAAAATAGGAAAGATTAGGGAAAAGTCTAAAAAGGTAATTAAAATTCTTGCATCTTTCCTCTCCGAACCACTCAGATGTATATTGTGACCCCTATGTTGGGAACTAGTGAAGTAAACTACCTAACTGTGCGTAGATACAATAATTGTTAAAACTAGCTCCACCTCGATCAGTAAAATGCTGTTCACACATTGAGACATCAGTAATGATACATCAGTCACATGGGGACGTTTTACTGCAGAACCACTACTTTTACTTTTGATATTTTTCTGATAACACCTTTAATGCAGGACTCAGCTCACTTTTAACCTTCAAAACCGTGAGGGGACTAATCATTTTAGATCAGGTGGAGGTCAATCCAGCTCTAAGGCAATGCAGGAATCAGAATGTATGTCCTACAACAGGCTAATTACAGTAGACGTGCAAATCTTTTTCTACATGACATCTTCAATTACTGACATGGACACATAAATCAACCGAGTGTTGTATCACGTAAAACCAAACCGTTATCGGCTGTTCTGATGGAGGATGCCCAGTAGGTGCCGGAGCACTCTACGGCTAATAGGTTTAGCCGACATGGCATCACTCACTGCAGTGTAAGTAGTGCTGCTGCACGTAAGCCCATTAGTGCGTCCAAGACGCTCGCTGTACCGTCATTAACTGTTGACCTTTTAGGCATCTAAAGTGAAGCAAGGCCATTAGATTACGAGGCCGTTTCACTCTTTTAGATTATACTGCTCAAAGTGAATCCTATTTGTGTTTAGTGTGAGGACAAAAAAAAGCATTAAAAACCTCTACCATATAAGCGCCATGTCACTTTAGTTAGGCAGCATCAATGAATATTGGTTTGTATTCCGTCTAATGACACATTATTAGAGGGAGCCGGGAGCTTCTGCTGGAGTCACAGAGTTCAGAAAGACAGCGCATCGGTGATTGTGAGCTACGCTGAAATCCTTTCATCTGTTGTGGACAAACAAAACAACGTATCAGGCAGTGCACTCAAACTGCCGTGGTCAAATATTTGCCTTTAGATAAGAGGCCTGCGATTGCGGGTTATACGGCATGATGGTGCAGTATCTTATCTCGGCTGCTTCATCCATTTTCTTTCATCCACTGACAAGAGAGGCTAAAATGAAATGAATGACACACACACGTGCAACTACATCTGAACATTGTACACACCAGTGTTTAACACTATTGATGTGTCTGTCTGTCTCTCGCTTCCAGTGCAGACTGAATAACTTGGCCCACCTGTATTGAAGCGAGGCTGGAACATCAGAAGGAAACTAAATCAATTGTGGGAGGTGGATTAAAGGTGAACAGCAGGGTGGAAGTCAGGGAGCAGCTGATCCCAGGCGCACGCACTTTTTGTTAGCCCCTCTCTGACCTCACCCTCTCCCGAGATAGGCTTTCTTTAACTCACGCACGGGGCCTCACATACGTTTCTCTGGAGTCGGGTCTCAAAGAGAACCTCTGGCCCGACACCGAGCTTCGGCAAGTCGCCGCTTTGACTTTGGCCTCTTTGCGGAAATGATATGTCTGGAGACTGCTTATGTGACAGCAGACGCAGTATGTATATATATATATATATATTTATCTATATATATTTTTTTTTTTTTTTTTTTAGTTTCCTTCTGATGTTCCAGCCTCGCTTCAATACAGGTGGGCC